>NW_020955224.1:1252202-1254152 GCF_003031625.1 Empidonax traillii
GCGCACACTGTGTCTCACCTAAAAAATCCAATGCGCAGGCTGGAAGGTGGAAAGACCTTCCCCGGTTCTTCGTTCGCGAAGACTGGCCATTTATTATACATTTGTGGACAGAATCCTCTAAATCCCTCTGCCAGCTACTGAAAAAGGATTTTCTTATTAACTTAAGTTTGTGTACTATAAAATAATTGTAGAATTTTTAGATCATACTGTCTTTACTATCTTGTCATCAGAGTCATTAACTGGTGAAACCAACTTCAAACTTAGGGAAATGCAGCATTTTTTAATTCTTAAATAGCACAGTGTGAAGGACATTCAAAGGAAAAATGATCACAGGATTGAATGATTATAGGTTAATTTAAGCTGCATTTAATAGAAGAATGTATGAAAGTGGGATTTTACTTACGGAACTAGATTTTAATTACCAGACTAAGTACCTTGAGGGAAGTGTATTGTACAAATTGCTGGAAGAAGTAAGGAACAGGGCTGTGTGTGAGGTGGAATCAGGAGTTTCTTCAGGTTAGAGGCTGAAATCTTGATTGGCTTAAAGTCAGACTTGGACAAAAGGCTTCTGAAATGACTGTGTGAGTAGCCATTTCAAGAAGGATATTACCAATACATACGGTACAGGAGGAGTGAAAGAATAATCAGTTGTTTAAAAAGTGATATTTAGCGATAAAACAATGTGGGAAAGAAATCAGTTATTCAAAATAAGGCTGAATTAGACTTGCCAAAAAGCAATTTGGATCAAAGAAAAGAAGAGAGGAAGAAAAATGTGCTGTTCAGTGAGTAAATGCAGTAGTTTGGCATGAAAATTGAATTCATGTTTCAGTATAGGTGATAACTTTGAATGTGTTCAATGGTAAATGTAAATTAACCATAATTGAAGTGAAAGCAGAATGCTTCCAGATTGTGTCAACCTGATGATGATAACCTCTCCTTGATTTGTGAAATTTGTATGTGGAAAACTGGGCTCAAAGAGGAGAGTAGAGCTCTACTGTAGAGAGGCATTTAAGTGGAAATTTAGTATTCCTTTGGTCTACAGATTATCATAAATGTCTCTGCTGAATGCACAACATGAGAATGCTCATTAGATCTTCCTGTACAAGGAAACAATTGTAACTGGAGTAATTTTTACAGATCAGTGTTTGTTTACCACACCGTGACTGTTCTTGGGTTGCTTAAGAATTCACTTGTTTGGAGCTGTTTGAAAAAGCCCTGAATTTGCCTTATCCTGGTGCCCTCGGAAATGAGGACAAGATTGTCAAGAGGTGTGTTTGTATTTGAAGTGCTTTGTAGCACAGACTTGCTAAGAGACTTCAGAAGCTCATGAATCAATCTTACGTGTTTTGTTGGAGGAGAGTATGCAAGAAGTAAGGCTTATTACTTATTATTAAATATTCAGACTTTTATTTGGTAGTACACATCAGCAATATAAATACTATGTAGTTTATTTAAATCTCTTACTTTTAGACATTGAATATTAGAACCACTAGCAGTGCTTAAGATCTTTATAGGCTACAGAAGGAAAGGCTGGTTGCAACTTCAAGTGTGAAATGCATGTTGCTATTTTTGGGAAGAACATTCCAATAAAATGAGGTGCTAAAGCAGAAATTGTCATAAATAAGGTACTTGTATATCTGCAATTCAGTGGGGTGTTCTCAAATAATTTTATTTTTTCTAGAGCCATACAGTGTCTTAGTCAAGGTGGGAGTTCTTGGAGTTCGTCTGCTCCAGTCACCTTGATTGGGTTGCTTAGGGTGTTGAGATTCCACAGCTCCTCTGGGCAGCATCTCGCTGATCTCCTGGTGCAACAACTTCTTACCTGGTTAAAAGCTCCTTTTTCTGCAGTATTTGACTGTCTCCTCTCATCCTCCCTAGTGCACTTAGCAAAGATTGTGTCTCTTATTCCCTGTAATGACCTATTGAATAGTTGAGAATGGCCATTACATT
>NW_020955224.1:1254822-1306021 GCF_003031625.1 Empidonax traillii
TTCCCCGGTTCTTCATTCGCGAAGAGACTTGCCATTTTTAAGACCAAACAAGCACAGCTGTTGAAGCCACTCATAGTGCATCTTTTTCTCTAGCCCCCTTAATGGTTTTCTCTTTAATTTACTCCAATTTGCCAAAGTCTTTCCTTCCACCTAGGAGCCCAAAACTAGGCACAATGTGTCAGATATGGTCTGAATATAGGGGAATAATCACTTTGTACAGCATTGTGGGTGTTTTTCCTAGTTGAAAGTTTTTGCTTTTGCCTTCAAATTTCGTGATGTTTCTGTCATCTGGTTTCTCCAACTCCCTTAGACACCTCTGCACAGTAGCTCCACTGTACAGCATATCAGTCTCTCCCATTTTGTGGAAAGCCATCCATAGACTTGCTGAAGTTGCATTCCATCCCATTATCCTGGTCATTAACAAGTACCTTAAACAGCATCATAGCTGGTGCTGACCCCTGAGAAATGCACCATTAATAGTGAACAAGTTAGATGTCAAATTGCTCACTGCAATCCTTTGAGCCTCTGGCTCCCTAAACCTTGGTTCTTGTTCTGCTAGAGGGTGGTCATGACACTGGCCTTTTTCAAACTGTCAGGAACTTCTGATCACCTTGTAAAGATATGTTAAAGTAGCCTCACAATTTCATCATGTAGCACCTCCACCTGTGTTGGGTGCAAACTGTTCCATTCGATGGACTCCCTCTATCCAATTCATTGAACTGGAACCCTGAACTTTATTTTCCTCTCCTTCAGGTAATACTCCAGTCCTCATGCAGACCTGGAAAGTCTGAGAACAAAAGTTGCCCTCAGAGACCAAGACAAATACATGTAGCCTTTTCTGTGTCCTTTGCTGCTCACAGTTACCTTGATTAACCCTCAGAACCATAGAATGGTTTGGGTTGGAAGGGACCTTAAAAGATTCCCAGACCTGTGCCATGGGCAGGAACACCTTCCACTTGACCAGGTTGCTCTAAGTCCCATCCAACCTGACCTAGTTTTCATTCATGTCAATGTCAACTTGATGGTTAAAAACAATTAAGAAAATACAGGTTTTTTTACATCATATTTTTTAAGTGAAGTTAAATTTTAGAAAGACACTCCTTAAAAGACTTTTTCTTGTAGTGAACTGTGAGTTGCACATTCCCGTGTTAACACTGGGGCCAGGATGTATCAAAGATGAGTCGTGATGCCTTTAAACCTCCCTTTACATCAGAGGCTACCATTATATTAAATAGGTAATATAAAAATCCTACTGTCTTGCTATTCCAGGAGGAGTTGGGCGTTCGTTATCTGAAAGTAAAATGAGTTACATGATCTGTAGTTATGGTAATGTAATGATGGATTCTGTTGCAATGTGTTTGGGAACTTGGATTGCCCGGGAAATCTGGGCTTCTAATGCTGTGATTTGTACCGTGTGTCGAGAGCTTAAGAAATGAGAAGGTCACTTTTTGTCAAAATATGGATAGAAGGTAGTAAGTATATGTTAATTGTTTTTTCAGAGGAAATCATCAGCTGTCAGTCTAGTTGCTGAAGATGTTTTTCTTGCCCATTTAAAAAGGCTTTCCACAGCATGTTGGGCTCAGACTCATGGAATTGTTGTGGCAAGGAAAGCAAAACGCCATCAAAAAATAGACTATTTTGTAACAAAGAAATAATGTCTCTGGATAGCTTTTGGCCCGGTCTTTAAGACCTTCAAGTTAAAAGATTTGAACTTTACTGAATAGGAACAATCATTACAGATTGAAAAGATAGTGATTTTACAGTTGATAGCTTTGTTCAATTACAGGGTACCCTGGTCCTTACAGGTTGGTTCATTCCCAGATTTTGCTGTAGAGCTTGTTTTTCATTAGCTTTGACAATAGGCAGACAAACCAAGAAAGTGATTTTTGGTATAAATCTGTCTTGAGATAGAGGAAAAATTGTGGTAGGAATCTTCTGTTCCTGTTTTACTGTTGAGTAAAATCACTATCCAGACAGTATTATCCTTTACTGTGGCAAAACCTTTGGCTTGCATTGCCACTGTATCGGATCTGCATTGAGGGGAACGTAATCTGTTTCAATGACTGCATAGATTCTGCATAACCTTTTAGTATAAGTAAAGTAGTAAATGCCCTTAAGAAATATGTTTGAGGAATCAGTGGAAAAATGGATTTGATTATAACAATGCAGTATTTTCAGGAAAAAATCTGGATAAAAATTACCAAAAATGCCATGTCTAAGAGAACACCCTGTGTAAAGGGATAAAAGAAAACAAGAATATGGATGAGTGCATGGAGGAAGCATGAACTGAAATATCTTATACCATGGTTCTGTGGAGTCTAAATGTGAGACTTTATTTTACCAGGATAAAAATAATGGCTAGAAAGACTCCACCATCAGTGTAAATGCATTACAGTGAAATAGCCTCTGTGTAGTTCTGATTTCTTTCAAAACATTCTTTGGAAACTTTTGTTGGGAAAAAAAACCTTCATGATTCTCTATAGGATAAAAAGATCTAGAAAATTCTATAAGAAAGTGAGAAAATACTGCTTTTTTCACTTGCAGGTTGCTTCATTGAAAATCTTATCTCAAAGCTCAATAATGAGGTCTTCTAATAAAGTATTTCTGTGAAATTATCACTGGGGTTGCATACAAGGCAAGGACCAAATCTTGTGTATAAAATTCCAGCATATCCAAATTCTTACTTCTCTGTCTCAAACTTGGAATTTTAGGTAAACCTACTATTTTTTTGACAGTAAGGTTTGGACAACTTTTGTAATGTCTTATTCTTCACTGAGATTTAAAAGCCTCGCATTTTATTTTAAGGATGTAAAGTATTGTCTGTACAAGGCTGAGCATTCTTTTTGGACACGTATAAGTACATTCTAGTGCTGCATTTTTTTTTCCAATCCAAATTCTTTATAAGGAAAACCTTGAACCTGCAATGCAAACCATGACAAGTTATTCCCCTTAACAGGCACAAAAATAGTTAAATATCTGAACAGGAGTACAGTAATACAAACAAGTATTTATATATATATATACAAGTATTTGTATAGGTACAGATCAAGGTTAGCAGGTAACCTATGGCGAATTAAGTGATGGACATGAAGTCTTGAGTTTGATCTTGGTGTTTTTGAACATCTCTGGTTTTTTAGAAGGCAGTGTCTACTGTGAATGATAAAAGTTAAGAATTTAAAATTTTTTAAAAAACAAGACAACAAATGGGTGTTCCTTTTGTCTGCTGGAGTAAACACACCCCTTCCTTTGTATATGAAATGTTTTTATTTTTTGTTCCTATTTAAAAACCGGTATCTGGTTTTGGGTAATTATACAGGCTCTTTAGTTCAAGAGTTGAGACTTGATGACTTGTACTGGTTAAAATAGTTCCTCACCTGAAATGTATGCATACTGGGTATCTTAATATCATCCTCGGTTTGTGATGACAGTTGGAAGGTTGACTTCAGAGAGTATTTATGAATTTAGGTTTAAGGTGGAGACTGTGACTAAACAAAATTAGTCACATATGTATAATAATACAGTATTAATGATTATATATTACATTACTGCATGTTATATATACAGTTAACCATCATAAATACAACTAGTTTCATGCTACTCAAAATCTATGGCTTTCACTCTCCTCTTTATAATTCCTATGAATACTTCAGGGTTTTTTAGGGTTTGTCTCCGTGTAGTGTGACTGTTTCTTAGTTTGGCTGTTGTCATATTCTTTCTTAGATATTCCTGATTTCCAGTGAGGGAATAGTTGAATTTTTATGTGACTCAGCGTAGAAAAAACCTAGAGACAATATTGAATTGCCAACACAAAATTACATTGTCCGCTGCATGAAATATGGCATGTGAAACAATGTTTTGGGGAAAAAAAAATTTCCTTGAGTTTTAAGTTGGTAATTCTGTGTGAAAAGTAGGCTTTCATTTGACATCAAGCTGCTGTTCTAAATAATGCTTCTTTTTCTGCCTGAGTGTTCTGCAATGATTTCCTTCATCTGTTTGATATTCACCTGCTGCTGTGGAACAAGCTACCATTGCAAAATCATCAAGGAGCAGATTTATAGCAAGAAGAGAAATTTATGCCGTAAATTTTCTGGCTCCAAGAGCAGACTGCTCTTAAATTAATGTTAAATGCTTTTATACATGAGATGAAAAGCGATTTTCTTTCAGTGGAAGGTGCTCATTGAGCCAAGTACGTTGGTCTTCAACTAACTGTACCAGCTAAAACTCTAGAGTGTTGCAGAATTCTGTGCCAAAAGCAAAGCACCTTTCCTATGCCAGCTATTAATCCTAGTGATTCAGTTTCCACTGCTTTTCAGCAGTACTAGTTTTATTTCTAGTTGAGACTTTTCCTATGCAGGATTTTCCACTGGTTTCTGATGTTGCAGCTAATCTGTATTCTGAGTAATTCATGAGAAGGAAAAGTGGGAGAGATGAATGAACCTCGGTTATCAGAGACTGAGAAGTGGGAGAGATGAATGAATCAGTTATCAGAGACAAAAAAGTGGGAGAGATGAATGAAGCTCTCAGTTATCAATCAAAAGTTTTCTAGGCACAGGCAAGTACTAACTCAGCAGCAGCAGAGCTGTTAGTGAAGCAATCTGGAGCTACTTCTGTATTCATCTCCTGTTTGAACAGCAACTCTTGAGTTTGATCTGCTAGAAGGAATCAACAAACACTCTTGTTCTCTGGGGCACTGTAGTGTCTGAAGAAGAATCCACATGAAAACCGGTGAGATTAATCAGCTGGTCCTAACTGAGTCTTATTTTAAAACCTAAATAGCAAGTAAATTCTGTGCTAGCTGAGATGTTGGAGTGGTCATTTGAAGCTGGGTGCAAGTAGAATAGCTTAGTTCCTAGTAGAATAGAACAGCTTAGTTCCTTCTGCTGTACCAAGCCCAAAATGTTCCCCTGCAGCAGCATATTCAGCTGGGTTTTAGTAATGCAGAAAAAGTTGAGACTCTTGCCTTTTAGCTGAGGATGAGTTAGAGAAAATTAGTTTATTGTAAGAACCAGTTCATTAATCTTTGCTGAGCCCAAATGGGTTATATTTTTCTGTGCTGTCCTGTTGGTGGTGTGGATGCCAGTCCAATTGCCTGGAGGAGGTACCAATTGTTATACCAATTGTTACCAATTGTTGCTTCCTCTGAGGTGTCCTTTTGGCTAAAGTTACAAAGTTCAAGAAACGAGTAAAATTAAAGTGGTTGATTATGAGTTAAAAATTAAAGTAACACAAAGTTCTTCCCCTCAACCTGCTCACGTCACCCTCTTCAACAAATCCACCTCCCTCCCATTACTTCCCCAAATAAATATTTATCTACGTAATGGAGTTCAGTCTGGTTTTCAGCAGACTATAATGTGAGGAGCATATTTGAGGGCATTTTTTATGTTAACTTTAAGATGCTGACAAGTAGCTTAATTGTAGTGTTAAGCCAAATGAGCATCTTAGAATGCATGACAACCTTGTCTACAGGGTGTCTGTTTTAGTTAATGGAAAGTAGTGGTACAGCTCACAATATGTTGTGGGCTTTTTGTCGTTGGTTGGTTGATTGGTTTTGATGTTTTTAATAGCAGAACGGAGAACAAGCGTTTTCACCAGGATGTGCCAGTCAGGGTTCGTGAACAAGCAGGGAAAATCATCTTGCAGAACTCCACCACCAAGATATATAACTTGATGTCTGGACCAGCATTTAGCTGCTTTTCAAAAACATGTATTTTTAAGATGCTGGGATTTGAAACGTTTGGAATTTCTTTCTAGCGTTGTGCCACATGGTTTGAAAATCCTAAACAGGCGTTTGATGAATCAGTGTCTCTTTCTATTCCTTCTGCCCCGCAAAGACTGCACATTTAAGAACATGTTGTTATGTCTCTCTAAATTGAGAACATAGCAAAAAAAAAAAAAAAAATCCCTGAATCACCAGAAGCAGCGGTAGTGGGAAGTCATTTTAAAAACCTTGTTACATCACTGAGAAAAATACTAAAGGTTGAGAATGAGAGCAATCACAACTTTTCCTTGCTCTTGTTAGTATATGTAAATGATCTGTTCTGTGGCTGCAATCGTGCTGTTTTTCATATGAGTTTGATCAGTTAAGTATGTTTATCCTTTTTAGTTCGAGAGAGGAAAACCAAGCATTCACTTTTTGTGGAAAAAAAAAAAAGGCTTAAGTCAGCAGACTGTGGATTGGTGTCACTGTGCTTTGAGCTTAAGAACTTGGGAGTGAAAGAATGAACACATTCCATCTGGGCAAAAGAATGATGTGTGTTAGGGTTCAGTTTGCTATGGTTTTTGAGCTTTCCATATGATCTCATCACTGGAGGAGGAAAGTATATTCTCCCATAAGAATAATCTTATGATTCATTACTACTGTGGTTTTTTGTGTGAGCCTTTTGAGTGCCAGACCTCCCCCTACTCTTCCCCCCCAAATAAAAACCAGCCACCCTGTCTTTGGCTTTATATGGTATTGCTGTAGGTGGACTTACCCAGAATAATGGTTGGCTTTAACAATCAGAGCCTTACATCTTTGTCTAGAGAAGTCGTCTTCCTAAAATATATTTATCCAACTAGTTGTCAAGCTTTACATTTTGGGAAAAAAGCTTGTACACTTTGTTTCCTAAGGTTCTAAGGTTTGATAAGCACTCTTTTGCACGGATGTTCTCTTGTGTGAATTTTCACTTTTCTGCAAATATATACATATTATAACTCATACTAAGTTTAGTAAGTTTACTTGGGAACATACGATTTCTCCATTTTTCGTAGTTACTGTTCAGATTGTCCCAATTGTTAATTGTTCAGTTCCCCAAATCGTTGCCCTAATAAGTTAGCAATCAGCTTTTAGAGCAGCTGTGCCTTTTGGCAGTATCATTGGAAGCTGGAGATAGATCCCTTTGCTCATTCTCCCACATCCCCTAATGAGCTCTCATTTGGGGAAAGGGCAGCCTAATCCAAGTGTAATGGCTTCTGGAACTGTTACACGACACCAGGCAGAGGCAAATTTGTAGACAGGCAAGTAAACCCTGTAGGATGCTTGGCAAATAGGTGAAGATGTGGCAAATAGGTGAAAACCCTTTTTGTTTCCTCCTGGAGCATGAATGTAGACAATGTGTTTATTTCCCACTAGTGGAAAGTACTCTGTCCATAAGAAATGTGCGTTTCTGATCAGACCAAAGGGATTCTGGTGCAGTGAATGAAGTCATCCTAGCACAGGTCAGTTCCTGCATGTAAGGGACGTGTGTGTTACAGCAGACCCTGTGGAAATCATGTATGAATACAGAGATCAGTGAAGACCTGTTTCCTGTTAGAAGTACGGCAGGGAAGTGTAAGAAGCATGATAAGCAAGAAATATAATAAGTGATACTGTTCTGATTCAGTTGGCTCTTTTTCCTTTGAACTGAATGTTAAGTTCATATATAATTTTAAAGGAATAGAAGAGCACTGGCTCAGGTTTTAGTAACAGTCTGTGTGTTAAGCTCGGCATTTTCCTAGAAAAAGTTGATTTTTTTTTCGAGACTTAAATATTTACTTTATGGTGTCTAATGGCTACAATATATGACATACTATATTCAAATGCTAAACTATCAAGTGGCCATTGAAGAGCAGACTTGAAGATTCTGTACTAAAGCTCATGCCTCCATGCTTTTCTTCAAAGAGAAATGTAATCACCGTAGAGAACTTGTTACTAAGAGAAAGTAATTAAATAAATCTCCCCTAGCTAGCGTACTGTGACAGTTTAATTTGTTTCTAATAGGGATAGCTTCATTTTTCCATCTCTCTGTTGCAGCCTGATAAACAAAGTGATGGTTGGTGGGAACTGTTGGCAGGAGGGGAGTGTATCACCTTCAAATCGATACCTGGATGTGAAAATTACATACCTGGAACACTGAAATTTTAGTTATAGGATTTGTGTGAAATGAAGGCAGAAGTTTTATTGTGTAGTGATTGAAAAGGTCAACTGGAAATTGTTTTTATTTGTAACTTTTAGAAGTGTGTGAATCATCTCGTACCTTTATATGGATAAGAATAATTCCCTGTTAAAAAAATTGTTTTATTTTAAATGGAGCATGAAGTATTTGAGATCTAGACTTGGGTAATAGTTCCAGTTACAAGGCATAGCCTGAGAAGCGGAACTAAAAATAGTTTAACAGTTGTTAAAGAAAAGCTAGAAATTCTACCAAGGTCATTATATTTGCACTTGTGAAGTATGCCATTGAATACCAAATAGTTCTAAAATGAATAGGTTTTTCTTTTTCTTTTCCTCCTCCCCCCTCCCCCCCCCGTCCTCTCGATATGTTAAATAAAATCATAAAAACTTCTATAAACTTAGACCTGTGAAAGGACCAAGGCAAGGCAGGGAAAGTTCCCTGAATAAGAACTCCTAATCTTTGACGATCTGTCCTAATAATTAAGTCTTCTGATCACTGTACCATTACTCAATCACTATGGTTCTACCTTCATTGTAATTGGAACATATTAACTTAGAATCATGGTCTCAATTTTTAATAGATTTTTTTTCTTTTTTAATCTGTCTGGCACATGACTGAGTTGAAGTTATTTTTTTGGCAAGAACTCTGCGAACCACATGGCTCTGCTTCCAAATCAGTATCTAGGTCCTGTCATCTACACTTTATCATGCTTGTGATCGATCCAAATTCAAATGCAGTAAAATTTGTTGTGGGTTCAGAAGTTTTCCAAGTTTACTCTAATACTGTTAGGCATTTTAGAAAAACCACTACTGTTTGTCATGTACTTTGTGAACAGTACAGAATGTTTCTGGGTTTGAACTTTAGGATGTGTGCCAAAATATCTTAAAAATTAAGAAATCCAGTAGCCCTCTTCTCAAGTGAGTGAACATTATTTAACTGTGCCATATTTTTAGTGGGGCTGTGAAACACATAAAAGTTGTAACTAAATTTATTTTCTTTGCATCTAATCTTTCTTCTTGGATCAGATGTGGTCCTTCCAGTCTAAACTGTAAATTATGCTTAGAAAAAAACCACTGTATATATGTATATTGTAATTTTAATGTCCCTACATTGAACTAGTTTCTGGCTAGGAAAAGGATGGTCTAATTAGAGGTTACAATCCAATTCTTATCTAGCTGTTGAATAGGTGATGAGACTAGAACACGTACATTTTTAAAATTAAGAACATAGTTCCTTGTTTTTTCTTGAATCTCTCATGTGCATAAGAGGCATGATTTCAGTACTCCCTCTTCTCCCCTAGCCTTGAAAAGCATCTCAGTGTTCAGTGCTTTTCTAATTGTTAGATTGTCATGGAAAGTATTGTAGAAATTGATGTTGTTTTCTACAAAATGTCAGTATTGAAAGTTAATAAAACAGCTGGATACAGTGCAGAATTTTCTTGTGTTGGGAGACAGAAATAAGATATTAGGAAATTCAGCATGGTCTTTAAAACAAACAAACAAACAAACCCAACAAAGACATACCCCCCTCTCTAAACCAACCAACCAATAAAGACCAAAACCTCCCCTACTCCCTGTCCCAGAAAGATGGGTGGGGAGGTATCTTCTCCCCCCTTCGTAAAATATGAAGAAATACTTCATTTCTTTCCTTTTGTAACTTTTGAAGAATGTCTGTCTCCTCAGCCTTCTCGGTTTTCCAAACGGCAGGCCACATTCCTTGCAAGCCAGGCATCATGTGCTTTCTATAATGTTGGATGTACCGGAGTGGTATGTTCAGAGAATTTGACTTACTGATAAGATATCATTCTGTTCTATTTTTACTTCCTGTCTGCATCTGGACATTTCCCGTAAAGCCAACTTGCATAGTGTCACCTTTTCCTCTCCTAATAAACAGTTTGGTTATGGTATGTTCTGATTTCTTGTGTTTCTAATATGATGGCATTCGTGATACGCTCCCTTGTATCCTTTGGGCTGTACTTTAGCTTCCAGATGACTGGCATAATCAGGATTAGCTACTGATAGCAATCTCCTTATGAAATTGCACTTTTCAGTAATCAGTGGAACCTTTTTCTCAGGGAGAAAATGTTACATCTAGGTGTCAACTGTTGTAAAATGTGTCAAAACCAAAATGCATTTCATTTACGGGCTGGTGAATTTGTTGTGCCGAACTTTGTCCTACATGTGTTTGTTTTCTTCTAAATATGTTAAAAGGAGCAAGGGCCTTCCAAATCTCATCTCTTGTGGAAGTAACTGCCACTGGAAAATGCAAACTGTACGAAGCTAGTGTGACTCTAGATTCTTTACTCTTCGGTTTTTGCAGAAAACTTTGTGTATGGCTATGGCATTTAATTAAAATTCATGGTTGGTGGTGAGGAGAAAGCAGAGGGGGAAAGTGCAGAAAAAGTAAATATCTTCTTGATCTCTTTCATTAGTAGTTAGGCCTGTCTGTCTTGCCCATAACTTTTTAGAATGAACACATGTAAGCAAAATGTCAAAGTGCTACAGGGTTTATATTCAGAAAAGCGGGTATTTCAGCAAGTTGCAAGGAGTATTGCTTTAACATTTTCAGTTAAAAAAAAAAAAAAACTGACCCAAAAATTGATGGTTTGCCATAAGTAATTTTATTTTCTCCTCCTAAATATTTGTATTTTAACAGTGAACAGAGTATCTGCCAAGCACGAGCTGCTGTAATGGTCTACGACGATGCCAATAAGAAATGGGTACCAGCTGGTGGATCAACTGGATTCAGCAGAGTTCATATATATCATCACACAGGCAACAACACATTCAGAGTAGTGGGCAGGAAGATTCAGGATCATCAGGTAAGGAAATCTCTGAAAATTTGGAAGGATAAGAAATCAGTCTTCAGCAAAATGATGGGACTCATAAATAATAAATTGATTTTTTTTTCAATCAAAGGAGAAAAACTATTATTGCTTTTTCCCTGTGAACTAAGAACTTTACGTACCTCCAAGGCAACAGTCCTTTTACCATTCCTTCCTACAGATATCTCTACAAAGGCTAGTGGTGTACACAGAAGTCATCTGCTTGTTTTTAAGGCAAAGTAGCAACCTGAAAGCTTTTCTTCCCCACTCTGTGCAGTCAGGTGCAGTCTGTGTAGACACCAGCCGTTGTCTTTTAGCTCTTCCTGTCCTATCAAAACTTTAGATGCATGATATCTCATTTTCCCAGATCATTTTGGCCAAAAAGTTGTCTGATATTTGGTAATGCTGATCACCTACTACTGCTTTGAGGGACTGAGAAGGGAGTAATAAGGATTATATCTTAATTTCCTTGATGAAGTTACTGGATTGGGATTAAATGGCAAGTTTAGCATTGTGTCTTGAAATATGCTCTGCCATGTGATACACTACGATGGGGTTAAAAATCTGATCTTTTGTTGGAGGAAAGCTTCTTAAACTTGTTTCCCTTTCTCCCAGCATTTCATAGAATTCTTTTGGTCTGTTCTTGGTCATTTATCACACACCTGAAGGATAGACTGATAATCTCCCGTGTTATTTGTCATTAAACACTTATTCCAAGTAATAAATGGTCTCTGTGCATTCATCTGAGAACAAGTGTGGGTTTATTTCCTCCCATTATTCAGCAAAAAAGGTGAGAGTGATCCAGTTATCAAAGTGCAATGGGATCCTCTGAGTGGATGTAGTAAATTGTTTTACTACCAGCTCGAATTTATCATCTTTTGTGTGAACCGTAACAATCTTGCAGAATGATACCTCGTGATGCATTGTTGAAGTTCACATAAACTGCTGCTGAAAGCCCTGCAAGCCAAAGAGTGTAGCAGCCTCAGAGAGGTGATAACTTGGTTTAAAAAAAATACTCTGTGAAATTCATGGAAAACTGAGTTTCTGAATTCCAAGTGCATATTCACGTCAAGTAGTCTGCTGCTGCAAGTCAGAACTGTTGATGCTACTACATTGCTGTTACGAAACATCGCTGCATCTTTTGAAGTGAGAACACTTAAGCTACAAAAGTTGATACAAAATATCTCATTAGTCCCCTTGTGTATTCTCAGCACTGATTACACACAGCCTTGGAATTAAAATTGAAATGGTTATGTGCTTCAGCATTGTGGTCTTGCAGATTATGGTTCTTGAATTAACCCGTGTGGTTAGGAAATGAAATGTATACAAAGCTGAAACTTGTGGTAAAACAGCAGTTTTAAACCTAAGTAAATTTTTTTTCTTTTATTGATTGTAGGTGGTAATAAATTGTGCCATTCCGAAAGGGCTGAAGTACAATCAGGCTACCCAGACCTTCCACCAGTGGCGTGATGCCAGGCAGGTGTACGGTCTGAATTTTGGCAGCAAAGAAGATGCCAATGTCTTTGCAAGTGCCATGATGCATGCCTTAGAAGTATTAAATTCACAGGAAGCTGGTAAGAGTCTCTTAAGTATTTTTTTTCCCCCTAAGATTGTTCAAATGCAGAAATGGAAAAAATTCAATGATTATGTGGGAAAGTCAGTAAATCTTGTTTCTAATCATGATTCAGCCTCTAGGCATTTTAATTATTTGAGTGTTTTGTCTTACTAATTACTGCTTCTTAACAGTGATTCTCAACTGCACTGCCATCCCTGTAAATGCAATTCCTAGCAAGTAAATCAATTTTCATGTTATCTATTACCTATATAAACTGCTGGTTTTGCTTTTTTAAGACCTGACCAAGAAAAATGTACCTTGTAATTAGGATACTTTTCAGGATTTCTAGAGACATCCAGTGTTCCTATGTTGTGTCAGTATTTTTGCTTCGCGTTTATTACTGATTTATTATAAAAATATGAGGTTTTTTTTCCTCCAAACTTTGGAATTCAGATCATCCTCTTTGGCAGTTCTTACCATAAAGAGTTTTCTAGAGAGAGACCTTAAATTCAGAGATAACATTCAGAGGAACAAAAAAAATTTAGACAACAGGTCTGCCTTTTTATTTATTTGAATACAGGGTGACATAGGGTTTAAAAAATTGGTGAAAAAATTAGTAGCTTTCAGTCTCCAGGTGGTATCTGTAACATATTCTAAGTAGGCTCTACAGCAAATTGACCAGTATAACACTGTGATACATACACAGGGAGTTTTTCTTTTGAAATACTAAGAGTCCTTTGTGTTCTTGTAACCAAATAGAGTTCTTTTGTCCTCATTAAACTTTAAAGATTGCCCGTGTAACAAGAGATAGCTCTTCTGTACCAGTTTTCTTTCTCTTGTGTAGGAGAGGCTGTAGATAACCTTACTAGGACTGTCTCAACTGCAGCAAAAGAGGTGACTTCAGATAAAGTTGCTCTTTATTCTGGTGGTTCTTTCAAGACTTACCTTTTGAAACTAAGCTATCTAGACCACGGATGATACATTCTGCAGTCTTATACTGTTATGCAACATATGAGGCCAAAATAGAAATGGTAGCTGGAGTTACAAGGTTTCTTTTTGCCTGCTAAAATATTCCAGTTGTTTTCCATTTTCCTACCCTCAGTTGGGTATTTTCCTCTTGTAAATCTCTCAGTTCTTTCCCTAAGAATTACTCAGTTGTAAACACCTCATGCATTCTGACTGTTTGTCACCTGTCTCCTGCCCAACATTTGGGAACACGTGAAGTGCTGGTTTCTACTCTTTTAGTGTAAAGTCTAAAAAGGCCCTGATCAATGATAATTACCACAAGTTTGAGAGGTTTATGTTGTGTATGTGTATATGTATATATCCATATCTTCATAGTTTATTTTAACTCATTAACTAAAACTGAGCTACTAAAGAGGCTGAAATGACATGAGCAGGCATGACAGTGCTCATTTTTTGGTCAGTGTGTCTTTTTTTTTTCATTTCATGGATTATTGTAATTTGTCTGATCCTAGTTTTCTTGCTGCCTTATGCAAAGTATATGTGGGCTAACAGCTACATTGATATATTTTCCAGTAGCAGAAGTTTTAGTGAACTAAGATGCCACTTCAGTTGGAGTTTGTCTGCTTCATTCAATTTAAGACCAGTTAATTTGTGAGTGGTTGTTTTGTTTTCAGGCAAATTTTAAAATGAGAGTTGAGTATGACTGTGGGTATCACTCGGCTGCAGCATCACAACCTAGTTGCTGGCTACAGTGCTGTCATCTACTGGTTTGTTCTCGACAGTTTTGAGATGTAGCCCTGACAAGGACACGAATTAAGTTGTGTAATTATGTGTGAAAGTGACTGGTTGTAACCTTTAAGTTTTCTGAACTGTGAGGTAGTCACTCTGTTTCTCCTTGTGATTTGACTTGGTAGCAGGAGTAGGTACAAGTCAAAATACATTAACTAGCTGCATCACAAGCTAGTGATGGGCACAGGAGATAACTGTTCTTCCCTAGGCCCTGTCAGCCAGAAAGGACTGTGTAGTTGTTTAGGATCAGCTATTTCTGTCACTGACACATAGGTGCTCTTTAGCTTCCTTCACAATGAAATAAAACCAAAGCTTAACGTGATCAGTATCATTTTCAGCAGATGTCTGAAGATGAGTAGTTTAGCACTGCTGCCTTTAAAAAAAAAATCCTAACTATGCCTATAGGATTGCTCTGTAAGCCTTGCAACATTTCCAGACAATATTTAAAGATAATGTTTGTAATGTATCTGTGTTAGAATACTGTCAACAAGTGTTCCTAAATTTTATCAGCTGCGAGGTTTATCTTATATATGTGATCTACATATGTTAATATGTATGATCTACATATTACTCAATTTTTCTAACTTCTATCAGTGTAGGAATTAGAAAAGATCAAGTATCTTTCTAAACATGCCTGCATCAATGTTGGAAATAGGATACTGAGTAGCTTGTAGTTTAGGATCAAGCTAGTTGGACTCCTTGCTCAAAGTTTAATGCATTTATTTTCTCTATAGTTGATATAATTTCCTAAAAGTGCAGCTAGAAATGAATCCTTGCTGTTAATTTCTCCCCCCCCAGCATCTCTGAAATAGCTGAATATTTACTTAGATCGGTCACTGGCTCTGAGGCTCTAATATTAGCTCTACATTTTAGAAAATGCATTGCAACTTCCCTTGTTCTGTAAACAGATCAGCCTTTTTTTTTTTTGAAAAGGTGTTGGAAAGGTATATGTTATAAAAGGAATTTGTGCTAATACCTGAAGACCAGTGCGTAATATACTGATGGTATTGTTTCTTTAAATTATCTGCTATTATTTTAAAGACTTCTAACACATGCAGTTGGTATTCTGATCATACCGCTTCAAAATCTCTACTTAAAGAATTCAAAAATCTGTACTTGAAGAGGACAACTCATCTCTGATATTTTAAATAAATTGCTGTATTTTCTAGTGTATATAAAATAGCCTATAGAGCCTCCAACTCAAGTAAAATAAATGCTATATAGGTAACTTTCTTTTTACTGTAGAATTGCTTACAGTTGAAGTTTGATTCTTGCAGTATCCTTGATTTTCTGCTGTTTTCTCTTTTATTAGCTTGGTTATTATATGTTGTATTTTATTCATAAAAGGAAAGCACTTTTAATGTTAGCTGAGGATACTATTCAGGAATTCATAAAGCTGTAGATGAATTTTAAATTTTATGCAAGGGTTCACAGAAATCTAAATGACTTCTGAGGAATATTAAAGATTGTGCTGTGTACATCCTTTTAGTTTGCAAGTCAGCTGTTGGGTATGGCTCTCTCGCTCTTTTTAAAATAAAATTAAGTCATGGTCTCCTTCTCTTGCATATATTTGAAAAATGTCATTGATCTTTGCTTGCAGTTGGCATCCTCAGCTGTTCTGCTGGCTGCTGACAAAATTGGAGGTTGTTTAATTTAGGATCTCCCTCTAGTGGATCTGCCGAAGCTGAGGTGAAGGCACTGGGTGCCTGAACTGCTGAGCTCTCAGGGGTGGACTTTTCCTCTTTCTAATGAGTTCAGAATGCAGAGCAAAAGTCTCTGAAGTGAAAGGCTTTTCTGCAGCTGGCAGTTTTCTTCTAAAACAGTTTTCTTTTAAAAAAAACAGTCCAGGTTTGTCTCAAAGGGCTATGAAGCGGTGGCTGCCTTGTCAGTGAAACTGTCTGAAATATTCTGCAGGTCTAGATTTTTTTTCTCCCTCTGATTTACAGGGCTGATCATATGAACATCCCGACTTACATGCTTGGACTCTGCTTATTTTATTTTATGTAAAAATCAAAAAAAAGTGTTTTATCTCTGTTCTGGTTTGAATGATTGCATTAGATAGTAGCTGTTCAACCAGACACTATTTTCCTGCTGGCTAGTTGAGCAGATTGTAGGCCACCTGCAAATCCAGCAGAGAAAGACAACAACACAGGACATTATTTCTCCTGGAATTTTAAGGTAGACTACTAATACTACAGGTTCTTCCCTCCTGCTGTTTAGGAGTTGTGTTAAAACTGAGCTAAGAATTCTTTCTGTTACTCATTTGGGAAGGTATTGAAAGATTTATTTCATTGAATGATTGTTTGGAGTTACACCTTCATCAAATGACAAGTGTATGTCATCAGTTTAAGAGGGCATTTGAAGAGGATTTTTGGCAGTGTGCAGTGAGTTCAGATATTCATTAATTGGTCTTGTCTAAAGCTGATGGCTCTGTGAAGGTTTTGCATTGAATTACAAAAAAAATATTAATATCTGCATTAAGTAGAGCTCAGTGTTGCAGTCAGAGTGGCTCTGGAATGAGTAAAGTGTCAATGAAGGGAAATTAGATGGCTGGGGAACTTCTGTGTGTGAGACAATGGATTATTTCTTTGAAGGAATAAGGGCAAGTAAGGGAAGCGCAGGCTGGGAGATGGGAGGAACAAAGGAGTATCGTACTCAGTTTTGCTGCAAAAGTACCTACTAGTTCAGCAGGAATTGGTGTTGCTTTGTGTGGCATCTCTCTTAAATCTTAGGAAAGCTTTGCTAAGGGAATAGGAAACAAAATATGAGATTTATATATGTGTGATTTGCATTTGAGGAGGTACTTTGAGTTGTTTGTTGCAGAAGATGAAAGTGTCGGAAGAAGAACTGAAGGATGTCATACAACCGTAAATAAGCCTGTTCTAATTCTTATTACATATACCTAAGATTCATGATGCCTTTTGTACTAATCTTGAGCAGTTATATATTGATTCTTGAAAAGACTTTGGGGTGTTCTGGATATAAAGGCAAGGATAGGAATGGCTTCAGTGATGCTGTTGTAGTACTACTGCCTTAGATCACAGTTTAATTCATAGGAAAAGGGGGGGGGGAAGGAAAAAGAAACAGTTTTTGTGTTTCCAGGGTCTCATTATTTTGTTCATCTAATCTCAGGGGGAAAAAAGCTCCTGTGGTTCAAGTTCTTTGAATTTCTCTTGAGCTATTAACTTTAGAAGTTAGGTTGTCCAGTTATTAAATAAAAAAAACCTTTATGGGGTAAATATGCATGCTTTTTCCATGGCTGTATACTGATGTGCATCCTTTTTTCTTTCAGCAGATTTAATTAAATCCTTTCTGGTAGGGGAATGCACTCATATCATGGATTGAATAATTTAATATCTATGGGAAATGCAAACAGAACTGAAAATTGGGGTCTCCTAATTGGAATATATGGAGAGACTGTGGAAGACTGAAATGAGAAAAATATATGTGGAGCTCGTGGGGAGATCTCAGATGCTTCTCTTCATAGTGTTTTGGTTCATGTCATGCTAAAACTTGTTTTGAGAGCAGAAATTCTACAGCAGTGAAGTAATTATGCTATACCTGTACTCACAGCAAGCCTCTGGAGCAGGCTGTCAGCACTCCCTGCAAGAAAGGGAGTAACATGATGGTATTATTACCTGTGTTGTCAGAGGTTGGATAATATCTCCCATTTTTGCTAGCAAGATTTTTCCTTTCCTTTTAGATGTGGGATTGATTAAAGAAAAAATTTTGGTAGTTTCTAGATTTTTACAATAGCTAATCCTGATTAACTAATCCTGATTTACATGCCAAAATACTGACCCAAAGGAGTTTTAACTATTTATTACAAAGTACTTCCTTTTCATTTTAATTGCAGTTAAGATTATTGAAAGCATCATCAGTGTTGGTTGTGGTATTTAGAAGTGAAGGGAAAGTTTCTAAGTTATACGAACTTTTAAGGGTTGCCTGTACGGTGTTTCTGATTTCCATGGTTCTTCAGAATTAGTGATGTATCATGTGAAAACACTAATTTTTTTTTTAGGTGAACAACACAAAGAATTTAATTAAAATTTGGTAGTTGGTCTAAACTGTGTGGCAAATATAAAGTACAATAATTTGTGGATAAAGTATTGTTTAATAAATATTGGGGAATGTCAATATATATTTTACTCCTGAGAGTTCATATTGTTGTCTTAAAAATATTCCCAGTAGAAGTTGTAGATAGATGAAATCTGCCTTTTGGGAACAAAATGTTCTCATAAAAGTCATGAACATAGTTATGGAAAAACAGCTTTGTTAGGCTCATTTCTGTAGTATTATACACCAGTAGCAACAGTCATCACCTATACCATTGTTATTTAAACAAATTCTCTCGGAACTGGGGTGGGGAGGGAGGAGGGGAAGTAGTAAATATTCCACAGTAGATGGTACTGATATATTTTATTTCAATAATTGCTATTTTAAGTTTGTGATATTGTAGCTTCTCTAGGCAACCGTAGTTCTCTACTGCTGAAGCTTTGTCTCTGTCTCCCCCTGCATGAAAGGACAGCAGAGGCAAAGTGGAAGCCTGCTGAAGGTCACCCAGCACGCTGGTGCTGAGCCAAGCCTGGCACCCAGGTTATCAGCACCTGGTTTCTAAGGCTCTGCTGGCACTGATAGGAGGCTCTGCTGGCATTGATAGGAGGCTTACCTCTACTTAAATTCAAATGTATTTTAAGGAATGTTTTTGTTACTCTTGCTCCCTTTTATTATCTTGATCAGGTAAAAGCACTTGTGGAGTGAAATGGAAAGTATTTCCTTTAAGTATAAAGTGATGACTAAATTAACTCAGCTGAAGGTGGTTACAAAATGGTAACAGTGTAAGAGGAAGTAGGTATTTGAAGGAAAGGGAAAACTCAGCTGAAAGATGATTCACCCAAATAGAAGTACTAGAGAACAGTTTTGTCACTTGTTAATACCTAGTTTTTGGCCATCATAGTCTTGCATATAAATCCATAACACAAGTCAACGTCTCAAGGACTGGTGTGGCTTTGTTTCTGCTGAAGGCTGATTAGCAAGTCTCCCCAGACTTTGTTCTGCTGTGTCCTAGACCAGGACAGGCTCTGAATGGGAGGAGAAGGAGGTAGGGACAAGTGAAAGAAGGTACTTCACCATAATTGTTCTTACTACTCCCTGCATAGATCTCTGAAAATCCTGCTTTCCATTTATTCAGAAAACATTTTAGCATTTTGTAGAACACTTTTTTCTAAGTTCTTATATTCTCATACAGAAATACATCTTTATGGCTGTGGCTTTGAACTCTTGCCTGTGGTCTTAGCTTAGTAGGTGTACTCAAACTGTCCTTGATGAAAATTGTCTCTGAAGATTATAGTTAGTACAGTTATATTTATATTATATGCATGTGTAAATAAACTTGCTGTTTGCTTTCAGTCTTTGAAAAGACTATGAAAAGTCAAGTCATACTTTGCTTTGGATATCAGACTACATAATTGGAATGTTGCTTAGTTTTGGCACTAACATGTTGAGAAAGGAAAGAGTGGAAACTCGTAGTTACTGAGTTGTTTATATAAACTTTCTCTGGGGAGAAAGTAGAGATCTTCACCTCAAACTAAAATTCTCATGTGTGATAGTTGACCAACTTTACTGGATCTATTAAAGAATGAGAGTTTTTTCTTTTAATGCTCTGCTCTGAACAGTACAGGAAGTGCAGGAGTGAGGTTTTTTGTGTGTGTTTGCTTTCTTGAACCCTAGGGCATGTGAGGTTCTGAGAAAGATTTCATGTGATCTGACTGTCAGCAGTCCCCACAAAAACCATTTCACCCATCCTTTTCTTACAAGCCTGTCCAACCAAATGAAAGTATACATTGTAGCTCATTGTATAACTTGTAGTACATGTATTGTGCCAATCTTGAACTGCAGATACTTGGGGGTTTTTAGGGCTATAGGAAGGTTATGTCCTCAATGTCAGCCAGGTGCTATGTCAACACTGATAACGTAATCCAGGTGGCATTAAAAGAAGCAGAGTAGAGTGTGGTGTGAAACTCCAGAACAGACAATGGAATTGAAAGACTGGAGGAATGGAGGAACTCGAAGGCATCAAGGGAGGAGAAGCCACGTGTTTCCATCTCCAGTTTGCTAATTATGCCTTTATAGGATTGTGCAACTGAAATTGATTCAGCTTTTGAATGGAGATACAGGTAAGCTGTCAGTTAGGGCTGAAAATGAAGTTAAGGAGTTTGATAAACTCCAGCTCTGGTTGTGGTTTAAAAGGGTGGTACTGGGGATACCTAATTTGATTAAAGCAGCCCCCAGCAGTCTGTTGTTCTCTGAGCTATGCCAGCATAATTGTCTGTGTGACTACATGAAGAACCAGAACTGGCTGTGATCTAGCTGGTAAAAATGCTTCATGCAGGCTTTTCTTTCCCTGGATTTTTTTAAAGATTTTTAGACTTCCAGTCCATCTCTCACCATGCATTTGCCTGAACTGTCATAGAGGAAGGGTGATGTGATGCAAAGGTGAGAATAAGCTGAAAAACAGAAAGCACTAAAACTGGAATGGCTGCTGAACAAATTAATATGAAATTATATCCTCTGTCTGTCAGAGTGTACTGCGGAGTGCACCATCTGTGCTTTCTTTAGAAAAACAAAGATGTTAGGTTTTCCTTAAAACTCAGAATGAATAGACTATTCAGCCTCGTCTCTTACTTGGCTTGTACTGGTTTCTGAAGACTAAGTGATCCTGTAGAAGGATCAGACTTTTTTTCCAGGCAGTATCTGTGTTTCTCTTGGGGATTGATGTTTCTGAAATATCTTGAAGTGTTCAAAAGCCTCTGAGAAAGCTTTTTTTATTAGCTAGCTACTGCTTATTTAATATACCACCTGCCCCACCAGCCAGACAAAGAAATGATGGTCTTGGCTTACTGCAATAACTTTTCTAGGATAAAATGTACTTTTCCACCTGGTATGTACCTTTAACTTGCCAATGTCCATTAACGTGGTGGTTGTGCTTGCAGAGAGAAATTTGATGAGAGAACTGGCCAAATGACTTGGTAGAGAAACTTTTCTTTCTTGAAAGCCTTTGATACACTCAAATTGCATTTCCTTACAGCAAAATGTGTCAGAAATACTAGAACCACCAAGTTCATTGTCAGCAGATGATTGTGTTCTGCTCTCTTGCCTGTACAGCTATGAAGGAAGGACATCACTGGAGTAGGTTGGCCAAGTTAACCTTAACTTGGCTTGCTGATGGTGGCCTTCTGCAGAAGTGACAATATGATTTTCTGGCAGACAGAGTTCTGGAATAAAGTTTGAGGCTACAAGAACAGGTTTTCTCATAGCTAGGTTGATTGGAATAGCCAGTGCCAGTGAAGCTCGTTGGTTTCTGGAGGGGTTGACTAAAAAGAGAATGGGAGCACACTGGTAGAAAGGTTGTAGAGTGGTGGTCTGTGTTCAGGTACTGCACATGATAATACCTTGTTCCAAAAACCTCGGTTAAATACTCTTAAAGATTAAATGGACAGAAGCTTGAACTTCTCATTTCTGCTGTACTTTTTAGTACGAGAAATGGTTGGTAAATGGCCATAGTATGACTATTTCTTTTTATTTCTGTTCTTTGCTGTTAATTTTTAGGTCAGTGTGTTTCACACTGAGAAATACGAGGGGTGTTTCATCACGTATCTGATTCTTAAAGTGTTACTTGTAGTTTGCACCTCAGACTGTGAACCTTGACTTACTCCAAGGATTCTGTTAGACATGGCAAGCAGTAGTGGTGTATGTGGCATCTCTAAGCAGCAGCACAGCTGCTGCTGGACTGTGCCTTCTTGTAAAAGTCCATGAAAGGCTGCAGCATGGTGCAGGCAGCAAATAGCCCAGCTGCCTGCAAGCTACAGTCATGGCTTTATGGGCCTTAAAGCCTTCCACCTGTCACACAGGGGAGATGAGAGGAGAGCGTGTGCCTTACAGAAGTTTTAAAGCTGAAAAGTTTTCCAGACGACCAATATGACAGATGTTTCTACTCAATGATAATTTAGTTATTGTTTATCATTGCAGTTTAATATTTTACATTAAAAATAGTATAGATTTATATCTGTGGATATCTCTTGGAGATACTTCAGGCAAAAATAATGCATCAAGGGCAACATCATGTCATGGTACATGATACATGCTGAAAAGAGTAAATCAGGAAGACACCACCTCTGTAGTGCACTTTCTGCTTTTATCTTCCAGAATTAAGTTCCTGCATTACTTTCTGACTGTAGGATACACAGATAGTGTACACTTTTATAATTTTCAGGATTAATTGTCTTTATGACCACAGTGGACACAGTACTATGCTGTTCTGAGTAAATGAACCTTTTTGTATAGCCTTTAAACAGGGCACTTGTTTGCCTGTCCTAGATGTGTCAGTGTATCACATATGGTCTTCTCATGGGTTTGGATGACTTTCACAAGTTCAGATGGGAAACAAATTCTACATTTTGGTATTTGATATAGGGGCGACCTCATTACAACTCCATTACTGTAATTAGTTTGGTGGAATCTCAGCAAGAAATTACTGTTTTGCTTTGGGACATTTTCAGAATTTGACACATTTTAATCTTTTTCAATTCTGCTTGCTTATAAATTCCATAATCTTAAGTGTAGCTATAGTCCAGATAATTTACTGGTTTAGTGCCCGTTTTTACTGAAATAATGCATTCTTGATCCCCTGTATTCCATTCCACACTTCATCTTCTTCACTTCTGTTAATACTTTTTAAATAATTCTGTACTGTAAATACAGTTGAGAAAGACTGAAAAGTCTTTTCGTCTCTCAGTGTACATATACATTTTTCATTTCTAAATGTACATATACAGTTATTTGAAAGTTGTATGATTTAGAATTGCCATCAGTAAAAACTGAAGATGAATTTGCATGTCCTTCTCTTTTGCATCTTGTGCTTAGCAGGATTCAGTTTGTACATTGGTTATGTGCCTCTGTTCCTTTGGACCCGGTACTAACCTATCCAAAAAAGAAAGTCTTTGATCCAAGCTGATGAGCTAAAATCTGAGTAAATTTTGTTGTGACCTGTAGAAACATACTTTATCTTCCTTCTCTCAGTGTGGTGATAAGGTTCTGATGTTTTTTTTCTCTCCTGTTCTTTTTTTTTTTCCTTTTTTTTTTTTCCTCTTCCCCTTTTCCAGTGTTCTATTTAGGTGAGTATTTTAATTTTTTGAGCCCTTCCTGTTCCTCCAAGAATATTTGTTCATTGTTTTAAGAAAATATCAGACTTGGAGCGCTTTTCAAAGCTTTTGTCAAATTCCATCATATATAAAATGTGCTTTGCATTTCTGTGAAGCCTTCCCATCCATGTGAAATAAACTCATTCTGTAAATGCGTAAGGTAATATTTGTTACAGTTTTTATTTGCTATATTATGTTTTTGAGCTTGTTTGACTTAAAAGGCAAAAGTGAACAGTTCCTAAAGTCATGTGGTGGCTGGCCTTTTTCCTTGATTATGTGCTTTTCTGCATGGAAAAAATTCAAACCATTTTTATGGTTTGTCTTCACTTTTAGGTCCTACATTGCCTCGACAGAATTCACAGCTTCCCTCTCAAGTGCAAAATGGTCCATCACAAGAAGAATTGGAAATCCAGAGAAGGTATGGTAATAAAAGTAAACAGCTGTTAAATTCTAGAAAGTGGTACCTCCTAATGATGAGAAATTAAATGTCAAGGACTTAGAATTATTCTCTTGCATTAGGGCAGCATTTGTATGCGTGTGGTTTTCCTTAGCGCAGCTCGGCTGTGTAAAAGCTTTGATTGTAGCTGATCCCTTGTTCGTGCTCTCCACCCATTCACACAATGCAACTGCTGTTGGCCTGTCAGGAAAGAGCTGCAGATCAGAGGGGAAGCCTTGGGAGGTTTCACTGCTGTCAATTTCAACCAGACTAATTAATTTTGCAGTGACTGTTGTGTCTTCAGTTTTTGACACACGCTTATAAAGAAGAAAGCAGCAAGCAAAGAAGGAAGTTTTAACCTTTAGGAACAGAGAATTGTATCATCACAAATGACGGCTTTTCTTCCTGAATGTGGATGCACTAGACAGAATATTCTACTGCAAATCTTGTTTGCCTTCATTTATGTTAGTTAGCAAAGAAACCTTCCTTTTTTACTTCTGGTGTATAAATTTATGTAGCCTTTAGTTGTTCAAGTTTCAGCTGTAGCAGTACTGGTTATATCTGTGCTGCCTTCAGTGTGCAGTCTGTGTTCCCCTGACCAGCTGGCACTCCACCAAATTAAGCTGTTCCCTGCGATGTGAAGCCACACTGCTCTGTCCTATACCCTATGGGATATTTTTCAGACCCGTAACATTTTTAACGTATGGGTTTTTTTCCTGTTCCTTTTATTGCTTTGTATCAGTGATGTGCCCAAGTTCTAGGAAACTCTGTAGCTGCCAGATTCCCTCGTTTGTTTTGTGGCAATATGGGTTAGTGTTGTAGATTTAGTGTGTGGGATGTGGGTATGTGAAATGGCAAAGTCTTGTAGGACGGTGCTGTTAGACTGGGTTAAATGAAAACAGCAAGACCTTGGGCTGTCCCAAGCATACTGCCTGTGGTGCAATCCTGGATTGTTTTACCGTCAAAATACTCCCAGGAGATTAGCTGTTCCCTTCCTGAAGGGATGCTGGGAACCATTTAGGTCACATGCAGTACAGATGCAGGGAACAAGAGCCTTGAATAAATGGGAGGTGGTCCAGACTGATGGTGTGAATGCACCTAATAGCTTTCTGTGGTAACTGGAAAAATGCTTAAACATGTTTGGGTCTAATTGGCACTGAAGTTTTTTCTGTGTTGATATTTGGCACTTTGTTTATGAAAAGGTGAGCAGAACCAGATTGCTAATTCGGGAATAATATTGCAGGTTTGGTAAATTAGTAAATAAAACATATTGAACAAAGTTTTGACATCAAAATTGGTCATACTTGTCCATCTTTTTTCTGCAGTATATTCTTAATGTGAGCAGGGATCACTTTATCTGAAAGCTACCTTGTTTAAAAAAAAATAGCAAGAAGCTCATTACAAATTTATCTGTTTGATGTATTTATGTAAAAGTTTGCTGTCATAGTAAAGGTCTTTTATGTCACTTCTTTTGACAGACTTTTAAAAAGCTCTTTTTCTTTAGGTATTTTTTTCTGTTCTATATTAGTGGCTTTTAGTATTTTTATTTCATGTCTGTTCCTTTAGAAGGCCGTATTAACTGTAATTTCTAATGCTGAAATACTTTTCAGGGAAGCATTGTAGACAGGCATCTCTTCAGGAAAAAGTGCTGCCCTATATTAAGAGCTCTGCAAGTCTCTTGAAATTTTTTGTATGTCAAGGACATATTATCAGGTGGCATTCTTATGGCTTCATTTCTCATTTGATCAGTGTGCTCTAATTGTTTTCATCTAATGTAATGTCCTCTTTGAAGTCTGGTCCTGGTTTTGATTTGATTTTTTCCCTTAAAAGAGGATGGAGCTCTGGAGTGTTTACTCATGCTGCCAGCCAGATTGTCTGTGCAAAGACTATTGGTGTTGTGTCATTAAGCTTAAGAAGAACATGTAATTTCGTTAAAACATTTCACAAGTGCTTCTTCAGTCTCGTTACTGCTGTAACTACATGGTTTTAATGAAGGTCAATTAACTCTAAGCTCGAACTTCTCTTCTGTAGTAACTGTCTTTCAGCTTTCAGACTGTGAGAACCACAGACTTATTCCCATAATGTAGAGAGTAGTAAATAGTTGGGAAAAAAGGGTTTAGGCATGTATTACTTGTAACATATCTATGAGTGACATTCCCAATCTCATTAAAGGGTAAAGGCAGTGTGGGCAGAACTGAATCCTGTGGGGAGCACTAAGGCTACGGGGAATGCGAGAAATGGGAATAAATGTTACTGCATAGGAAGGAATATGGGGTTTGTGATGGATCAAGAGAAAGGCTGACTTTGCTAAGTCTGTGGCTTGTGAAATACGTCTGTTGGACGGGGGTTTTCCTTAAAATGTGGCTTGATAATCATTGTCTTTAAGTGCTACTCTCATATCCCTTTCCTTAGGTGTACCTGGATTTAGTAGTGTTTAACTGACTGCCATGTTGAGTGCAGGAAAATTATTTTTTGAAATTATTCTAAGCTGGAGAAAAACATCTGCTTGCATGAAAATTAAAGTTGGAAAAGGGACCCTTGTGGAGGTCTAGTCCAACCCTCTGCTCAAAGCAGGACTAATTTCAAAGTTAAATTATGTGGCTTGTAGCTTCAGGGTTTTCCTAGGCAGAAATAGAAACATTTCTTCAGAAGTATTTTGCCAAAGGACTGACCAGTGAAGAGCAGCATATTAAAGAGAGCTCTTCAACAGATCTGATGTTTTCCTTTGCTTTTGTAATCAGTGTTCAAGAATCTTGGGGAAATTAAGAACTGAATGAGATCATTCCCAGCAAAAGTGTGTTATTTTGGTTCAAAGATTCTTCTTTATTTTAGCAAGGATTTAGATGCCTTACATTTTGAGTAGAAGTGCTAAAATAGTAATATTACTTTGCTTATTTTGCTGCAGATCTTCTTACTTGGATGCTTACGCTGCTTACTGTGCAGTGAGACAATTTCTAAATCTTCAAGGACCAGATGCACAGTCTAAAACACTGAGGTTTTTATGAAGCCAAGATTACACATAAGATGTAATGAAATAATTTTGTCTGGTGAATTGATACCTTTGTTACTCTCTTTTAAGAAACCTTAAACACATGGCTTATGCTTTCCCTCTCAGGGAGTACTTGAAGTTAACTGTAATTTTCCTTAACTTGCACTCACTTAACTACAGTAATAACAAGCTTTAAAATGCTCCAGCTTCTATTTTTGATCCTCGAAACTTATATGAGTTGTTTTACATTTTGTCAGCTTGGTAGTCAGGCAGTGTTTATGAATTCCACCGATTGATAATGAGCCAAGTTGAGTTGACATATGTATTTGTTAATAACTTCAGAGTTACTTAATGTCAAATACCATTTTAAAATATAAGATTAGTTCATGGCATGCTTGTGTGTGCTACTCATGCATGTAAATTTACCTTCTCTTCAGACATGGTAAATATATTGTCAGGAATATGAGTCATTGAGTTGGTATCTAATATGACACTTGTGAATTTAATGAGTTAATGTTTATAAATAACTTCAAAATCATCACTGCTTCATAAATAAAGAGACCAAGAACACCAGAAACAGAGGAACTGTATAGATAGTCAGGAATAATGAAGGTGTACAAGCCTCCTGTTGTCCTTCAGGGACGTAATGGACCAAAACTTGACCGAATTCTTTCGTAAGTACTCAAAAATGTGAGAAGCTTGGAAAATGCAACAGCAGAATATTAGGGGGGTTGTAATCATTAAATGCTTCAAGTTTGCTTACAATTTTAATTTGTTTTGTGGATTGGGTTGACCCTGTTAAAGAAAAATTGGTATGTGACTGCTAGAAAAATAGTGTTGATATGGTGTGGGTTTTTGTAACATCTTGTGAAAGGCTTCTTAGTTTTAGATAGTGCAAGTTCAGAGGCTGGCAAGGGTAGCAGTTTTATTTACCAATGGATTCAAAGGAAAGATATTTATTTTACAGATTAAAAACATTTTTCAGAGACTTTGCTAATGTTAATTTTTTAACTACAGTAAAAGAATCCCCTCCCCATAATTTAGTAATTATTACATATATAATTTCTGTTTTTGAAAACATGGACATAGTGAAAGAAAAAAACCTGCATCCCATAATTCAGTAGTAATGTAACTACAGTAATTTGAAGGAATGAAAGCTTGCTCATCACTTTCTGTCCCTGGTAGCCTGGTTTCTACTGGTTTCCCTCAGCCTGTAACCTTTTCCTACTTAGTGGCCAGATGTAGTGTTTCCAGCTTTCCTCTGCTTTTGAAATTCTACTATTTATCCAACAGCTTATTTCAGGAAGTAGGATTTCTTTTAAAGGCATATAGATTGCTTAGATTATAACTGAGCAGTCAGTTCTAATCTGAGATATGCATATGATACAGTAGTTGGATTTTTGGTTCAGGGTTTTCAGAGCAGTCAGTAGAATACAGTTGTATGATTATATTGTGTGCTGTGCGTGTTACAAATTCTGCGTGAAGTTTGCGTCCCAGAGACATGGTTTAGATGGAATCGGCCTAAGCTGAGGGTTTTCTAGTAGATCAAAGTTACATCAATGTACGCTTTTCAAACTGAGCTTGCTAAGGTAGTTTAGAGTCTGCAGCCATTACATTGCATACTGGGACAGGAGACAAAAGGAGACTGAGGCAAGACCCATCAGCTGGTTTTGTCATCATAAAAGGTTATTTTTTTTTTTCTTACCCTCAGAAGTTTCTTGAAAACAGAGTTGAGTTGTGGTATAATAATGACTATTTTCCTTTTTTTTTTCCTTTTTTTTTTTTTTTTAAGATGTGTAATTTTCTTTCTGTTTGTAGTAAGGTTTTCTTAGTTCTGTCAAGTCTAGTTTTCAGAGACTTTACAGGTTTTAAGGAGGGGTGTAATGGGTGCTGTCTGGTTACAGCACTGAATAACTAACTATACGTGCTGGGTGATGTTAGTCTGTTTAGCAGACTGAGAAGGGCACTCTTCCGTTAAGCAGTCTTTTGACTCCATTGACAAAGTTGCTTTGAAACTTTATGCTTTTTGAAAAATATTCAGTTCTATGGTTCTCTGTTTAATGCCAAATGGGTAATTTGGATTAGAAACTGGTCTGTATTTTTCCAGATTTTTAGTTATTGTCATTCACTTTTATGAAATTGTGTTCCAGCTGTAGTCACTGGAGTATACCACTGAGAGGGAGTTGCCAATAAAAGCAGACTTTTCTACTACTGAGATTCTTTTTTTTTTTTCTAAAATTGTATGTACACAGGTGTCTTCCTGCAATCTGGCTTCTGCCAGGAAAGTTCAAGTGCTGTGTTAGTTTAGATAATATATTGAAAAGATCAAGGTGAGGGAAACTAGGCTTAATGAGCTTTGATCCAAGAGTATTAATAGATCCCTTTGTGTATTAACATTCCTGTATCTAATAAAATTTAGTTGCCTCTCCATGTCTTTATGGTGGTGGCTGGCTACTAAGTCTTTGCTTGACTGATAAAAGCTAGTTCTTATTACTTCCAACTAATGTATTTTGAGCTTATAGCATAAAACCACCTTTAATCCCCTTTGATCAAGGAAATGAAAGCCTTTTAGTTTGACTTGGGTCCCAGATATGACATAGGACACTTAACTGGACACAAATAACGTTTTCTTCTGCAAAAGCAGAAAGGCTGTTCACGTGATATTCCTGGGCTTTGGTAAAGCATTTAACAGATACCAAGAGGGAATTTCTTAGTTAATGTGGAAGAGAGGAGGATTGCTGTGCAGGTGCGTGGAGCACAAAAACAGGCATCAATGGGACCAGCAACAATCAAATTTGTTCTGATATTTTGGTGAACAAAGCAAGTCCTTGATGCTGATGGGAGTTGAGGTATGCGAGAACAAAGGAGAACAGGAGTTGTTTGATCAAAATGAAATGAGAAATAGTTCATAGTAGGTGTTCTGTTTTTGGAGGGGGAAACCACCAATCTGTAGACTGTACCAGTGTATGGGGAAGATCAGATGAACAGTGGAAGTGTTACATGCAATGGTGATTAATCAGGAGAAAGCTGCCTGAACATTGGAAGTAGCTATAATGACCTAGATTTGCTTAGTGTTTCAAATCATGATACGTATAGTCAATTAAATGCCTTTATAATTTGGCATTAAATGAAGTGTAAAGTGTTCTTTGATACAAACTGAAAACAAAAACAAACGAAAAACCAAACCCCCCATAATTTGAAACAGTCTCACCTCTCACTGCTGTTTAAAAATCCAAAGGTCCACACCACTGTTCAGAGTGGCAGTCATTATCAGTTTCAGAGCATATACATAAACTCATTTCACAAACCCTGGCCTTCAATAGTCAGACTTTGCAGATCTTCTAAGTTTCTGTTTCTTGCTCATTGTATCAAGGTGGCTAGGTCTTGTCTGGGTTTCTCTTACATGATGTGCATTTTGCTCAGGTAGAAGCTGTAGGGACTGTCTTGAAAAAAAATAAAGCTAACTTGGTAAGAATTTTAGAGCATATAGCAAGAGTTCAGTTTGTGAAGTGAAGTTTGTGCAACTGAGATTGCATAGGAAGATGCGAAGAGGTGAAATATTGATCACTTTTGCTGAGGTTATGTTACTGGTGCATCAGTGTACTTTTTATTCATAAAGATTCTCAGTCTCTGCAGACTCTGCCTGTGCTTGATGTCCACACAGATTGTATATTTCCAAGATTTAGGCTATATTTTCTCTCTGTAAATAAATTACGAAGTTTGGGGGATGGTGAGTGTTCATTCCATGGTACATAATGCGTAGGCCTTGAGATACATATTCAAAAGGTTTGCGTGACCATACAGGAGAGTGAGCTCTGTGGTAAATGCTGAATTCTGGAGTGATGAATAAATATTTAATGTTAAAGATGCAAGAGCAAATTTAACGTTAGTACTCTGTTTTTATTATTCAGTAAAGTTCCTTCAAATTTGGAAGGGCCGTACTTTTCCTCCCCTTGAACTTGTGCAGAAGATGATCAGGGGATTAAGCTATTAAAAATCAAGCTAGCAGCTAAGTTCAAAATAACATGTTAAAATGCCCCCTTTTTTTTTTCTATAAATGCTTTTAACAGTGATAAAGTAGCTTGGCTGTATCTACTTAAATTGATGTCCAGAGAGTGCATACAGTTCCTTGCAATAACAAGGTAGTTGCTCTTCTGCAGAGAACAAAGTACTTCAGATGGAGCTGAGGTCACCCTGCATCTGGTGCTGGTGCCTCGAGCTCAGCCACGCATTGTGTAGCCTGTTTGCAGCCAGCTGCTCTGTTTGTGGCAGTGACTCAGTGGTGGGAGGAGGAGATCCATCATGTGAGATGTATTCTAGCAAGTAGTGACTGTTGGATTAGATAATGCTATCTGTGCCCACATGCTGGGCCTTCCAGCGTTTTAGAATAAAGCTCAAAACGTTGCTGCCTTGTTTATTGCTCCATAGACTGAGGGCAAGGTTAGAGGAGCTGGTGCAAGAGCTTGGAGCAGCCCTGAAAGCCTGGATATACTGAGACAGCTCAGCTGGTTCGAATTGATGAATCCAGGTTTAATTATAGCCAGGGTTACACACTTTTAGAACTTTAACCTAGTAGTTATTCCTAGGTTCCTTGTTTATATTGGGTTATAAAACTTGAAAATAAACATAGTGAAGCACAGAATAAAAGATGTATACATTGCTAAATACTTTCATATAGTCACATTTGGTTTCTTATACAGAATGCAATACAGCTATCAATAGTGCAGCAACCTTCATGTTGCCTTTTGGGTGTTATCCTTTTGTCTCTCTTCTGCCATACCATGTTTATTTTAGAATAAGTAAATTTAGAATAAGTAAAAGCATAAGCAAGAAACTACTTTTTGAAGAAAAGCAAAAACCACTACATGAGTGGGTTTTTTTAACCTGAAAAACTCCCCCCAATTTTATGATTTTTAATTTCATGTTGTTTTTTTAAATGACTCAAGTGATGTTTTTTTGTGTTCTCTTTTAAAACACCAATCTTATTAGTGCTTTTTTCCTCCCCATCCTTCTTGTTGTTGTTGTTTCTTTAGGCAGACAAAGCAGGGGTGGTATTCTTATTGATCTTTCTGAGTGATTTGATGTCCTGCTTTGACATCAAATTTCTCAGCCAAGAAAGAGTGGAATATGAAATTGGTGTGTACATAAATGATGACAAAACCCAGCTGTCAAATACTATGTATTATCTGCCTGCAGCTGACCTCTTTACTCAATGCAGCAATTACTTCAGTCAGGTCTGTTCCTCAAGATATTTTGTTTTCTGCAGTGAGTTTTAAAATTAAATACTTCAAACCAGTTTCTGTTCATCTTGGAATGTCTATCAGCTCAGTGCCTGCTGAATTTGGATGTGATACAAAGATGCCTTTGTCTGTACTGTGCATGGAAATACCTCTGTATTTAATGTATCTGGCTTTGTGGCAAGAAGCCTGCCAGGTTTGTGACTGAACTCTGTTATTGAGGTTGATATGTGGGCTTCTCAGTGCAGTTTCCTATCATCTTTTTAGGAAAAAATTTAATGGTTGGATCTCACTTCCAAGAGCAAAGCAAGCTAGTGTTAGAATCCAGAAGATTTATGTGAATGTACAGCAGAATTTCACTTGAGGAAACAAGGTGACTTGCCAGAGCAGGCAGCTATTTGCTTTTGCAAACTGTTTCAGCTTTGGATTTGTTGCTCATAGTTGTTTGTTTTTTTTTTTTTCTTGGTGCCCCTGTGGCAGCAACTGTTTTTTGACAAAATGGGAGTTGCTTAATTTTGAGTTGCTCTTGCTCTGGTGAAAGGACAGTCTTTCCACATACTGAGACACTTGCAGAAACTCTTCTGCAGATGACCAAGATATGGAGGCTCAGATGTGAAAAGTGTTGCAGAAAAGGTCAGTTTCTCCCTGGCTATTAAGTCTGTTCTGACACAGAATATGGTTTTACCAGTTTCTTAATCTCTGTCAGTCATTTCATCTTCAGGAGCAGAAGTTAAAACAACTGCCTCTTCCCTTCTCCCTCACCAGTACAGATCAAAAGATAATGGATAGTGTTAATTTGAGAGAGCTTCCTAGTTGTCCATCACAGCACACTGATTGTGTGAATGTAGTGGTGCTGTGTGCTAAAGGCACAGAAAGGGATCTCCATGTGCATGTGTATTTAGCTCATTTCATAGATGAGACAGCAGCAAATCTTAATTTATTTTTATGATCTGACTCAGGAGCAAGCTAGGAAGGCTTTCTGTGTACCCCAGTGAGGAAATTAACTGCAACTGTATTTTGCAGTTCTCACGTAGGAGAAATTCTAAACACTTTCAACCATCACAGATGTGGTTTTTTTCAGCAGAGATGCAACAGTGTGTGCTTTGTTCTGCTCACTGCTTTTTTCTCCATGTGTTATTTCAATAATGTAGCCGTGCTCCTGATGCTTGTCTGCCCAAAGAACTGCAGGATTTATGCGGATATTAAGTCACACGTTGGTATAGTAAATATGATTCTTTCTTCAACCTCTGGCAGTACCTCCCAGTATCTACTTAACTGGGTGAAAGTATAAGGGCAAGAGGGGAAATAATTTTAAAATCTTATGCAGTGTTAAAATAATCTAATATAAACTAATCTAATATAAAAACAGAACAACAAAAAAACCCCAAACCAAAACAAAAAAACCACCCCACAGACAAACAAAAAATCCAACCCAAAATCCAAAAACCTCCACCAAAACACCCCAAAGTGAAGTTTCCCAAGATGCTTTTGACACAAAATTAATTAAAAACCATGAAGAAAGTTTCATGAGTAGAATCTGTGATAAAGCTAGCAGCTACTCTGACTTTCTGAAGTTGACCCTCTGAATCTAAACATCTGTAACAGTACCTTTGTGTGACTGACATGCTGTACAGTTTTGTAAATTAGCTCTTAGATTTAGTAATTTGCACTTCTAAAACAGTTAGAATCGCATTTCCTTTGCATAAAGAGCATTTCATTATCAGACAACTTTCTGGGGCACTTTTAGTACCTCTTCATCTTCTTCTGGAGTTGTCCTGGTGGCCAGATACTGTGCTTTCTAAGGCTGAAGGATGTTCATGTATTGCTTTCACAGTGTTCTTGAACTACCAGTCTTGACATTCAGACATACTTTAATTGATGTGTGATGACTCTTCTTAATCTAGTAATGCTTTTGCCTAATATAATTTTGATCTCTCGCAAAATTTTAAAATAAAATTATGCTATATAATGCTAACTAAATAAAACCAAGGGCGATGTAAACACAAGTAGTTGTTGGGTTTTTTTTAATAATCAAATGAGTTTTTAATCTTTTTAAGCGACAACTTTAACAGTTGTTAAGCTCTATTTTGTAGTTTACAAAATTCTTCCTTGCTCATGAAGTTGTGTTAAAGCAACTTAATTGTTTTACTGGCACACTGATCTTCTGACCTGTGCACCTATTGGTTTGCTGTTCAAAAGGTTTGTTAAGATTGTTAAAATTACAGTAAAAATGTAGTGGGTTGTGAGGTGGGGAAGCATGTAGAGGGCTTTTTGTTAGTTTGTTAGTTTGTTTGTTGTTTTGGTTTTGTGTGTTCTACTTTATCTCCTATCTTGCTGCATAGGAATTTTATATGTTTGCTAGGTATTTTGCTGCCCTCTCTTGGCAGAGCATTTGTATTGTTAACACAATGCTCAACTTGTTCATAATTGTTATTTGCACACTTTAAAAACCGATTTTATACCTTTTATTTTCTGTAAAAAATGGAAAATGGTGATCCTTTTACTAAAAAATGAAATGTTAAATACTGAGTCACTCAGTATTTATTAAATAATCAGTATTTTTTTTTATTCAAATCCTATGTGGATGAAAGTGGTTATCTCACTGCTTTTCATCCATATCTCATTAGATAGCCAATACAATTTGATTGTGTTGATTGCTGATATATTTTGCTTCAGATTAAGTTTAAACACTTAGATGCATTTTGTTATGACACAAGGGTGTTGTGTGTCTTTATAGCTCTGTGAAGAGAAGAACCCCAGGAAAGCTTCAGGAACGTGTTAAGGTGTATTAGGAGAATCAGTCAATCCCAAACACACAATTTGTTTTAGGCATAGCTACGTCTTGAACTTTAGCTAAAATTGCACACAGTTACATGTTGTATAAAGACAGAGTATTCCTTTATATACACTCTCATCACCAATTCCCCCCTGTATATGGTACATAATATACACTTGTGCACTTACCTGTCACTAGTTAGAAAAGCTTTAAATAAACCCTTCTGGGCCAGGGCAAACACCTGGAATACTTCCCTCTGCTACCCTCCTGTCCTTTGGGCATCCCTTGGTTCAAGTTTCTTGTGCATGATGCCACTCATTTTCTAAATGACTTCCCATGGTTGTTGGTTTTGTTCTATTCTTTCTTTGAATCACTGTGGCAAGGAGTTCCATAGCTTGTCTGCCTGATGTTCAGAGATGCTCTTTTCTTTTGAGCTTTGCTGTTATTAGTTGCATGAAGTCTTTCCTCTCACCTGTTGTAATAGGATGTCCTCATCAATAAGGATTTTGTGGAGCTCCAGTTATCTTTTCCAGAATGCAGAATTCCAGCTTCTTTAAGCATTTTTAAGTGGAAAGTGTTTGGTACATTTGATCATAGTGTTGCTACTCTTTGAATCTTTTCAGTTCTACTGTCCTCCCCGTTTTGATGTGGGAACAGAGATTCAGGGTTTGTCAAGCAGGATGGTGCTGTTTTCTGTACTACTCTGTAATCCTTTCCTGATGTCTAGCATCTGGTTTATGTTTTTTTGAACAGAACACATCAATGAATGGATGTTGTCATAGACCTGTGTGTTGTAACCCTAATACCTCACTACTGAGTCAGTAGTCAACTCAAAGTCCAGCGTTTTGTATATGAATTTAGCAGATTTCCCCTGTCTCTCCCCTGCTTCACTTCAGTTATATCTCAGTTGAGTTTTATTTGCCAGGTTAGTTGGAGTTGGAAGATCCATCAGTAGTTCTTCATAATCAACTGTCATCCTTGCTATCCTAAATAACTTAATATTTTAAGCAGCTTACAGAAGAGCACCTTGCTGTTTCTTTTCCAGGTTGCTTATGAAAATATGAAATAGCAGAGCTCTTGGTGTGGCTTGTGGCAGAACTGCCTTGGTGATGCTGCTCTTGTGTGAGGAGTGACCTATATTGAGGTTCTTTTTCTGCAAAGAAACAAAGAACTTAAACAAAAGGAATTTTTTGGCAGTTACTTGATGTGTTGCTAAAACCCAGTGAATTGATACTTTCTAGTATGATAAACTAAATATAACATAGAATGTTTATATTACCAAATGCTGTATCTGCATTTTAGTTTTAGGTAGAATATGCTCATTTCTGGCAAATGAATGAAAAAGAACAAAGACAATAAACAAACCTGCTTTGGAGTCTGTCATTGTTGACTTCTGCTCTGAATACCTTTTAGCAACAATCATGTGCATATTAACCTCTCCTTTAGTAAAAAAAAGAGCTTAAGATGAGCAAGCCACGATGAAAACTCTGCTTTCCTTAAATAATAGATTTTATCTGAGGGGGAAAAGAGCGTATAGTAAAACTGGTTTTGTACAGTAAAAGGCAAGCAAAAACATAATGTAAAAAAATACTTTAATATCTCTTTTGGAGCTTACATTTCTGTGCTTTATATTACATTCTCTTAATATTTTATAGAAATCCTCTATGGGTTCCAAATATGTATGGGTCAATCACCAGACTTTTTAGTGGACTTCAGAGGCTAAAAATCAAGCACTTAACAAGCTGAGTTGCAGCTGTGGTTTCATAGTGACTGCTGTTACAGCTTTTATGTGGGAGAACAGGAGCTGAGGGAAGGACTGATCAAGGAGCAGAACTGTTTTGCTGCTCCTGAGGATGGTAACAAGTTCAGCAGGGAAAAAGTCCTTTTGCTATGCATAATTCCAACTTTATTGCTCATAGCAATTATGAAGTTTCAGTATTTGTAATTTATTTTTGTTCATAAAGGAAAAACACTGGTCTGAAAATGGATGGACTTCAGTTGTGATAGTTCATGGGCTAGAGTTTCCAGGTATGCCAATATTTTCTAGGCAAGGAGTGAAACAGGTGAAGTTCCCTTCATTTTCAGAATTTGGTTTGTATGACTGTCCATTCAGTAGAGCATTGCCAGTGACCTGTCCATGAAAATTGCCCAGTGGTAACATATCTAGTAGCTTGAAGTGTCAAAATTCAGGTCTCCTTTTTGCTTTATAGTGAAAAGCTGGGTGTGCTTTGTATCTGTTGAGAAGCTGTCTTCAGTTTGCATCTGAAGCATGGAAGAAAAAATGGCTGTGTGATTTATATACAAGATTTATTTCCTTTTTTAAGTAAGAATTCAAAGAGAACAACAAGTAATAACATTTTCAGTGTTATGTCCTTACAGGAACATACTGACCACAGCTGGGAGGAGGATGTGCCTATTTTTTAGTTTAGCAGTGAGTTATCCCCAAGAGATGAAAAATCTTTGAAAATCAAAAAGGTGTATTTTAGCCAACTAGGAAGATTTATTTATCTTAAAAACAAAACAAAAAAAACAACCTAAAGAAAATGTAAAACAAGTTGAGGAGAAAGAATCAAAAAGGTGATATATAGCTTTTCCCACTATATTTTTGCAGGAGAGTCCTTTCAGCCAACCAAGGGGCTTTGGTAGAGATTTTTGCAAGATTCATCCTTACCCTTAGGAAGTTCTTTTATATTTCCTCTGCCTGGCTTATACTTGTCTTCCCCCTCTCTACTTTCCTTTGCAAAGATCCCATGAGCTGGAAACCCTGCCAGCTCCCTGCAGTGTTTCCTTGGCTGCTGCACCCTGGATTTTCCTTGACCATGTCCAGTTTTCCCCCTGCCTTCAGGGTGTTCTCTGTTGTTGCCAGTTAAATTGTATGTGTGCATAGTACTATGCAAGTGGAGACAGATGTGTATGTTTTGATGCTTTCGTAAAATTTGGATACATACTAGCTGACTAGTTAATCCAAAAAACGTAATTTATGTGGGGGTGGGGTTTTCTTGATGAGTATTTGTCTTACTACTGTTTCACTGTGTTTTTATTCAGTGCTTCAGGTATAAAATACTGTGCAAAGAACAAATGTAATTCCATATCCCAAACTGGGAAGATTGTATCAGTAAATTAGCAGCAGCAGCTTTCTATTCTTACTTCTTGAAAACTGTCTCTCAGAATGTTCAATTAGTTAAGAGGAAATTGGATATGTGATTCTTTTTGCTGTAAGCATAATAAAACTCTTATCCAACTCAGAAAAATGACACATAGAATTGAGAATTGTACGTAGGTACAAATGCTATGCTTTTGTTTTTGCTGGTGCAAAGATTGTTGATTAGTTTCTCTTCTTGTCCTCTTAACAGTTGCTTCATATTTTTGATTTTCGCTTTGCAGCTTAGTCTTTTTCCTTTTTTCACAATTGTAGACAGTTGCAAGAGCAACAGAGGCAGAAGGAACTGGAACGGGAGAGGCTGGATCGTGAACGAATGGAACGGGAGAGGCTGGAGAGAGAGAGACTAGAAAGGGAAAGACTTGAAAGAGAGCGCCTAGAGCAAGAGCAACTGGAGAGAGAACGGCAAGAAAGGGAACGGCAAGAGCGCCTAGAAAGGGAGAGACAAGAGAAGGAGAGGCAGGATCGAGAAAGACTTGAACGACTTGAACGGGAAAGGCAAGAAAGAGAACGGCAAGAACAGTTGGAAAGGGAACAATTGGAATGGGAAAGAGAGAAAAGAATTTCAAATGCTGGTAAGAATTTCAAAACCTGAGTGTATTCAACTACCAGGCTACTCTTTATGTGTTTTGGTGATGGAGTGTGAGAGAAGCAACAAAGGGCAGTGAGTACAGCTGTATAACAACAGGCTTCTATTTGCTGGAATTCTTTTTTTTTTCTTTTTCTTTTTTTATGGCAAGAAGTCCAAGAGCTTTGACTTTCCTGTCATAATTTTCCATTAACCCTGAAATAAATTTTTTTGCACTGTTTGCTCACTCCATTGCTGTACTCTCTGATTGCTTGAAGAACTTGAAGCATATTGGACACCCTCAACATTGGTTAAAGTGTGATGAGTTAAACTTCCTAAATACCTTATCATTGCTTGCTCTATTCAACAAGATGTATTCACAGTGCATAATTTGGAAAAAAAAACCCTAAACGCACCAGGTTGAGCGTGTTAACATAAAAGGTATGTACCTAGATAAGGCAAAGTAATAGTGGAGAAATGCTTCTCAGTATGAAGTCTGGCTTAATTTATCATTGTAGTAACATTTCAGTGAAATGTATTGTATGTGCTTGTAGATAAGAGAGTGCAGTGTCTGCGGAAATGTATCCAGTGATAACTGAAAGCTTTCTCATTTTGGTAATATATTGGAACATTAGTCAAGTGCTTGGTTGTTCTTTAGTAACAAACTCAATTTGCATAAGTCAGCTCATAGTAGAAGTCAAGGAATACTGTATGAGAGCTAGTCACTTTAGAGAAGAGGATTTTAATGGTAGCTGCGTTCCCAGCACTTTCAAGTTTGCGATGGAGCTTTTTCTGGGGAATAGAAAGATGATACTTGCTGCCTATGGTAGGAATTTTGTTAGTGGAGCTGAAACAAATGTTAAGATCACTACACTTGCTTGCAGTTTGCAACCAAACAAGAAGATAAAAGCTGATAAAAGACTTATTACTCAACTCTGTATCTAACTGATCTCACAGATGGGATTTGAGAAAACTTTCTCTGGAACATACTTGTAAATTCAAATGTTGGCACAAAAATAGTTGGTAAGATTTAAAAGCAGCTGTTGATAATATGTAAAACTTTTCTAACAGTATTTTCACTTGTGCCTAATCCTCTGGTACTAACTGTAGTCTACATTTATACATTTTGTTTGAATGCTGGTTTTGTTGCTTCATTAGCTCCCTTTTTCTCTTTCTCCTTTTTTTATCCTGCCTTTGCTGCTGCTTTCCATCTTCTGTCCAGCTCCATCTTTCGACAACTCCCCGTATAGCACTTCACTTCCTGAATACTCCAGTTGCCAGCCTCCTTCAGCACCTCCTCCATCATATGCAAAAGCAGTCTCAGCACCAATGTCAGAGGCCGCACCGGAGTACGCTGTAGTGACTTCTGAACCACCGACTTCCACTCCCCCTACACCACCTCTAAGGCACTCTGCATCACGTTTTGCTACATCTTTAGGCTCAGCTTTCCACCCTGTTCTCCCCCATTATGCTACAGTTCCTCGTCCGCTGAACAAAAGTTCTCGGCCCCCTTCTCCTGTCAATGCCATGGCGACTTTGCCTCCAAACACAAAGCCTGTTGCCTGGTCCGCACCCAGTTTTGCCCCCCTCCCCCCGTCTCCTCCGGTAATGATAAGCAGTCCACCAGGCAAAGCTACTGGTCCGAGACCTGTCCTCCCAGTGTCGGCTTCTAATCCGGTGACCCAAATGTCCACGTCTCCCACGGCTCCTAACGGGCTTCCTGAAAACCTGGCTTATCCGGTTCCTTCACCTTCTACCTCAGGTCCAACGCCGCCTCCACCGCCTCCTCCCCCCCCCCTGCCTTCCTTTCCGCCTCTGTCACTCTCTGGACCTCAAGCTTCTCCTTCTCCCAACTCCCCAAATGCCTCAACTCCCTCATCCAAGCCTAGTGTTCTCCCTTCTCCCTCTGCAGCTACCCCTGCCTCTGTTGAGAACTCTCTAAACTCTGTGCTGGGAGACTCCTCTGCTTCTGAGCCAGTCTTGCAGGCAGCCTCTCAGCCGATTGAACCTACGACCCATCAGGGTAAGGCTTTCTGTTATTGCTACTAATGCGCTAAGCAGGAATGCAATCGAAACCAATTGGTGTCAAAGCCCCTAACTGCCCCCGGACATTAATACAATGCTTCCAAAGTTGCAGTGATCTTAATACCACAATGAAATATCGTTTGGAAAACAGGGGTAAGGGAAACTTGAAAGCTCCTGTGCGTAAGAGCCGGCGGTCTGTGGCCTGTCATAAGTAAAAGTCTGATTTCTTAAGCTCTCACCTGTCTAGATCCGAGCTTGTCGAATGTTTGCTTGGTAAATATTGCACTCTTAGTTTATTTGGAACAAGGTGCTAACAGACAGCATCATTAGTTTCCTCATGGCAGCCAACAGAGAACAACATGTGTACGGCTTTGGACCTTAAGTGAGGAATAATTCAAATTTAGAAAGTAGTATGTAGCACCTACAGCATTTCCTTTTGGACAGTGGTCGTATTTTGAAACATGGCTGTTTGTGCATAGACAGGTCTTCCTGTGGTATTCTATTAGCGTAGTTGAAAAAAAGACTTTAGACAGAAAGTTTGATTGAGCAGGTGATGGTCTTAATGGACACTCCACCAGTATGACAGACATATGTGTTTTACATGGGTCTAAATGTCTTTTGTTAACCTGAATCCTGCTTTTATATTGATTTAGGAGATTTAGATCTTTATACATGACTCTGCAGTAGCTGAGCTAAAGGGATGGGCAGAGAGGCTCCTGGGGGATAAGCAGCCTGTGGTTTCATCCCACACAAGCCATGCAGAGTAGATCCTCTTCATACCCTCTTGTCTTAAATGAAGCTGTGAGCTACTCTGAGATGGGGTGGAAATAGAGTGAACGGCCTCGCTTCTAGTATGGAATAAAAGTGTGCACTTGGATAGTGAGTGATGCCAAGAGAGTTTAAAAGGCTTTTGAATTTATGCAATGGTTAGCAGACTAGGAAACCAGGCAGACTTGTATGTGAAATTCCTGCTCTCAGAGACTGCTTAAGATAGTTGTGCAGCATTTTTAGTGCCTTTTGGCAATTTGGATGAAATGGAGGGGAGGATATGTGAGGAACTGTTGTCTTAGTCACAATTTCTTAAATTCTTCTAATAATAATAACACAGTGATCATCAGAATATTAATTTTTCACAATACATTTTGTATTGGATATCAATGTGAATTTAAAGCATTAAAAGAATGATAGGTAAAAGATAGAAGAGCTTGTTTCTATCAACTTGAAGTATGTCAGTCTTCTAACTCACTAGTTAGTGTTTGTATTACATTATTAAAGTTGATTAGTGGAATGTTTTTTAGAAGAAAGATTTATATATAGCTCAGAAATTAGCATTGGTACTCAAACAGTTTAAGGGCTGAGATTGGGTGATGTGTTAAATGCTTTTTAATACAATAAAAGGTCGCTCTGTGTTTAGCACCATGTGAACACACAGTATTGTTCCTACATGGTATGAAGCTCCTGCCTTACTTGACTCTTTGCCTGTTACCTGGTGTAAAGTTCTTCTTGGTTACAGCACAGAACCTGACTGGAGGGGTTTCCTATCTAAATGTCTCTGGAGCTGTCTGATCTCTCATACTACACTATGCAACATTTTTAGTACATTGAATAAGAATGCTTGTCTCCTGCTGAAACTGGCAGCGTTTTCTTGCCTAGTATCTTACCAGCTTTAGTGTTTCATGCACTGAGCAAAAGAACCACCATTTCAGTGGAAATAAGAGATTTCTTTTCTAAGTCCTTAATGTATTCTGTTTGTTTTCTCTTTGATACTAGGTGGTGTCCAAGGACCACCTGCACCTCCTCCTCCACCTCCCTTACCCCCTGGCCTAGCTCAGTCTTCAGTAGCAACCCCACCTCCTCCTGGCCCACCACCACCTCCTCCACTTCCACCTTCAGGGCCTCCGCCGCCACCACCACCGCCTCCTCCACTTCCTAGCCAAGTTCCTCCTGTTCCCCTTCCACCTCCTGCTCCTCCCCTCCCAGCCTCTGGATTTTCAGCGGGGTTCGTGTCCGAAGATAATCGCCCTTTAACTGGACTAGCAGCTGCACTTGCTGGAGCCAAACTTAGGAAAGTCTCACGGGTAAATATAACTTTGGTTTCATTTTCCAATTCCTGTCTCTAAATCCTCTCTTCCTGAACCGGTTGTAACCTTTGTTCAAGATTAACAGCAGTATCAAGACTTTCTGTGTAGGCTTAATTCATTATTAAAAAAGCATTACAAGATATGCTACCAGCCCATCACATTCTTTATGTCTTTCCTGTATGGGAACTCTGCTGATTTCATTAAGTCAGCTGTCATTCTGCTTGCACATCTGCTGTTATTTTGTGTATTATGAAGGGTGAAGACTCCTCCAGTTCAAGTGGAGGAGGAGGAGGCTCTGCTTCATCTACTTCATCTAAAACAGACGGTGGCCGTGGAAATGGACCACTTCCCTTGGGAGGCAGTGGGTTGATGGAAGAAATGAGCGCCCTGCTGGCCAGGAGGTAAGGAACTGTTTCTACTGTACTCCAACTGCTTAGTCATCACAGAGGTAGGATTTGGGGTGCCTGTTTGCAGCTGGCTAAGGATCAAATAAACATTAGCTTGCTGATGTGGTTGCTTTCTGAAGTTGATAATGTTTCATGAATAGCCATTTATATTTGAGTGTAATCCAGTACTTCTGTGCAAGTCTTTGTGCAGCAGTAAGGGAGGGGATACAGACTTCAAATTGCACAGTTGCTTTCGCCAGGACTATGTTGTCCTTGAAAGTATTTTGAAAGTGCCTCTTTAAACACACTGATTTTCAGTTATCTATCAGGCTGTGTAGGTCTTTAATCGCAGTAAACTACATTCTTTAAGCCATGATGATCTTGTTAACTTTTTGTCTCTGCTTATAGGAGAAGAATTGCTGAAAAGGGATCAACAGAACCAGAGCAGAAAGAAGATAAAACTGTGAGTTGAGAAATTTTATCTACTTCTCATTACTCAATAAAAAGATTGAGAGAGATTCAAATGGTGTAAAAAGCTTATTTATACTTTATTATATATTGAAATGCACACAACCACTAGTTTGTAAAGTGCCTAGTGCTTGCACATTTTCTTCATGCAGTTGAGAAGAACCATTTTAAATCTATATGAAAAGTAAAATAAATATTTAAACAGTTGAGACTGACTCTTGTGAATCTAACACTCCTCCTTCCTTTCTCCTCCTCCCCTCCATTTTAATCAGGAAGAATCAGAGTCTTCAACTTCTAAAGTTTCTTCAACAAGCACACCTGGTAAGTAGCACCGGTTATGAACCCTGGGGCTCTACAATGCTAAAATCTAGTGACAAATCTCAGCAGCTCTGCTGAATTTTGGAACCTGCCTCTTCTCCATAATTACAACCTTGAATTTTGCTGTAGAATGGGTCCTGGTTCAGAAGATGACTGATTAAAAGAATATAAGTGAATAAAGAATATAGGAGTTGAAATTCTTTATCCCTGATTCCTCTGCTGAGGAGTGCTAGGAGCTAAGTGTGTCCAGATGAAAATAACTGGAAAACTTAATAATACAGGCACTAATCTAAAGAAGTTAGACTGCAAGGCAGTAAGTGACATAACACAAATCAAGTTTTTATACCCCACTCCCTTTTTTTTTCTCTCTCCTTAGAAGTTTACTTCATTCTGTTAAACACAGGGATGAATTCAGCCTCAGGGAAATTAATATAGGTCCAAAAGAGGGAAATGAAAACCAGTAGAAGTGGTTCCTTTAATTGGTTGTGATGATAAGAAGCCTCATCAAACTTGGTAATGTCAGATGCATTTGGAATTTAACCATTTCTTTCTGATGGAGAAATTTCACTTCGTTTCTTGATGTGAGATGCTCTGGTAAGGCTGTGCCTCCTGACTGGAATGTGTCTTTAAAATGTTTTAAGAGGAATGCTTAGCATCCCCATGACCAAGCTGCAGCCATAGCAGAAGTTACTCAGTTTTGCAGATATGTCTAAAATCACACTAAAATAACTCCTGTGGCAGGACAAGTCCTGAAGACTGGTGTATAAAAATAAGCTTCAGAGTTATTACTAGCACTGGCAACCTTTATTTGGCTGCGTCACACTATGCTAGCAGATTTCTGCAACTCAGATACTCTTCTCAGTATCTAGCTGCATCCCAGAGAACTTTCTGGGCAGTGTGAGACTCTGAAAGGGCGTGTCTGCCTCTCTGCTTGCCCAGCTTAACAGAGCTGAGCAATATGAAAGAAAGGGAACAAACTCCAAATCTGAAATATGGACTTATCAGTAGCACATTGAACTATGTAATGATAGCAAGTAAGTAATAGTATTTCACACTACAGAAAGACTGTTTTAATTCATGCAGGCTGTAAGGAATGAAAACCTGATCCATGAGGAATGAAGTATTTGTGGTGATAGGTATGATCTGAGGAAGGGCTTAGGCAAGACCACTGAAGGACAAAAACTATTCCTGTTTACCATGCAAGAATACAGAATAAAGAGTAACTGAAATGTTTACCTTCTTTCAGCTGTGGTTTCTATCTGCTGTTTACCTATAGAGTAAAAGCTGCCCAGATAGGAGAAGTAATGTCTGGTATCACAGGAGATAAGTAAAAGTCAATCTCTGTTAGATCCCAGGGAAATGTTCCTTTAGTTTTGAGTCTATTATTTTGAAAGGGGGAAGTGATATATTACAACTGTAGAAGTATCCTTCCAATAGAAGTATCTATTTTCCAAGACTTTGGAAAATAAGTATCTCATTGCTAAAGGTAATTCTAGTTGTGTGAGGTCATATCATACCTTCTGTAACTAAATTGAAATTGGCACTGAATTAATTTTAAATCATTCATTAACAACTCAGAAAACTCCTTTAAAAACCCCTTCCTCAAGTGTTTGAAGCTGACTTGTTATGTTTCCAGAATTCCATGTTTCACAACTGAAAGCAATCAGATACGTAAAGTATAGGCAGACCTTCTCCCAGTTGGATTAAGAATCAAATGGCATTTACAGTGTCTAGGATACAAGTGAAACTCTAAGATGCTCTCACAACATAAATGGTGGTATGACTAAAAACAAGATGAATACAACAGGAGGCAGCTTAATATGAAAGAACTAATGCAGTGTAGGAACAACAGCATAAAACCAACCTGCTAACTTAAGCTGCCAGATACTTGAAGTTTCCTTATGTAAATTACACAAGGAATGGAAAAAGACAGTTGTTCATCTCCTCACTGTGTTTTCCAGAACTAACAAGAAAGCCTTGGGAAAGGACAAATACAGTGAATGGAAGCAAGTCACCTGTTATCTCCAGGTACTCCCCTCTGTTATCTTTTCCTTATGTTTGCTGTTGTACATGCTGCTAAAGAGAGTGGACTAAAATAGCAAAGCTCACCTTATCAGTGTTAAAAGTAAAATGTATGGGTTTCAAATTACTGCTGTGAAACTGCTTTTGGCACTTCTAAGTAGGAATCCAGAATCACTTTTGGAGAAAGCTAGTAAGTGAAATTTTTGACAGTAAAATCAGAAGTAAAACTCAAAACCATTCTTTAACAATTACTAGTATAGCACTTGAATTAAGGTGTATATGTGCCTATAGCAATATTTAATTTTTTCAATTTATTTGAAGTCTGAAATTTCCTGCAAGGGAAACCCAAATTCAGTGCTGCAATTCACACATTTAGTAGTAAATCTAGTGAATAGGTGTTCTCCTTTCTATTACTGTGCTACTCCTAGAATGGTTATCTAGATATTTAAGCTATCTCGGTAAGATTTGATTCTGTGACAGTTTTCAGTAGCAGTCTCATACCAGTCTAAGGAAGTCTGTCCTAAAGAACAATAGAAATACATACATCCTTCACTGCATTAACCAGTCTTCGGTAACTTGTCAGCTGGAACTTCTGTAGGTAGTGGGTGTTTCAGTAGGCATTTCAGTAAGTGAAATGGTTGCTTTAGGTGTTTTTGTAAATTGCCATTTACATTAAGCAGAAGGCTCAGGGTTCATTTAGAATTCCTGTATGTTGCGCATACAGAGGTTAAAGGATTCTGAACTATGATAATCTGACATAATTACCTGAATTTCTTAAAAGAAAACAAAAGAATATGTTAAACTTGAGAATGCTGTGTCTAAAATTACTTGAATTCTCCTTAAAAGTCTGGTCTGTTGGAAATAGTGATACAAGATTTGGTGATTAGAGTATTAAAAACAACTGTGCTCTAGGTGGCTTCACTTGTAGTTGAGGTTGCCAGTTCAGTTCTAAAATGCAACACTAAATATTCTCAGCCTGTATCAATATCCTTGTCTGTCCTTCAGAAGTAACTAAATCCCAGGAGCTCAAGGTGTCTGCAGCCTTGGTTCTGGTTGCTTGCTTTGTTTTTTGTCCCAAAGCAGGTGACATTGGTGGTGATGTCCTCTCTGCTATGCTGTCAGTGTAACAAAATGCTGCATTGCCTTTAGCCTTGACTGTCCCCTGCCTTCTTCCTCTTCACCCCCCAGTAGGTCTTACCTGCTTTGACCAAGGTCTCTTGTACTGAACTTGTTCTGCTTCAAGGTGTGGCATTGAGGGGGAACTTGTCGCAGAAATAATTTGTCGGGAATCCTAAAGAGCATTTTAGATTTCATATTGTTTAAAACAGCTGCTGACCTCTCCCTTTGGCTGTAAATACCCTATGGAGAAGCAGTTAAAGAAAGTGAAGGGATTAATAAGTAGGGCAGCTCTCCATATCAGACTCTTCTGGGGAGTCTGGGATGTTCTCAAGTCTTGTTTCTACCTGCTCCTACAACACTAGGTTCTTGTAAACTGTTTTATGCATCTAATTTCACTGATCTTCTTTCGACTGGTGAAATTCAGAGTTGCTGAGGTCTTTTTAAAAGTGTTTTCTGACCTGGAGGATTACAGGACTACAGAGGATATTTGAGATTTCTCTTGGGATGCATTGAGACTTTCTCTCCTTCAAGCTTTTGTCTTCACTCCTCCAGTGGAAAATGTTGGTAGAATTCAACTTGATGTGGGCCTTTCTTGGTGTGTACTCTAAAAGTACTTCTAAAATAAGAATTACATGTTTATTGAACATCAGTATTATTTTCCAGTGCTATCATAACCTGCTGGAAAGTGCCATAGCTTATGTGCTTTAAGACTGCTGGTACAGCTTTCTAGTCAGTGTTGACAAGTTGTTCTGCCAGAGTGAGGAATGTTTCCTAGACTGAGAAAGAAAAGGTGTCAGTAGAGGTCTCTCTTGAATGAACATTCTTGCAGTTTTCTTAATTCTCTGGGCTTGCTAAGTCTGTCTCAGCAAGCAGCTAGTTAACCTTTCTTTGAGTGAGTTAATCAAAGGGTGCTGCTGTTTGAAACACTAGTGCTGTGTTAGCCAAAAGGGGATATCGTTCACCTGGTAGGGCTGGAGAACCTGCTTCCAACCTCTGCAGAGAGGATAAGAGTCAACTACAGAGGTTAAGCTAAGTGTGCTTAAGAAACTGGCAAGTGAGCAAAATTTTCTCTTCAGAGCTTACAAACAGGTAGACAATTAAGTTGTTGTTATTCAGAATGAATGTTCTAAGCATTTTAAAATAAGCTAGTGTCCTGTTTAAAATCGGGCCTTTTTTTTTTTTGTAGCAAACTGAAAAGGCTTAAGCTGTGTGCTTTTATTTCCTGAAACATTCAAATAGAACTCCTGGACCTAGTGAAACTCCATGCTTTTTAAGGTGCTAAAACTGAACAAAATTAAGACCTATTATAGCTTGTTAAGGTAGTGTTTCTCCCCTCCGTAGACGGGAATCTCCGTGGAAAAATCTGCTTGCTTCTGAAAACAGGTTCTATGATTCATTAAACAGGTATCATCCTGTTGGGATTTGAGACTTTGTAATAACCACTTTGACCAGTTCAGGGTTTGACTTTTTCTACATGGACTGGTAATCACCACACTCAGCACCTCTTCACGTTTTGTTTGTCCAGTTGAGCCTATTTTTGAACTAGTTAAAAGCGGATGGTGTCAAAGGCAAATTGAGATGGCTTGAGAACCAGATATGAATTCATATTAAATACTGGTTTTCTGGCAGTCTCCACCTACAAAGATGCAAATTCCTGTTGAATATACCAGGATTTAGTGAACTATTTGTTGTGTTTTGAGAAGCAGGTTTTCAAAACTGTTAGTTTAGATGCACAGGAATAGCAATTAATTTTCCAGGTGAGTTTTTACATCTGATTTTTGATAGAAGCCTTGTTAAATATAATGTTTCTATTTGGAACATATTCACAAGTTAGAGTTAACGTCATGTATTTTTTTTCTGTAGATCTAAATTTCACTCTCTAGTGGTATTCATAAAGTACTGACATTGAAACCTTTCTTAGGAGAACTTTCCAGAGGTAAAAGTGTCGCAGAACCCCTCAGAATTACTGAGTCAAATTCCAGCTTTGTTTTTCATGAAGGCACTCGCTGTGGTGATTACTTAATCTTTTGTATGAAAAGTTCCCCTTATAGCTACTTATCTTGGGTGGTGTATTCTGCATGTTAGCATGAATAAAATCTTTACCTTGCATGCTTGATTTAAGGTGCGTTAGGGACTGTCAGGGTTGCCTCACTGTCCTGTTAGGCAATGCTATGAAAAACCACACGAGAGAGCTCTTTAGCTGTCTATGGATCGAATGGTTGGAATGATTATTAACTAAATTTCAGTAGTTAACATTTTCCTTAATGGCAACTGCATTCACTGTTAATCTTTCTTCTGAGCAAGTTGAAGATAAAAATAACATCATTTTGGGGGGGGAAAGACAGGTAGATTTTCCTGATGATGGAAATTATTTACTTTACAAGTTACCATCTCTCAATATAAAGAATGTCTTGCATTTCAGAAAACAAAAACAGAAGACGTTCTTAAGACTGAAGGGTAGAGTTTTTATAAAGAAGCTTTCCTGTTGAGATTTTTGACAGCAGTAGATCATGTATGATGGGTAAAACTGACTTTTAATTCTGAAACTGAAAAAAAACCCCACCATGAAGCAGTCATTTTGTGGAGAGCTTTTCTTTGAAGTCATCTCATTAAAGCATTGAAGTCATAAGTTATTTTTTAAAGATATTTAAGTATATTCTTGTTTAGGTTGTTCTATTAAGGCAGTAGGTGCCTGTTACCAGTTATCAGGAGCAGTATTAAAGAGGATACTGGGTTTTTTTCAGTCGTATTTGTTAAATGCTGTAATACCATAGTGTGTGGGAACAAAGTGGTAGTCAATGGAAGAGATCAGAAACTATCTATAAAGAATCTGAAGAATTCATGCTATTCTGCTTGAAGTAAGTCAGGGTTCACAGTCTGAGATGTAAACTGCAAGTAACACTTCAAATATCAGATACCTGGTGAAACAGCAAGATCTCATCTTAAGGGATATTTTAGAGTGTGGAATTCTTCCATAATGAACTAAGCACTGTAAATATGTAAAGAGTTTTGTAAAAGATCCTAAATTGTGGTTTGTCTTCATAGCATTAGCACACACAGTAGATTTTGTGGTGGTTGCAAGGTGAATTCTATTTTTCAGCTTCTTTCACTATCAAGTTATTCAATATTTCATCTTTTGCCTTACTTGGTGGATTATGTATTTCATTTTGGGGTGTTTCATGCAATTCTTATGTTAGCAGTTTCCCTCTTGGAACTTATGTTTAAACAGTGTAGACTTGAGTCTTAACAGCTGTAACAGCTGAGTGTTGGGATCCCACGTGAAGAGCAAGAATCAAACCAACATTTTGGTGTGTGTACCCTTTTCTGTTGGGAGTCACATTTTGAGTGTTCTTCCTTCAGGTAGCAAATCAGAAAATATTCCTGTCAGGTTGTAAAAGTCATCAGAACAATCCGGTGTGATGTTCATTCAGCTCTTATTGAACAAAACCCGCATAATAGGATAATTTCTCTGTGAATGAGCTGCTGTCTTGTAAAGGAAGATGCATGAAAGCTAAAGGTAGTGATTTGGTAAAACAAACTAGGAAATATAGACATACATATTTTTGCTATTCTTTTTCTTTGGGTGAGAACACAAATTTTTTTTCCCCTTTTTTGGTTAACTAAATTAAAAATATACAAATAAATGGGAAAACTAAAACATGGGATACACTGCTTGTGTCCTTCATGCATTCTGCTTTTTTTCTGAAAAAAGGTAGTTTTATAGTGCATATTCAAGAGAAGATAAAGCACAGAACTGTGCCTTTCTTGCTGGGGTTTTTTTCCCTTTTTTTTTGTTCCTATCCACCTTCCATTGTAATAAATAAGGCTGCACCATGAGGTAACAAATCCAGAAAAGTGCAGTGCTTAATGAGTTTCTCCTGTGTAGGAATTTTGAAGTGACACACTGAGTTTAGGCCAGACTTTTTTTTGTTCAGTGAAATAGGTCCCAGTTTACTCTGCTAATATGCTGCTCTTCCTCAAAGTTAGCATACTGTGATAATCCTAAATATTGGGGAAACCTCTTGACATGAACTTGGTCCCATACCATCCATCCATGCCTCCCTGCTTTGGAGAACTGTTCAGGTGTCCCTGCTGTCAGCATCTAAATAGTGTCTCTGCTCACAGCTGTAGTAAGTCCATGAGTCTGAATCACACCTTCTAAAAAAGAGAAGTCAGAAAACCCACTTCTTTTGGAATCTGTGTTAAAAAATGCAAGATCTTGCTTACAAGTCTTTGATGTCTTATGAGAGTATTGCATCGGGAAACATCGAACATGACATAGTCCAAAACACTGAACTTCTTCTCACATGTTATCTTACTGTTGTTACAGCATTTGCTTTCAGTAGCTTTATAAAGCAACTGAGCCC
>NW_020955224.1:1306658-1321359 GCF_003031625.1 Empidonax traillii
GATGGAATAATTTAGGTTGGAAGGGAGTCAGATAAGGTTGCTCAGCCGTGTCCTGTCAAACGTTGAAAATCTGCCAGGGTGATTCCATGGCATTCATACAGTCAGCATCCACATGTAGTCATTAGTCAGTGGGAGTGTTTCCTTGAGAGAGCCTCTTTTGAATGAGTAAGCAGTTGAAAAGAGAAAGTATTTGACATTTGAAGGCGTTCAGCTTTTCGTGACCATTGTGAAGAAATCAAAAACCACTGACAGTGAAATCTGTCTGCTACTTCGAAAGTTCTTGTTTTGAACTAATAACTCTTATTCATATGGTAATTAATATTTCCAGAGTGTGGAAAATGTTCTTGGTTGTTGCTTTCTATTCTGTCTGGTATTTTGGGGCTGCTTGATTTTCCCACCCTCCCACTCCCAGCACTTTTTTTTTTTTCATTCTGATTCTTTACTATGCTTTCCATAGAAAAATGTTAGTTTGATGGGGAAGTCCTATGTATCCTGTACTCATGGATGTGGTTTTGCACTGCAGGCCAAAATCTACACCAACGGGACAACCTAGTGCCAATGGAGTACAGTCAGAAGGTCTAGATTATGACAGATTGAAACAGGTATGTATTATAATGCTTTGAATTAACAACTTGGATATATAAGGGCTTGTAGCTGTCCAATATAAATTTTTAATTGGATTAGCTAGTTCTAAACTTGATGATTCAGTAATTGCTTGGAAGGCTATGTCGGTGGCAGTGGTTTTTAGAGCGGTGTGCATTGTTGAGTTGAAGGATCTTCCTCAACAGGTGTTTGGATCAACGGGCTCATGCCCAGGTGGGGAGGGAGATTCTGGTGCAAGCTCCAGCTTGGTGGTTCTAGAGCAGCTTTTAACTTGGTAGTTGCTTCTAGACCATTCCCATTTAGTGGTGGGCTCTAAATTGGATTATGGATCAGCAATCTGTTCTCATTGCTTCTAGACTGAGTCCTGACCCAGCAGGCAGTTCTAGAATGGATTCTGGCCTGATGGGTGGTCCTGGAGTGTGTGTGGGTTTGTTCTAGAATCTAGTTTTGTCATCTTGAGAGGATCTGTGGGACTCTTGCTACAGCTTCCATGAAATGCTGATGATGATAGCAGTCTGGCTGCTCTTTTTTATTTTCCCTTCCTCTTTTTTCCTTGTCTGCCTTTTTTTACTTTTCTATGGTTCTTTCAAGTTGAAGACACAGAAGATGAGGAAGGATCCCATATTCCTGTAAAGCACAGCTCTCCCATGTTTTCCGGTGCACTCATTCCCACTGCCTCTGTTAAAATTACTTTCTCTGGAGGCAAAATCATCTCAAACTACTGGACATATGTTGGGCTCTTACTTGCCCTTACCAGAAACTGGTGGCCACACTTCCACTCCAAGGCTTCTTGCTGTTTGCCCGAGAGTCTTGTGTGAGTTTTGGTAAACTGGGAGACCTATGTACTCTGCAGCTCTGGTGCATGCTCTTACACCAGGAATGCCTTCGGGCAGGAAAAGTGTGTCCATGCATGTGTTGGTACAGCTCATAAGGGACCCAACAAGTGTAGAGCACATGACAGTAATTGCATGCTGACCCCAACACTGAAAAAGAAACAGCTGGAATCTCCTGAATGAGTTTTGTGCTCACTGCAGATTTGGCAAGGAGAGGACAGTCTGTTTTGCAGAAACAGAAATTATCCCCCACTCAGCTTGTAGACACGTTGTCCAATCATTATTAACATCACTTAGAGGAAAGGATGGAGAAAACAGCAAGCGGGAGGTGGCACCTTCGCCCTGTTGCCTTCAATCCCTCGCATTCCACTTGGCAACTGGGACCTTGATAACTTGATCTCTCTTTTTTCTTCTTTTTCTTTGACTATTTCCTTGGCTTGTGGTGCTTAATTAGCTCTTTTTTTTTGGCATTCCACATGACATTTCACCTGTAACAAAGCTTTCTTAGTTTAAAGGAATGTGTTGAGGTTTTTGTTTTTTGGTGTAGCAGTTACACTAGTACACTATTCTAATTTCAAAATGTCCCTTCTCATAAGTTCTGTGGAAAACAATTTATAGGACTTCTCTGGAAGGCTTTTTTCTGTATTGTACCTGCAGTAAAGATGCTTTATGGATGCCTTAGATTTTGAGGATTAAATTGGAAGCTGAAGGGTGGCTTAGGTGTTTCAGAAGGGTTTTAAGGGTTGTTTGGAAGAATTGGATTGGAAGAATTTTCGATTTCTCTCAGCAGAAAATTACAGGTGCCAAAATTAACCTGTTCACTAATCTGTTTTTTTTTGTTGTGACACCACAGGACATTTTAGATGAAATGAGGAAGGAGTTAACAAAATTAAAGGAAGAACTCATTGATGGTAAGTACTACTCTGTTGGCTGTTGCTGTTCAGTTTCAGAGTAAGTACCTACAGGTGCTTTATAATGTGCTAACAAAGTGTTTCTAGCCTTGAGAATTATATATTGGTAAAAGTAGCTTAGTTCTTAGCCTGGTAGCAAACCATTTGCGCCAGACCTGTTCTGATTGATGTGCTTTGTTTTCTCTCCCGGGAGTTTTGCTTTAGTAGAATATTTACACCAAGTAGTGTCTTTTAAGAGTGGCTGGAGGGATGCTGTATTTGAGTGATTTGCAGTTGTCCTTAGTATCACATGATCGTAGGTGGGTTATTTTTAAATAATCAGAGATGCTGAGGTGCGTATTTCAAAACGGGTAATATTCAGACTAGAATGGTGCTTCCAGCTTTGTCTTCTCTTTGATCTGTAACATAAGAGTCAAAGAAAAGAACTCACACAATTTTCATTTTTATGTAGTCTTCTATAGTAAAGGGAAAACACCAAGAAAGCACAATCTGAAGGTTCACCAGTCAGGAATTAAATAAAACTGTGTATAGTGGTCTTTTTTTTTTTTCCTTTTTTTTTTTCTTCCCTTTGTGGAATGTACCAAAATAAAGTATTGGGGGAAAAAAAAAGTCATATTAAAGTCGTACAACTGCTGATAAAATATCAAATGTTATCAGCTAATGTTGTGGAAAGAGCTGGCTGCTTATGGGCTGCAGAGAGTGTAGTGCTTTTCCCTGTATTTTGACTGTGCTGTGTTGTGCCTCGGCCTTTTACAGCAGTATGGTGCAAACTGTACAGGGCCCTGAGGCTGCTCTTAAAGCAAACAAAAAAAATTAAGTGAGCCCACACATGCTGCTTGATAATTCCAGTGGTAGTGATTGTGATTAGGTACGGTCATAGGCTTGCTGGATGTGGGAACTGAAAAGCAAGATGTTAACTTTACAAGAAGAAAAAAAGTAGTGCCTGGTTGATAATGACAATTATCTGAAGCCACGTGAAACTGTCTTATGTATTGGTTATTCACATTGTAGGACTGTTGGAGCAGGGTGAGCCTTCTTTAAGGGGTCAGTTGTGTATTCTGGCTTTATGCCTTGATCGTGACGATTTGATTTGCTAATTTTCTCTCTCTTTCTCTCTAGCTATCAGGCAGGAACTCAGCAAGTCGAATACTGCATAGAAAGACTAGTACTAAGCCGATGTGACTCTTAACCTTGATATAAAACTGACTACGTTTGGTGAGCTGTTAGAAGAAAACGGAGACAGACAGACACTTGGAAGGAGGGAGAAACAACCTATTCTGAAAAGCTTCAGACACATCACTCTGGTGATATGCTATTCCCCTCCTAGTTTGCAGCTTTTTTCTGACCTTTACAGCAGGGTGGAAGAGACTCCTAAAGTTACTGTAATGATTATGCAGAAATTCCTACACCTATCAGACAAGATCACAATGCTTTGAAGTCTACTCATGTCAAGATAAAATTGCACATGTTTCAGAATTTGTTGTGCTGGTTTAAAGGTAAACCGGTGGGAGAAAATGAACCCAACTCTAGAGGTTACAAGTCAGACTTATAATTTACTAAGAAGATTACAATAAATACAATGATTCAGAGAAAACTGGTTTTAACCCCCAAAGACAGATGTATAACCCAGCACCCTGGGACAAGAACAGAACAGTGTTTGTTAACCCCTGTGCTGAGCACCACGTGACCCCCATGGGTGCATAGTAAAAGGAAAGGAAAACCTGTTGGTCCAGATGATGGTCGCAGTCCTGTTGAGATGATGATCGCAGTTGCAGTCCTGTTGGAGTTCTGGTCTTCCTCTCCATCTGATGATGAGTGGTACCAGAAGTCCCAAAACCCCAAGATTGTATGTGCTCAGGTTTAGGTGGGCATGTCCAGTACCTCCCCCAGGGCAGGGAGTTTCACAATGGGTGATTTAACTCTGTGAGTCATGGGATATTTTTGGAGTCTTTGATGGTCTAGGTCGTTGCAGCTGCCTATTATGCCAGTCCAGTATGGCCCATTAGCAGAGATGCCCCCTCAGGCTGGGTGTGAAGGTGCTAATGCTTCCCGGAGGGGGGTAATCACAGCCGAGTCATTAATGTAAAGACAAAGAAACACTCCCTGCAGGGTTAACACCCATCTTGTAGCCTGAGGTGTCAGGTGCGCCATAGGCAACTGCTGCAGATGATCTATTATTAGTAATCCATCAGAAATTACATAAAGGGTGTAGAATACACAGTTTTGGTTATACCCACATAATGATAAACTGGTCCCAACCCCTGTAACCAGGACAGTTGTTAAGACAAAAAAACAGGGAAAAGCTTGGGAAGGCTTTTCAGAGAGGTTTTCTTTATTAATGAAGGAGTTCGCAAGTTATACTGTTGTACTTCAAATGTATCTCAGGTTTGTCTTCCTATCATATCTGATATTTCCATGAATAATTTAAGTGATCAGATGTGTAGAAGTTCGGTTCACAAAACATGGAACAATTAGAGACGCGTGCTTTTAAAGTAAGTGAATGACCTAGACGGTGATGACATATCAAGATTTTGGAATTTTATGATAGGAAGCCTCTCTAGTTAGCCTTCAAGCAATTTTATAGGAAAATAAAAAAAAAAAAAAAAAAGAAGCAAATACAGTCCGGAGTTTAAAGATGTAGATGCCTTCCTACATTGTTATGATGCTTTACCAAATCTAAGACTTCTACATAATGCGAATCAGCAGTCAAATGTAAATCATTAGTATGTTGTAGATTTACAGTAGATTTTGGGGCTTTTTTTAGATTTATGCATGTGGACATTTTTGTAATGTAACACAACACAGCCAGCTTTTTAATTAAAAGAAAAATTGCATGTCACAGAGTAGCCTTTTCATTTGTAAGGCTTAATTTATGCCCAGAAAGATGCGGGATGAGGGAGGGGGAAGGTGACACATTTTTATTACTTTCTACACTTTTTCTTCATCTTACATGCATGTGTAATAATGAGGAAAACATAACTTTTATCAGTAACCATGTTAATGGAACCAGGTACTTAATCCTTTTGTATCTTTTTTCAGTTTTCTATTTGAAATTCAGTAGTACTTCCATAATGGTTCTGAAACTCCTAGGTGAACCGAACTCATTTCTCGGTGAGAGAAAAAACGTGTAGGCATCTGAATTACTGAGGATGCCCTTGTGTAAGTGCGTTGTCCTTCACCTTTATACCATGACCTTCTGCTTCACTCTTTTTTGATTGTTTAATCAACAGACCAGCAGTTACCTTAGAAGGACAGAGCATCAGGTCACAGTAAACGTCCCCTTCTAATTTATCTGCCATCCTCCTTTCCAAAAAAAAAAAAAAAAAATCTAAACCAACAAGACCCCCCACAGCTCCACGCAACCCAAACCCAGAAAAACAGCAATGCCATTGGTTTTCTTCAACAATTTGAGAATAATTTTTAGGGGAGATGATACCTTTCTGTTTCCCAGGGTTTTCAGATCTTATGTTTTTAATTTTTTTCTGTGTGGGGTTTTTTTGTTGTTTTTTTTTTTTAATGTGGTGCAATTCAGTGGAATAGAAATTCTTTCAATTGGATCTGTAGTGCTTTGGACAAAGAACATGGATCAAAATCTTTCCTTTTCCTTTGCACTGTCAATTTTTCCAAGCTGTAACAGTGCCACGTTTGCTTTGGGATCTGTGCTGGTCAAAAAGAAAAGTTTACTTACAACTTTTGGAGAGATTAGCATTTCAGCTTACAAGTATATGCAGCTTCATTCATAGGACAAATGCTTTCCATAACATACTGTCTTGAGTGCTGAACACCAAAGCAAAACAGCACTTAACAGCTTCAGAAAGGCTTCAGCAGGAAAATTTTCACGCGTTCAAACATTGCCTATTTCTAGAGGTCGAAATTCTAAGAGATGACAACAGTGGAAATATTACTTAACTCCATTTATTTTATTTTTTTTCTTAATAAAAAGAAGCAACAACATTTTTCTGCATGCATTTATTGGAGGCATTAAAAAAAAATCTGTAGTAAGCTTGTCAAGTACTGTTTTTCTCAAAACAAGAGGAGGCATTTTCATCTTTGTTGATGTAACTTTTTGTTTTACGTGGACTTTTTGAGCATTAAGGACGTTTACCCTTGTCAGAAATCACGTTTGATTTGTTTTTAGGAGAGTTCAGGAGTAGCATAGTGGAATAGTGAATGGGTACAAGTGGTCCAAAATTAAAGGCTGAACTACTAGATTGTGCAAGGAACTGGCTTATGCACTAAACGTTTTGTGCCTTGGTCTACAATTAACATGATTTCTGTTTAAAAGAAAAAGGAACAGATGTTGTCTTTTGTGCTGCTTCTACATACCTACTTTCTGTAATCCCAAACTGCAGAATTGGTTCTTTCCAGAAAATTGGATTGAATTAAAGATTACTGTAGACATTTCCTGACCTACTGACAGTTGCACCGTTTCCAGAGGTTTCAGTATTGAAAATGAACTGCAGAAGCTAAGATTATTTTGCTTACTGGTGACTAAGTTCTTTAAAACCATATTGTGGTGGTTCTGTGCTTTTGTACAACAGATGTCTTAAGCTGAGGGCAGTTTAAGGGATCCTTTCTAATGCCAGTTGCTTTCCTCAACACTGTGATCTGACCTGTGATAAACCTGCACTACAGACAAGTGGCTACCAAGTCAACCGCAAACCAACTGAATGTAAAAATCTTAGTGCTGGTGCTGAAATCTCTTCAGACAGTTCATAATGATTTCCAGTTCGTTGTTTTAAAGTTATCAAGCATCAAGTATCAATCAAAGACTGAAGCTGATCACTAATGAATGTTGACTTTTCATGCATTTAGGTTTACCTTCTTTTTAGTTTCTCAGTTCATTCTCTGCTATTTTTATCATATTGTGTCATTTTAAATTTCTTACATGCTAACGTTTTGTTTGAGCGAATGAAATAAAATTGCAATATATACACGTTGCCACTATTTATTTCTGGAATGTCATGGAAGACTCTCTGAGGTTTAATACTCGAATTCCCAAAATTTTTAATGACCACTGTCGCTCCTTACCCCTTGACTCCACCTCTCCTTTCTGTTTCTCCGTCAGAAGATCCAATAGAGAACAGTGAAGACTTAACTTATAAGGAATGTAATTGCAGGGACTGTGTAACATTCATGAATGGTAACTGCTGTACATAAATTAAAATTAATTTTAAATGTATGATGTGATTTACATCCTCACACAGTATACATTTTGGTCTCTGTATCCACAGAAAACTTGAAAGGGAGGGAGGGAGAAAGACCAGGGGGAAAATAGTTGCTAACAGTCCAACTTTTTCTCTTGCTGCTTCTATGTTCATGACTTACTTTCAATACTGGTAATAAAGCAAACTTACCATGGCAGATCAATAGAGCTTTCTGTATGCTAAGGACAGTTTTGCTCAAGAATACTGAGCAAGCTGTTTGAATGTCCTCAACATCCTGAAGCTGTACTTCTCTGCTGCTGTTGTTTGGCAAAACATTGGTCCCAGTGCCAAGTTTGGCACCAATCTTAATGAGTTATAAAGGTTTGGGGGTTTTTTAATAAAATTATCACTAGATTCTAAAATGGTCTGGTGTTATTGGGGCAATGTTTAGGCAGTAAGTGTAAACATTCCTGATTTAAATGTCTGAACAGTGTTACCAAATCTGTCCATCGGTGTCAAGAAACAGATGGTATCTACATTTTAAAACTGTGTTACAAAAGCAGGAAGATGGTCTGTGGTTGATCAGACTGGTGATTGTCAGCACTTTGCATGGGCTCTTCTGAAAATGTTTAACTGGGCTTAGTTCCAGTGCTAAGTATTACTTACCAGCATATTCTTATGTCTACTCATACAAAGCCTGCAACAGCAATCCTCTGTTTTCAGTAGGTGAACAAGACTGGAAGCAAGAAAAAATTTTCCCAAACCAGCTTTTTACCAAAAAGTCTCAATTCTTTTTGGGAGCTGTAAATTTTCTTGACGCTGTAGGTTACTGTTGGGCCGGGGGGAGATAGAGAATGGGTGATGAGGGAATGAGAGTTTGATTTTGGTGGAACCAGGGCCAGTGCAAAGTTCTTGAAGAACAGGCTAAAGATCACTTAAAGTGTTTGTCTTATGGGGTTATTTTTAGGTATGAGAATTATTTAAGGCTCAGTTACATGATGTCTAGGAGAGTCTTAATGAAGGGAGAAGCAGAATGTTAAATCAGCTGTCACCATATAAATTTACATATTCAAACCAGCATATCTTAAAGTCAGCCTATGTGACGGCCTGACAGGAGTTAAGTATTTATTTCCAAACTTTAAAGATGGTCACCTAAGACTGTTGAAATTGATATGCCAGGAGATATATTCAAGTCAATGAGGTTTATAATAATAATAAAAATAAACATGTAATAGAAATTGGTGTAATTGTCCAAGATATGGAAAAATAGGTATTGTTCTAGATGTTGGGAAAGCTCAGCCAAACCTTATAATCACAGCATTGGTTATCTGCATGTTATGTGGTAATCAGTATCTTAATTCATTGCACAGGGGTTTCTTTGAGTAGTTGGTTGTCATAGTGATGCTGAAAGTCAAGGAGCTTTGAAAATTACCTCCATTTTATAAATGGATCTCAGGTAAACTCTGTTATATAAATGCATTGTCTAACATTTGCTTTGTAGGGCTAAGTGTCCTGATTCTTACTCAGTGAGTATTCCTTGTCTGGTGTCCTGTTCAGCTGCTCAGTGGTGAAGATGTGGAGCAACAACTGCAGCTGAGCTGTGTTGCTGCTCTGTGGCTGTTGCAGCTTTTGACTGCAAGCTGACAGCTCTCTCTGAGATGCTTAATTTTGCCTTACTTGTTATTCAGTGATAGGGGCCATCTTCTGTCTTCTCAACCTGTTTCTCAGCTTTTACTGGTGTGACGTTTTCCCTTCTCTTTGTGACTTCACGTTTCTTCTGCAACTGCTCAAGCACATAGGGTTGGAAGTGGTGTCCTATCATCATCCAGTGTTTAGCATCTTAAATTTAATTTTTTATCACCAACCAGCTGGAGCCACTGAATTCCCTTCCTACTCTCTGAACAACTTTCCACTCAGCAATAAAGTTACCTGTGCTAACTATGCTGTAGGTGTGCTGAACTGGTTTTCCTTGCATAGCCTCTGGGAATTGTCCCACAAGCTGCTGCCACAGGCAGAGGTCAACATAAACAGTAGTGAGGATGTTGGTGAAAGAAGAGAAAGTGTAAGGGAGTTGTGAAAGTGTTCAGGTTATAACCTGCAGGGACAGACACTGCTGCAAGTGGCCTGCACGGGGCTTGAAAACCCACAAACAGGTTTTAAACCTATAATGGATGCTGCTGGAATCCACAAATAGGGAGGAGAGGTGGCTTTCTAGGCAGTCTTAAGGCTGCTTGCTTGACACTGGGATGTTTAAAAAAAAAGGTCTGTGTTGAAGTTCATTTTTCTGCTGCTTGACATTTTTTCTCCAGTACTGCATTGTGAAACCCATTTGACCCTTCATAGCTTGGTAAGTCCTGTGATGCTGCAGAACCAGCCCCAACAGCCGACATGTAGCCCTGATGAAAAGAGAGGTGCAGAGACACTCACTGTGGATCTAGGGGTGTCTGTCACTGCTGTGAAGCCTTGTGGTTGGAGAAGTTGAGAAACAGTTTTATATGACTCTTAGGCTGAGATCTTTATCTGCCAGTGACTGGCCAATTTTGCCTCAAATGCAAGCATCAAAAATATGCTCAGTAATCTTTGCTCCCCTGATGAGAAAAGCTCTCCTCAGCTCATGGTCCCACAGGTTGACACAACACAGTGTAAGAAGCAGAGGGAGGTCAAAGGAGTCCAGTCCTGAGGGAGCTTATCCATCAAAGGACTTCATAGGGTAAGTGAAAAACCCTTTTCCTTGCTGGAAGTGCATCCTGAGGAGTACTGGCTGATGCTGCCTGTGATGCTATAAAAGACGCTGGCATTCATGAAAGACTTGGCACCTACACTGGATTTGTCAGCACATCTTGAAGGGTAACTGGTTATACTGTTAGTGCAACATACTCATAGCCTGACCCAAAGGGCAAAGCTTTGTATTTTGCATATAATGGGGCCTTACACATGATCTTCTTTATTTCAGATGTTTGCTGGAGTGTTTGGTTTCTTAGAGGTGAGAACCTCTTTATATCCTTCTCTTATTTTACGTGTTACTAGTTGTATGGGAGTGAATCTCAGTTATGGAGCCAGTTTGCCTGTTCCACCTCCCAGGAGTGAACTGGAGTTAGTCATGATGTAGGAAACTGAAATTGGCTGTTACATGACCTAATAAAGTGTTACGTAAGGAAGCTGAGGAGTTCAGTCCCATCAGACACTGGAAGTTCAGGGACACTGGAGTACAGTGCCTAGTAAATACTGTGTCCCCAGAGGGAGAGTGCAGTTAGCTGTGGATGCACAGGTTCAGGCTTTGACAGTCTTTGTCTAGCAGGGAAAGGAAATCCAGTGCTTGTGGCCTTTTATCTTTTTTTTTTTTTTCCACCTCAAGTCTGTTATTAAAGAGATGATAAGTGATCCTCAAATCTCCAGCTTCTCTTAGTATTTTCATAACATGGCAAGTCTGTGCTTGAGGCATTTCTGGAGGCAGCATTGCTGAACGAGGCCTTAAAATTTGCTTTGTTGTCCTATTTCTATTTGATGGGGGGAAGAAAAAGTCCTTCACAGATTTAAATATTCTTCTCAGATACTGTGGAGTCAAGCAAGCCTTTGTGAAGCTGTGGTGACAAATACTGAGTCTTCACAAGGTCAGATTTCCACACAGATCTCAAACTTACAGGAAAGGGGAACACACAGGCTGCATACCAGGGACAGCTTTCAAGTACTCTTTAAATAAATTATTTAAAAAAAAACCAAAACAAACAAAAAAAAAACCCAAACAAACCAAAACAAACACAAACACTTTTACAAAATACCTTGCAAGCTGGAAATAGGGCCAGTCTGTAATTTATTGGTTGTAAACTGAAAACACAGGTCTTCAGTTCTCTACTCAACCTGTTAGTTTGTGTTGCTTCCTAGATGGTTTTCCATCTCTTGTGTCTTGTAATGCTTAGTGAGCTGCTACTTGATATAGTGTGATCATAGAGCCAGTGGGAAATGGAGCAGTGCACCTTTAGGGAATGTAGATAGAGAAATCACAGGTCAACAGCAGTGGTAGGCAAATGAGAGGACTCCAGAAGAGTGGGATTCTGACAGCCAAAAACGCAAATTCCTTCCTTCAAAATGAAGGAACTGAGTTTCAAAGTGCTTTGAAGATGGTGGCACATTTAGCATGGTCAAAACAATGAGTGTTAATTGGAGCACCCAGGTTTCTTGTGTTCCCCAGCACTCTGTGAGGAAAGCCACAGGTTAATAAAGGGAAGTGGAACAAGCACTTCAAAAAATACTGCAGTTTCTTGCTGTATTGCTTTTCACTTACATGCTTTCACTTTTTCACTGACTGTATAGAAACATAAGGTGAAATATATAACTGAAATCATGTCTTCTATATACTTGACTAACAGTAAAGGGAGAGGAGTTCAGGTCTGAAGCACTGCTCCCCAAGGGCAGAGCCTGGCAGGGTCACAGCTCAAGGTCTGAGTGCTGTGCAGGATCCAGCACAGCCTGTCCATGAAGCCTTGAGCACAGCCAAGGCTGCACCAGCAGTGAAGTTGGGGCGTTCTCACTGCGTAATAATTAACGTTTTACATATCTGCTGAAGGACAACTTCATTGCCTTGAAGTCATTGATTTCTGGGGAAAAAAACCCCACAATTCCTATAAATGTCAGTCAGTCAGCCTGCAACCTTTAGAGCAAATAAGTATTTACCCTCTACGTTATCTAAAGGCAAAAGGTTTTGTTCTTTGTTTAACTGGCCCCAAATCGTGAATGTTTCTCTGTATGCTCTCAGCTATCATGAACAGAAGTTGCACATCTTCAAGCCCTGAGTGTTCTCAGCTTCTCTGAAGCCAATACTAGTTTGGTCTTTTTAGTCTGAAATATTTCCAGCCATTAGATGTAATTGTCTTGTATTTATACAACCTAGTAAATACTGCCCAGCATTTCTATGCATTTATGAAAAATATGTCAGCAACAAAATAAAACCTGAATTACAGGAAATTACTTTTTTTTTTTTTTTAACTGGAGGTTGAGAATCCTGCTTCTAATACTGCCAGGGGTGCTACAGAATGGCTCAAATTATTTTTGATTGCCTCCTTCCAGTCTATATGCTCCTCTTCTGTCTGATGTTTCATGTTTGATATCAGTGTCCTGGAACTTCCATACTACCATATGACTACACTGTCATATGATATGTCATACTCAGTATGCTCTGAGTAAAGGAAAGAAAGCATCTGACAGTATTCCTAAACTAAGACTGATTTGCTGAATAACTGAGATTCAGATACTGAATAAATAAATAGCAATTACTGGCAAGTAAGGTCTCTTATTTGAGCTATAAGCTGGATAGTATAGCCAGCTGGTGCAGTTTGGAGCCAGCATTGCAGGGAGGTGCAGCCATTGCGAGCGTTGAGGGATTTTTGAACTCTATTACTGAGTTTTAGCAGCACAGAATTTGCTAGAGGTAAGGAAAACACCTTTTTATGGAGAGACTCCTCACTAAAATTTCAGAAATGGCTTAATGGCTGCTTTAAAGGGAACAAAAATGAAAACGCCCCAATTACAAAGTTACCTCAGAGTGCCTTTTTTTATGTCATTGCCAAAGCTAATGCTCGTGGAGGAAAACTTCCCTGAAGTGCTGCATGGATATATCACAGGTAGATTGAGATTCTGTGTTGCAAACAGTGACTTTAAATATAGTCTTTTTATATTTTATGAACTGCATATGTTTCATGTTCCAGTTAATTTCAGGTTTTCCTCTTGAAAATACATTGATTTGGAAAAGGCAGGGGGAAGCTTGTATTAAAAGTTTCTTGGTGATAATGGATTAACTCCTCATATCCGTGTTTGCTGGTTAGAAAAAGGTGCTATTTTGATCCAGTCAATGTGAGTTTTCTTTTTGAAATAAATACTGATAGTTTGGCATGAATGTAGATTGTATCATGTTCTTCTGCCAGTGTAGCACTGATTTTTTTTCTGACGCTAGAGAAAGGTAATTGAAGTGCTTGAGAGAGGGCAGAAACCAGAACAGTCTGTGCTCTGTAATGGCTTGTTTTTAACAAAAGGATTTACATGCCCAGTGTGTAGAACAGTGAGGATAATCAAAATAGATTTGTTTCACAGTCACCACAGTTTCAGCCTAGGGGATATCCTATGGTTCAGCTGAAGCAGTTAATGGAACTGTTTCCTTCCAAATCTGGAGAGCAACTTCCATGAGGTGTTTTCAGTCTTAAAACAGCTTCAGAAGAGGCAGGGGATGACTGTTCAACTGTTCATAGTCTTTTCAGGCTTAAATTAATATTTAAAGATAGATACATGGATATGGATTCATGTTCTTTCTCCGGGCTTCCCTAAGTCTTCTCCTTGACCAGCCTCCCACTTGCCTGTTGACCAAGGTTCTCCTACTGAACATGGCAGAGCTGAGCTGTCTTGTGCACCACTTGTTTCTCTTGGAGTTTATTTCTTTCTCTATTAGTAGTAGTAGTAGTACTTTCAATGAGTAAACTGTTCTTATCTTAGCCCATGAGTTTGTGTTTTTCCCTTTTTTTTTTTCTGATTTTCCTCCCCATCCCACTGGGGGAGGAATGAGCAAGCAGCTGTGTGGTACTTGGTGGACAGCTGGAGTTAAACCATGACAATTTGCTGTAGTGACTTGAGTTATACTAATTAGTACCTAGGTTTAAGCTCCAGAAAACCTGCTCCTCACTGGGAGTTCACTGGGGCGTTTTTAGCAATCATGTATCAGTTGTGTATTCATTCCCTACAGCCAGTGTCCCACCATGTCGGGATCTTCTTAGTTAGGTTAAAAAAAAATCAGTGATGCTGTAATTAATGTAAAAATAGTCTATCTGCAGTGAAGGAGGAAAGAGGAAAAGGCAGGTGATGTGGACTATGCTGCTTTGCATAATGTGCTTTCCCACTAAACAAGCAGAAAAAATACCTGGCAAGCCTCAGCACCCAGTAGTACAAATGTCCAAGTATTCAGTCCTGTATCAAGAATACAATTTAAAAATAAAAGCCTATGAAATACCCCCTCAAGAATGCTCAGTCTGGACTGTTACTCAGATTAATAAGAAAATAATCATTTGCTGAGAAATCCCTCTGCAAAGGCAGCAGCAGGAGTAAACTCCAGATACAATGCCCAATATTGTGCTATGTCCTGGGAAACGTGTAAGAAAGCTGGAGCCAATGAAGAGGAAAAATAAGGTCTGTGGAAACAGAGGTATTAATTGTAATTAGTGTGTGT
>NW_020955224.1:1321527-1322814 GCF_003031625.1 Empidonax traillii
TAATAAGAAAATAATCATTTGCTGAGAAATCCCTCTGCAAAGGCAGCAGCAGGAGTAAACTCCAGATACAATGCCCAATATTGTGCTATGTCCTGGGAAACGTGTAAGAAAGCTGGAGCCAATGAAGAGGAAAAATAAGGTCTGTGGAAACAGAGGTATTAATTGTAATTAGTGTGTGTGTGTGTGTGTGTATTTACACTCTACTAGCTTCAGTAAAAATACAATGAGTGGATTAGGAGATGTTCCTGTGTATGATTTCTATTCCTAAACACAGGACATTCTGCTTAAAATGGAAAACTGAACATAGATTTTCCCAAGGATATGATGGGATTGATGAAATGGCAGTCTGTGCGGGATGCAGAGGCAAAAGAATCACTGACAAAGCTGGGAAGCAATGATGGAAATGTTTGGGAGTTAAGGAAAGGGTTGTACCTGTTTGGGGATAAGTCAGAGGAAAGAAAGGCTGGTTCTGTCCTCCCAGCTGATGTGCAGCTGCTGGGACAACTGCCTGCCAAGTGGCAGGCGTTGTTCATCAGCAACATCCTCCATCTTCAGAAGAAGCCTTGGAGTAAGGGCTGGATATTTTAACATCTATTTAATTCCCCTGTGTAAAACAGTGAACTTCTTGCCAGCAGTTCCTTTTGACTGCTTGCATATATGCTCAAAATTCTGATTTCTTTTTCCTGTCTGCAAGCAAAGGTAGAGTATTCCACTTCAGTTCCAAGGCTTTTGGGTGGATTTTCTTAGTTCTTGTTATCCTGCAGGATCAGATGTTGATGGTAGGACACCATCAAATGCCAATAGCCAATGGGGAAAGGAGAAGAAGTGTGCATCTGCTCCTTCAGTTCTGTCAAATGTGCAGTTGATAGAAATTAGTGATGTTATTGCTCAAGCTCATTAATTCTTCTAAGTGATTTTATTAAATGATTCTTCTCTTTCTTTTGTTTTACTCCAGTGACTGAATTGCTCTTGATCTCAGCCCCTGGTGTTGTTATAAGTTAGTTTAAGAATTTAGACAACTTAGTTCCAATTAAAAATTGATAAATTTATTAAGCAAGCGATAATAAAGCAAACAGCGCTGGGTGGCCTGGGGGGCCAGCGCCCCACCAGAGACACACAAAACTTGTTTGAAAACTGGGCTTTTGTACTCTTTCGATATCAGTTGTTGAATATTCATTCATTGTCCGTTTGTTGCCTTAAAAGGTAATTCCCCTGCTTTGGAGGTGGATGTTACCCCCTGGTTGGGTGGATGTTATCTCCCCTGGGCTTGTACAGGGGGGTCTTGCA
>NW_020955224.1:1323513-1333646 GCF_003031625.1 Empidonax traillii
TTGCTAAAATTCCAAGGAAAAAAAAAAAAAGAGAAGGAAACGTTGGTTCTACAGTTCAAGTTATTTTCAGACATGAGGCAACAATATTCATTTGCCACAAACCTGCAGTTAATTTAAGTTCACAGAAAACTGTGTTGTGGCCCAGCTCCTAATCCTGTCAATGTGTTCAGAATAGAGCTGGTTCCATCTCCTGAGGCTGGCAGGGCAAAAAGGCCTTGGGGAATTAGTAAAGTGAGAATTGTCACTGAAAGGAGCCTGGAATTGTTATTTGTTTAGCTAAATGTTTGTGCTAATACACAGTGGTGTGTGTTGAGGAGCTGCTGCAATCCTCAGCACTTTGCTGCAAAACAGATCTGCATCTACCTGAAAGTCTGATCTGTCCACAGAGAGAGAAGGAACTCAGGAGTCATGTCCAGACATCCTCTTTTGCCAAATGTGACTGGAGGAAATCATCCTGGGAACAGGAGGTCAGGAGTGTTAATTGCCAAGGGCAGTGCTGATAGCCCTGAAGGCAATCTGCAGCTTCAGGAGGGATTGGCACTGTCTCAGTTTTCACACCCATGTTAGGCCTCCAGCTCTAAATTATTCAGCCTAGATAACAGTCACCAGGAAGGAACTAGCATCTCCAGAGGATGAAGACTTCATCTCTTCTATGGCTTAACAATATGGGGCTACAGTTGCTCAAGGAGAGCCTTTTGGCTTTTTTTCTCCCAAAGAATTTGTTCCAGTTCCCTGTGCAGCTGGTGGTTTGGATGCCATGGTAAGGAGGTTTCTGTCTTAACTTGAGGTCAGTGAGATTATGAAGGAAACAAAGAATGGATTCCTGTGGATGCACCTCCTTCCCCAAGGGCATCGTGAGTGGAGAAATTCCCTTCTGAGAAACCCAAGAGCCTGGAGGAGAATTTCCTCTCTTTCCTCGTGGGAGGAGAGTGCTTCTCTCCTGTGCCCCTCTCCATCTCTTTCAGAAGCTGCTGGGCTCCTTTAGTTCAGAGGATATCCAGGAACTATGAGGATACCACGGTGTTTTTCTTTTTAAGGGTCCACTTCAGTCCTATTCCCCCTTCTAAGTAAACCTATTAAAGATGTGTTTTCTTGCCTCTGTGCCCAGCACAGCTGTCATCAGAAGTGGTGATACCTTGATTACTGCACTGCAATTTGCAGGCCCACCCCCGTGTCATCCCGTCTTTAGTAGAGCACACGACCCGCTGTACACGATCTCCCTCCCACCTCCTTTACGGCGTTTTTGTAGCCATAGAAGTTTCATTTAAAAACAAAACCAGGCTCCCGGTGCAGCTGTGGGAGGTCCGGGGTGTGGTCAGTCCTGCCTCGCTGCTGGGACGAGCTGCTGCCCGGATAAGTCACAGGCCACCCCGGTCAAGCCCTAGCGTGGCATTTTGAGCCTTATCAAGCTTCTCAGGCTGCCCAACTGGCAGCAGGCAGGAGAGTTCCTGCAGCTGGGCTTCTCCTATCACTGAGGAACTGTCTCCAGCTAACCTAGGCCAAGAACAGCAGAAAGGTTCTTCCACTGCTTCCCCACAGCCTCTTCAGAGACAAACGTGTGTTGTCCAACCGGTTTGCTGGCAATAGCGCTGCTTTTTCATACTTTGAGCAGCATAAAGATGTTTCAAAAACCGAGAGCCTCACCAGGAAAATACTCCAGTGTAGGTGGAGCCTGATCTTCCCCAGACACGGCTGCTGGTGCCTGTTGATTGTGGGATTTCCATGCCTCTGCCTGGACAGGTTTTTTGTATCAAGAAACTTTGAAATAAACCAACAAAAAAAAATTAAACCAAAAACCAAGCCCTTTTCAGGTTATGTTAATTCTTTATGGAAAGAGACTGGGTTGCTTCAGGCTGCCTGAGCACCAGCGAGCCTCCAAGGACGCAGGCAGCACAAACTTCAGCTAAGATGCTCTAAGTGTGGCTGTTTCTCCAGGTTTCTGTCGTGTCCCTCACTGTCCTCCTCAGCATCTGTCAGGGTGGGTTAAATGCAGTGATCAGCACGTGCCTTGTCCAGCCTTTTTTGTGGCATCAAGCAGTACCTTCACGCTTTGCCATGCCGTGGTTTTCTTTCTGCACTAAACCCAGGAAAAATCAGTCCCCTGAAAGGGGTGGTGGTGGTGAGGATTTGGGTATTTTTTCCCAATCACCAGCTTCTACTTTAAGTAATTCTGGGAAGCTGCAGGGTGGGTACCAAAACGTACCAAGGAACAAAGGGTCTTAATCTCGATTTTTTAATCTTTTGTAACAACTTTACTGCAGTGGCATCTGCTGGCAAGGTTAAGAACTGCAGGGCTTGTTGGGTGTTAGTGCGGACACTAAAGAATGTTTTGTTGACCTATTTAAAATACCGTATCAAAGGCATTTAAAGCTCTGAGTCACAGGCTTGATCTTACAGCTAACCTTGGTTTGAGCCAGAGGTCTGACAAGGCATTCCCTGGGTTTGTTCCAGCTGGAATTTCCCTGCAATCCACTTTACAAGTGTGATTCTTTTAAACATCGTGGACTAAACTCCCTGATTTGCATTTACTTATTTATTTATTTTTAAGGATTTGCTTTCCCTGAACCAACGTCAGTCCTCAAAACATCTCAGCCCAGCTGAAATCGCCTTTCTTTGGGCACAGATGACAAATGGCTGAACCATGTGGATGTGTTTCCCTAGTCAGGCTGGGTAATTTCAGTGTTTTTCACCAGGACACTGTAAAAGCAAGTGGTGTATCTGGGGGAAGGAGCAAAGGAAGCAGGAGGAGAGACCTGAAGAGTCCCAGGCATGTGTGTTTCCCTGGCACTCACCCATATGTGTGCAGCCTCTCGGAGGTCAACTTAAGTCATTGGTGCAGGTGTGTAGAAGAGAGAACAGATGTCATGCAAACCATGCTTGAATTAAGATTGCTGTGAAAACCCCTCAAATACTGTGCAAGTCTGGGAAATTGTACTTCAGCACTCAGGACAGACCTTATTTTAAATGCTGAAAGAAGTTGTTTCTGAGACAAACATTCAGTGATTTAACTTAAACAAGCAAAACTCTCCCTTATTCTCTCCCAAGGCTTTCCAGCAGAAAAGATTCGGGGTCATCTGACTCTCACATCCTGTGGAAGAACACAGCATCTGCTTTTAAAACAGAGAAGGGATTCACTGTTCTTCAGGTAATGTACAAAGATGCATTTGATGCATTCAGTTATTCAGTTGACACGTCTCTTTACATGCAAAGTCAGTGGTAAATCAGAACCAATTGTAATAGAAGCTTAAAAGTCGTTGCAGTTAGTTTTATCCTGTAATTCAAAGCATCCCTGTCTGATACTGATGTCTTTTGAAGAGCCAAATTGTATGTTCAGTTTTAAGCTGTATATTTTATCTAAAATGGAATTAAATGTATGGTGTATAACTAAGTAATTGAAAAAAAAAAACAGTCATCTGAAATATATCTTTTTCCACTGGGAAAATTTTGACTTGGCATAGTAGGCCTGCAGAGATACTCTTTGGCTTCAGTGTTTCAGATCAGTATAGAAAATATCTACATATGTTTTCTAATTATACAGTGAAAGACTAAATTAGCTAGGTGGCCCCACTGCTGCACTGCGTAATAATTTAGCAACTAAACATATTGCTGGTGAATAAATCAAAGGCATCATATAAACACCGTTTACCCTTTTTCTTGGAGTTGCAAGAGCCATTCGTACACCCAACACATTCTCTACAGCAGGACATGAGAGAAATTACACAGCAAAGCACCGATGGGCCTTTGTGAAGCCTATTGTGCACTGCCTTGGTGCTACATAAATGAAATTGTTTCCTGTGTTATGTTTCAGAGCTGCAACGGCATAAACACAGCACAACTCAGACTGTTTCAGAGCACAACTTGATCCTAAGTAGTGCCTGAGGTTTTTATTGAGGCAACTCAATAGGACTGATGCTCTGATACCATATATTATGTTTTTGAAATAATACAACAAGATCTGTTTTGGAACAGCGTAACAAAAGGCTTAGAGGAGCTTAATGTTGACCTAAATAATCCAATTTTTTATTATTTTTTAAGAACTCTTACCATACCATCTGGGGGTTTGATTCCTGACAGCTTACTGAAACTTCATTTTGTTTTGAAAAAAAAGCCCAAAACAACCCTCTCTGCACAACGAGCACTTCAGCAGCACCACAGGGAAATGAACGAGCTGTGGCAGCAACAGGAAACGATCTGAGGCACAGAAACCACTCGGGTGAGGAGAGCTGCCAAAGGCACGGCACCAGAAAAACAAAACAAAACAAAACAAAACAAAACAAAACAAAACAAAACAAAACAAACCCCCCCCCCCCCAAAAAAAAAAAAAAAAAAATTAAGAACTGAACAAACCCCCTGGCAGTTTCCTCCCAACTTTCAGATGCCACCAGCTTGTCCTGACGGCGAGCAAGGCCTGAATGAAGTTGGAAATGCCGCTGCAAAGCTTTGCCCCACGTCCCGAGTGTGGGCGGCTGCTCAGCTCGAGAGCCCCAGTGAACTCATTTCCTCCTGAGAAGGGCTTGGCTTCACTTTGTGTCTGGCTCCTCCTGGAAGCTTAAACCAATGCTTTGTGTGAACTCTCACTGAGCCTGAATCTCAGTTTCCACATTGACCGTCTCTTTTGCTTCCTGTAGTAAAGTCCTTCTTGTTAATCCGGGTCCTATGGAAGAGGGTCTGAATTCCTGCAGCCCAGCAGCTGAGGTGGAAAAACGCGTGGGGAGTCCTGGTGGTACAGCCAGTGCCCATACTCAGGTTAGCTGTACATTGGTTACACATGCCACACCCCACAATCCATCTGCAGCTGCCAGACGTAAGCTCAGATGGGGCACCATCTGAGTTTAATCCAATTTACTAAACTGAAACCAGAGATTTCTTTAATTTAACTTATTTGGTTTTTAAATTGCATAATGCTTAGGAAGTGGAAAAAAAGCGCCCATTTTTCTAGCAAGGTCCTACCCTGGTTGTTGGAATTCTAGGAATTTAAATACAAAACCTTGAATTTCATACTGTTTATTTTGGGGGAGGGGAGGAAAACAGTCTGTAAATTATGATGTATCTGCAGAAGACTACAGTGTACCTGCACCCAAAAGGTTCAGAGGGATTATCTTCTGTTCCTTTTTTCTAAGACAAGTACTTCTAGAGCTGATGTCAGTTTGCTGCATGTTTGTCTAGAATTATTCCACTGTAAATACAACTTGACAGGCTTTAGGATTTAGCATAAAATGCTGTACCTCATTCCAAAATCAAAACATGTACAACTTGCTGCCAATTTTATCCGATGAGGCCACAGGTGTAATATCAAAGGGATGCTTCTAGTTTTTTATATGTAACTTCCAGTATGTTAAAACTTTTCATTTTACAAGGAGTGTCAATGCTTTAACAATCTCTTATAAAATATACATTTCAATAATCCAACCTTAAATAATCTTTCTGCCCCTTGGGTCTAAGGTTTAATCAGAACAATTCTTACAGTTTTGCCTAGCAACACAAAAATGGTCTAGAGAAACAATTACTTCTGAACACTTGTGGAACTTTAAATAAATTCACATTTTAACATATTTCTAGTGAAGCTGAGGCCTGAAGTGATCTAGCTCAACTCTATACATGAAGCAGTGTGGTGTGCATGTGGGTGGGGGTGTCCGTTGGTAGTCTGAATCGGACCTAACCCTGAATGTATAGATTATAGCTGAGGTTGAACTTGAATTAAAAGAAATGCCAGTTTGATTCCCTCCTATCCGAGCTGAACTTTCTACTCCTTGAAGCATATTTCAATAACCCGCTTGTTATCTCCCTCTGAGTTCCCATATGCTATTATTGTTCTTATCTAAATGTTAACTCGATTATGGGACTGCCCTCTGAACCTGCCATCACTGTCACTGCTTCATAATGCCCACAATTATTTCTCTGTGGGCTGCCAGACCCACTAATGATGCTGTTGTTGCTGCGAGAGGCGAGGGCTGAGGGTTCAGTTCTATGGAACGTGATTGGAGCTGCAGCTTGGCTGGTGAGAGCAATGTAGGTCAGAGCAGCCTCAGGATCACTTTGTGGGGGCATTGATGGTGGCAGGGGTTTTTGCACTGAGCTCACAACAACTTACTCCATTAGGGCCCTTGGAGTCTCTTGGGCTTTCAAAAGGAGGGTGTTCTTGTGAGTTTATGCTGTACCTTTTGATTTGTGCATCAGCCTCAGCTTCTGCTGAGATCCCCTCCCTCAGGGTCCCCAAGGTTGCTGCTTTTATGGACTCTCTCCAGATCAAAATTCATCTACTTGTTCAGAGTGCTCTGCTCAGAACTGGATGCTGTTTACTGATGAAAGAGTGTATCCAATTAGTTCCTCCAATTTACCATCCAAAGCAGCCTTCCCAGATTTCTGCACTATCTGGAATCTGATGATGAATCCAGTAAGCACAAGATCAATCTTTTCTGTGCTGCTCAGCATCTTCATGTGTGAATTAACCTATGTGTAAATAGTGAACCTCATGATGTTGAAATCATAGACAAAATTGAGACCTTTTATTACCACAGCTTGAAATTAGTCATGTAAAATGGCAGAGAAATATTTTTACATTTCAGTGTATTAAAATCATGTTGCAGGAGTGTAATATGGTAAATAACACACCTGTGCTGTGGCACAGCAAATGCAGGTTTTGTTCTTGGAGGCCTCTAAGCAGCATCAAGTACAGATCATTAAATGGGGAAGGAAAAGGCCATGAACGAAGTGTCAGACCAAGATTTTACACTGCAAGTTATTTTCTACAAACAAGGGTGGGAAGGGAGAAAAAGCAGGGATGAGAAGTGCCTCAGCCTTAGATTTCTTTTGCATTGTCTATTTAAGACCAACATCTAGTAAATCAGACTCAGTTTTACTTGGCATAAATGGGACATAAGCTCAACAGCAACATCTAAAGTAGGCAAGGACAAGGTCACTGCTATGTGTAGGGGAAGACAGCACAACCCCTGCCTCCCAAAAGCACACATCCATACAAAGTACAGACACACACACACTCTCTCTCACGGGCTTCAGGCTTTGGAATTAACCGTGAGGCTGCATCAGGAGACCAATGTAGGGAGTGTACCCTGGGCTATGCCTTGATGGAGCCAGGTCGAAAAACTTTGTGTCATCGCACTGCCGTTCTCAGCCGATGAGCCCTCGGTGATTGGCCAGTGACTCTAAGGAAAACACAGAGAAGAATGACGAAATGCAAGCCTTTTGCTCAGTCCCACCTCTGCAAAAGCAGTGGCTTGCTCTTCTATTGAAATTAGAAAAAAAAAAAAGTTGAATACTGTGAGACACCCTGAGTCTGGCAAGTCCTTTCCCTCATTCCCAGGAAAAGACAGGGCTGGGCGCCTTACAGACTGTTTTTCTCACAGGTAATTAGCATGGTAATTGTGATGTGTTTAATACAGAAGGTGTATTATTACCTAGAGGTTAGAGTGACGCTGATTGCTTTGCTCTCCCCTGGTCTAGTTGCAGCACCTCAAGCCAGAAACCACAAGTTCACAGCTCGTGCTCTAATGTGTAAGACAGGGACTGGTAAATGGTCTCTTGTGCTCTGAGTGTGTTATCCTCTCTGGTTTTGTATGTGAGGTTGCTGTGGAGGCGAGCTGCTTAGGATCTTTGCTGAGAAAAGCATAATTTACCTTGAACTCTCTCAGTACTTTGTGGTACTGTGTCAGAGAGGGCTGCTAATGATGCAACACCCTGCCCACAGCCCTGATCTTTACAAGCTGGCTGCGTGCATACACATGTGAAATGCTGCTTAAGCAGGTTTTTTAATGAGGAGAGTGAAGAGGGCTCACTTGCACACCGCTCTGCCAACCTGCTGCTTCGTGAGGCCTGAAGGCTGTTGCAGAGCCTTGGAGTTTGACACAAAACCACTTGGAGTGCATCTCTCATCCCCAGACAGGCATTTTAAAATAGCAAACTATGTGGCTGTTCTAATACTGAGAAGTAGCCTGAGATTAGCTGAGTTGGTTAGTATATGGTGCTAATAACACCAAGTTTGATCTCCATGTGGGCTATTCACCTGTGGGTCCACTCCAACTCAGAATATTCTGAGTGGTTCTGTGAAGTATCCTCTAGTTGACAATATGTTAGTAACACTGGCACAGGACAGCCTTTCTCAGCTCGTACCAGCACTGTAATCAGCTTGTCAGATGCACACACCAAATAAATCCTAATTTCCAGGTAGAACATGGAAAAAGAGGTTTTCCAAGTATCATTTCCCTGTCCCTGCTCGAGATGGCTTTCAGGTGGCCTCCTCAAAGGAGACATAAAAGAAATACCTGTATTGAAAGGGCAGTAGACTCAGGTTCGAAAATCATATCATGCAGTCATCTAATTCTCATTCTATAGTCTCTGAATTGTGTGGTCTTATCCAGTGGTAGGCGTCTCTCTGCAGAGCTTCAGAAATGAGAGCTGTTTGAATGGAGAGTTGAAACAGCCACTGAAGCTGTTACAGATGGATTTTGCCTTTTCTTTTTTTTTTTTTTTTTTAAGTCAGAACAATTCCTGGGGTTGTCAAGATATCAGGACAACTGTGGTGTTAGAGTTGTTCTTCTTTCTTCTGCCTCCCTGAAAGCTTTTCCAAGGGGCCTTAGAAAGCACAGGAGAGGAAGAGCTGACTGTGGCAGCAGGAGGATGCCTGCTCAGCTGAGTCCCAGTATCCTCCCCTAATCCCAGTGAGTCTCCAGTTCAGAGCCATCAGTCTGGGTTTGCAAACTGCTCCCCCTGGTCTAGTGAGAGCCTTATAATAACCTGTTCCTGCAGAGTCCTCAGGTTTGGTTGAGCTGGAAACTACGGATGGGACTCTGCTGCCATTGCTTTGCTGAGCTCCTTTTGGGAAGGAGCACAGGGATGTGCTCACGCAGATAGGATGGCCACACATGCAAGTACTCCACACCATCCACCACCTGCCGGAGGATTTATGTGGAGAAGGATGGAAGGGGACAGCTGACAGGTGCAACTTTGAATGAGGGAAGGGGAAGAAACCAGGATAACTTCTGTATGCCTTTTCCTTTCACACTGTGAACATTGTGTGGGGTGTTCATCCCTAAAATAAGCTGCCAGCCTGCAGTAGCTGAATGTCCACATGGGGCCAGTCCCCAAGGCAGTGTAGGCACATAAAGTAGACAGGTGAGAGGGCTGTTGGTATCAGCTCAGTAACAATCACACACAAGCTACAGAAGCTGAAATACTCCAAAGGAATATGAAACTGTAGTAATACCAGGGAGGCATGGGATAGCCCATAGCCTTAATATCCTATCAGATATGGTTATTGCCCCTGTGTTTCTTGCCTGCATGATAGAAAGGACTCCTGCTTCCATCAGTTTAGGTGGAGGTCTTATTCTCATTAGTGAAACCAGATTCTTCCTTAATGATCTGTGTATTTGTTAATTTTACCCCAATATCTTAAAATTATTTTGTTCTGTATCAAATATACCAGAGAGCAAACACACCCTAGATTAGACTGCATAGACTAGTCTGCAAGGTAGACAGCTCTAAATAAACTAGCTGTGTGTTGTGCAAAAGATGTCTAATTCACTGTAGAGTTTCTTCTCTCTGCCTTGTCCCATTTTTCTCCATCTGTATGATCCTGCAGGAAACCGATCCCTGAGACCACAAGGTGAAGCCCAGAGGCAGCTCACCATGTTTGTTGTGTCAGTGGTTTCTTTGAGAACCTCTAAAAGGTATTTCTATTGAGAGGTAACAGCCTGCATCAGTAAGAAGTGATTTAACTTGTGGGGCTTCCAGGCCCCAAATAGATGGTCCCACATCCAATCCCCTCGATGCTGTAGGTCTGCTTATGGTGTCGCTGCAGTAGTGCTGCTCTGGGAAGGGCACAGCGTTACTTCTTCCCTCCTAGTGCCTCCTGCTGTGCCGTGCAATCCAGCGCTCACACGCTGAGCATGAAATTTAGGGAGCAGGAGTGGCTGAGGGCTTGTTTTTCTCCTCACATGAAACTATGCAGATCCACAGCACAACATCAAAGCTCAGCTCTGCTCCTCTGCTGCTGTAGATGTTAGGCGAGTTTGGCTACTTTGCAATGTGATAAAGAGATGTGGGAAGAAACACACAAAGAAGTAATAAAACAAAGAAAATTGCTTTAAAATTAAAAGCTTGAAGTGCCTTTTTTTTTT
>NW_020955224.1:1334373-1378317 GCF_003031625.1 Empidonax traillii
TGCTGCGACATGCTGCACTGCAGAAGACTGTATCTCAGACTCACCCTCCCTGGAGCAGCTGCTCAGGATGCTTGTGATACAATACTTTTCCTGTCTGAGGAGCCAAACAATAAGGCCCAGACACACTGCTTCTGGAAACACTTGCTTATAGGCAAACTTTTTACACGTTGAATGTGCTGAAACTATAAACTAGATTTTAACCGGGTTGTGTAGATCTCAAGTGAAAAGTACTTTCAGGAATTGCAGAGAAAACTCTTAGCTGGCTTAGCCAAATGCATTTTTTATTATAAAATTGCGGAAGGGTTTATATTACATATATATATGAGGGGTTTATATTAGAAAATTATAAATTATATGATTCTACATAATTGTACGTTTATGAATTCTATAGTAGTCATATGTTGAGAATTATTTGCAATATATAGCCTATATAATGATATAAATTTGCACTTAAAATTTTCTTGTGTATTTCTAAACAGTTTCTTGCATGTAATCCCTGATTTGCTTAGCATAATTTATTAATTATTGAGTTACAGATGACTTCTCTCCAGTGTGTGACTCAGCTCCTCCCAGGCCCCCCTGGGAGCCGTGACACCTTGTCTGTTTGCATGCCCATGAAAAGCTGGATGGCAAAGCCAAAACAGCACAGCGTGGCACATGTGCCAGCTCTACTGTCCTAAAAATAAGGCAAAAGAAAGAATAAGTATAAGTAGGCATAAGTCACTAAAGACTAGTAGGGCTCTCATTTTGCAAAGGCAAGACAGTGGAAATCTCTGGTGCTGACTTATGGACAAATGGGGAGTGAGGAGGGAAGCAAAGCAGAAGTTGGGCTCCCTTTTGCTGTTAAGTGCTGATATTAACTCCTTATCCATGCTCCTGCAAGGAAAGGAAGGTTCAGACACATACAGTTAATGAGCAAAGCAACCGAATAAATACAAAGGGGCCACACAAGTTATTATTTTGCATTTCTATCAGTCTTCTGAGAGGCTGTATACAGTAACCAGGGATAGATTGGGGTGTGGGGAGAGACTTAGTGCTTTGAAATGAGGAAATTCCCCTCTCCCAGCGAAGGAAACGTGCTGCACCTTAGAAGGCTCAAGAAGCAGTTGGCAGCTGTGTGCAGGAAGAGAAAAACATCTCATTATGAACTTGAAAGCAAAACTGGGTTTCAAGGGAACGGTAGAGAAGCGTCACCGGCAAAGTCTACGGTTAGGGTGACCTACACAGTTCCTTTACTGAAATGTAAATCTGTAGGTAAGAAAGCATGTAGAGAAAGGCCTTTCCCTGAGGTTTTCCTTTGAAGTAATGGGAGAAGCCTCCACAGATTTTGTGCATTTATAAATAGACCTTTTTAAAGTGAGGGCTGCAGGGGAAAGGTGGAACTGCGAGCGAGGCTGCTTCAATAGCTGTCTCAAAACCAGCTTTAGTGGCCTGAGTGTTATGGTGTTTCTGGGTGTTTTGCTGCCCCACCCTGCTCCACGCCTATATGAGCCACTGGGACTACTGAAAAGTGCACTTTTGTGTCAACTGATGCTGACTTATGCTCTTCTGTTTGCACAGCGAAAAAATCTCCTTCAAACTTGAAAATGCTTTAAAACCCCAGCTTTGAAGCAAGGCTTGAGGACTCAGTGATGATCTCCTGATTTCTGTTTAGCCTTGCCTAGAGCCTATCTGCTTCAGCCCACAAAAGCAGCCATGGGTGTTTTTTTGACCATTGGCTTTGCAATTCCATCTGGATTTTATCTTTTTTTCTGCCTTTTTCAGGTGAAAGCTCATGTGGTGTCTCTGTGCCAAAGTGGCAGGCGAGCATGGGGTGGGTACTACACCTCCTCAGAGCCTGAACTCGCTAGTGCAGGAAATGACTTTGCAGTGCTGGCCCTGCACCACCACGGCTTCAGCAAAAGGCCACTGCAATGTCAGCAGAGGTTGTAACCGGGGGAAACGTGCTCTGAGAAATGTTCTTATACATAGCAGAGAGGAAAGGAACAGGGAAGTAGGAAAGTGAAATGGGTATCTTTTAGACTGCGCTGTGGTTTTCAGGCTCCATTGCCCAATTGCCTTTGCACCGTGAGGTCCTCCTGGCACGTGCCCTGTGCCTTCGGCAGGGGTGTGGAAGACAAGTAATGCCGATGCTTTACAGGAATAACCTCTGAGCCACAAAACAGCAGCTTCATCTTCAAGAAACAAAGTAAGAAAAAGGATAAACAAGTCCAGTAGAGCACAGTTTCACGCACTGCTGAGATCCGTGGGTTCTCCAGCACATGAGCTTGGGTACCACCGTGGGTCTGGCCTGTTGTAGCAGGAGAGATCCGTCTAGACCAGGTCAGACAGAGTCACTTTGAAGGGAAAGCAAACTTTAAAAGTAAGTGGAGTGAGTCATGCTGCCTGTTGGCATAAATGCAAAACATTTAGGAGCAGGAAATGTCTTTGTTTTTGTGCATGGGAATGTGCTTCAGATCAGGTTATCACTGAGGTGCGTTTATGACCAACGAAATAAGGGCTTGCTCCAGCAGCAAGACTATCCTACCTGGCAAGGGGAAGCAATTTCATGCAGTTCAATGTCAGATACCCAAGTCTTTGCTTTTTGTATTTAACAACACTGACTCTGAAACCAGAATCCTGCCACCTACTGCTCATGGAAATGCCAGATGTGTTGTGTGCACAGTGGTCTCAATCCTAAAAATCTTTAAAACCTCATCAAAGCTCTCCTGACTGGTCAGCTCTGCACAGGCTGGGAAAAATGTCTGTGAGCCATCAGAATTGCCCTACTGGGACCCCGAGCTGATGTAAGGATGTCTGTGGCAGCACTGGCTCTCTTGGAGAACAAAGTGCCGTTTCCTTTTGTGTGCTGAACAAACAGTGTGTGGGAACTGGTCTCTACAGAAATACTGTTTTGTTTTTTTTTTTTAAATATCCAAGTCACTTTTTTTTCAGAACACTGACCTGCTTACTACTAGGGAATGCCCATGACTGCTTTCTGAAACTCAAAAACTTCAGGGGTGTCCATGGCAGGAATAGATGACTATTGCAATAATACCAGGGATGGTTCTGCAGTTAAAAATAAGGACAGAAGTGTCTCAAAACTGTCAGTCTGCCTAGTGCCAGAATTCATTATGAATTTGTTTTTTAATATAGTTTAGGCTAGAAATCATCCTAATTATTGTTTCTCCTTTAATTAAATAAGAAGTGTGCCATTAGCCTCCACTTCCCATAATTCATGTTTTGGATTGAGCTTCTCCTGCCTGGGAAGTGGGAGAACTGGAGAGAAACAGGGGAGAGAGACAAAGAGAAGACTGAAGTGTGTAACTATCTTTGCCACTTACCCGTCTCCAGGTACTGGCTCAGTGAAACTTTCCACGTTAACAGTGTCTTTCAGCTCTTCTGTTCCACCTGTTAGCTGCTCACTGCAAAACCAAGAATTTGGAGGCAAATTTCTTGCAGTCTTATAAATGGTCCACATATAAAGCCATGGCCAGAGTATACACAGACAGACTTTAAATGTGGGGAAGAAAGGTAGGAGAGATTTGTGGAGATGAGGGAGGTGTAGTCTTGTATATGCAAATTCTGCCCTGGAGTGTTTTGATTCATGTAGTAAAATTGCTCCTAACAAAATTAACTTTATGTGGATATTGTTTGAAACAAGAATTTCAGATGTTAAGCAATGAACAATGCCTCGGAAGGATCACATATACAATGAAGCTCTTCTCCAGTACTTACTATTTATATTTCTGAAAATGCTTAACTTGATGCATATATGCTAGTTTGGTTTTTAGAAATCTTTTCTAAAGAGTAAATGTCACATCTGAATCAGTTTACACCCTCTGTCTTCATAAACCGCAGTGGAAAAATTAGGTATGTGTATATATTTTAATATGTTATTAGTAATATAGAAGTTGAGGTTCAAAAATTTAATTAATATTTAAATTACTATGTTTTAAAAAACAATAAACAAGACTAGTTGAACAGGTTTAATAAAAGAGAAGAAGTCAATTTAATTGAAAGTAGATGTACAGTGATAGCAGCTCCTAAAGCCAAAATATGTGAGCTCATCTTTTGCTAGATGCATCAAGCTGATTTCTTCATTTATCACTTCTGGTTTAGGCCTAAATGTTTTGAGTAATTATATCTTTTTTTTTCTAGAATAAAAGATGAGAGGTATGAGGATAGCAGTAGCACCAAACACAAGAGAAAATGATGCCACATTAAATAAAATAATTTCTTTGGTGTCTGCGCTCACCTAAGAAATTTATCATCTATTCTACATTTCCCAGCATTGGAATTATTTGTTACTAATATTTGCAAATTTACCCAAATTATTTTCCTTAAATATTCCCCCCAGGAGTACAGTGCTTTCCTTCTTTTTAAAATTCAGTTGAAAACATTGCAGTGAATTTTTAATACAATTTAGAAAACTGGATGTGCGTGCAATATTCTGCCTTGATGCAGGGCCTCACATGCCACTGGCCTGGCCCAGTCAGCAGCCTCACTGCTGATCCCTGCCTGCTCCACAGCAGTGGCTCCAATGCTTGTTCCCTCCAGACCAGCACCTCATGGCCTTCTTCAGCTCGTTTTAAAAAGCCACTTCAATATTAGTTTCATCTACTGCAGGTAGTTGTGCAATCTGCCAGCCACGGGCATAAAAATCATGCACTGGTTGCAAAAATAAGGCTGGAGAGTTAACGTTTTTGTTCGCTCTTTATATATATATACATTTATGTATGTATATGTTATATACACACACATGCACACACACACATACACATGTATACTTGTTTGTGTTGACACTTCAAAGCCTCGGGGTTCTGTCTGTTTTGCATTTGCCAAGGGTTTTGTTGCCATTTTTTTCCGAGGTACCAGAGTGCTTTAATGATTCAGGGATGTAATGTTTTCAGTGTGCTATACATGGGAATTGAGGCCAAGCTTCTCCCTTCATCCAGGGTAGGTTGTCATGCAGGAATCCAGAGAAGGTATGTTCTATCTCTCCCATCCCGTGGGGATCCCATGCGGCTGCTGTGTCAGCTGAAGTCACTCTCTGTTCTGTTACCTCTTCCTGAAGACCAGAGGATACAGGTTGAACAGCCAGAAGCCTTCTGGGAAACTGCTTGTGAGTCAGCGAGTACCCAGAGGGTGCAAGCGGATTTTCTTTGTGTTTAAAGTAATACATTTAAAGTGTTAAGTTTTTTATCTTTCTCTAAATTAAAGCCACTTTCTGTTTAAACATTTACAACCCTTTCAAGCACATACCTCTGCCACATACAAATGCGTCTGTCTTAGAAGTCCTTAGAAATATTGTAGCCTGTGTTTTCTATAATCCTTCAGAAAACCAACTGTTCCAAGGGTTTACCTCTGGAGTAATTTAACAGCCGTGCTGCAAAAATGGCAAGGTAAGCAGCCCAGCAGAAGATACAGTAGCCAAAACTCTTATCTCAGGACCCACTGCTCAGAGAATTGCATCAACTTCCCTTAGTCAATAGTGAGTCTTATTTATAAATTCACATACAATACAGAAAGGAAGCTTGTGTCACTACTGTGGAGATCAAAGATTCAACATGTTTTTTTTCCTCCTTCTCCTGTTTAAAGAACTAAAGTCAGTTTGTATGTATCTGTGTCCTTCTTCTTATTGCTGAGCCCAGCACAGCTGATAGCCTTGGGTATTTTTTTAAAGCTGTTTCTAAAGATAAACATTTTGCAAAAATTCCCAGAATGCAAGTGGTCAACCTAATTTGCCCAGAGCTGTACTGTTTGTTGGCAGGCTGTTTCTTTATAGGGGGTTTTAAGTTTCCAGTTCGATGTATCATAAATTAATATACAATGAGAAACTTTTTTCTATGGTTGAGGCTGGAATCCCTGCCTTACTGTCTGAAGAAACAACTTTTATTGATTTAGTTCAATAATATTCAGAGGCTAACCCCAAATCTCCCACTCCTTTACTAAGGACCATTCTATCACTGGAAAAATATGAACAAAATTATATATCCTAATCGAAGCAATCCCCAAAGTGTCTGAGCACACTCACAACAGCTTTTAGACTTGGATTGTTGCTAGTTTCTCAATGTCAGTTTGAGAGGCAAAGAGAAGATGGTTTTTGTCAGCATGCAGAATTCAGTCTCCCTTTTTTTCCAGGTTGTGTTTTGTGATGTGATGGACAACACACAGGTTCATCACCCTCTTCTTGGCTGCAGCAGGTAATTTGCTTGGCTCCATGTGTCATGATGACAGCTGCCAGCCAGGAATTTTATTCCTCTCATGCAAACAGTAGATGTATTTTCACTGGACAGGGTAGGGTGTTTTGATCAAATATAATACTAGAGAGAAGGAGAAAGAGAGAGCATACGGCGTGTGCGTATATATATACACACTATAGTCTATATAGTATACACATACATATATATATATACACACATATACACACATCTATGAATAAATGGGTTGCTTAACAGCCTATAAAACCCCGCCACCTTACTATGAGTCTTATGGGTGTTTTCTTCCACAGAAGCAAAGGGCTAATCAGGAGAGGAAACAGGAGCTGAATTACCCCACCCACCTCCATAGCCCCTGCTAAAGCCATTTATCACAATGTTTCTCAACCTTCTGGAGCTGGCAGCTCTATAAGACGTGTTTTTGCAACCTTTTTACAAAACCTATTAAAAAATGGTATAATAACAAAGTAACAACAATACTTGTCTTAAGCACAGGCATGGTAGGGACACATGGGAGTTCCCCGGACAGCCATGGGCTATGAGATCTAGCTGTAGAATAGAAGAAGATTAACTTTGACCAGAAATGTTGTAAGTGTTCCAGAGCAAAACAAATTTAGAGGAGTTCATGGCCAGCATTGTGCAGCGTGTTAAGGTTGTATTTCCTGGATATTGATTTAGTCAATTTAACGTGAGTTACATTCAATGAAAGATAGGTACTGGTATCAGACTTGTCTTTTAATATTTGTATTTAAAAAAATTAAAAATCTCCATCTTATTACATCAGAATAAATAAGAGATGGACAGAAACAGTGTGAAAATGACTGTAAGAATTTTATTTGCCTAATCAGTGGAAGTTTAGTTCATTATCTGGTCTCTAAACGCTACTGGAACGAGAACGCTTCTGAGATGATTTTATTTGTCAGCCACAAACATTTTCGGGTAAAATCAAAAATAAGAGGTCAAAAAATGCAAGCTAGATATTGAATATGCAATTATTATTATGTAACTATGCAAAATAAAGGTAAAAGGACTTAGTGTAAAATTTAATGCTTCAGGAAGTATCTACAGATCATTAACTAAAAAAAGAGACTAGCTATAACCTGAATTTAATTCCATAGGCTTGACTTATCTGAGGACTACTGTGATATCTGCTTTCATATGGTGTTGAGAAAGCATACAGTTATGAGTCTCCAGATGAATTACCCTAAATATCAGTACACATAATAATGCCAGCAATTTGTAATATCATGGGCACCAACTGTTAATAACCAACTGTTTAATAATAACAATGCAGGGGGCTCAAATGGTCACCAATTCTGAACTGTAAGTCTTGGGATATTAAATATATTTTATTACATTTAAAATAACTTAATATCTTGAGCTACTAAATTCAGTGCTCCCAGAGGCAGAAATTCAGAACCTCCAGAGGTTTGGAGAGAGTTCCTCTGTAAGGTCAATCTGTTCTGCCCAGGCCAGACAGCACAACTGAACTTCCTGGGACTGCTTAAGTAACACCACACAAGCAAGCATAAACTGTAGGACTATCTCCAGCTGTCACTTAGAGCTACTTGAGACATCAGTCCTATAGAAAAACCCAGATTCCCCTTGGATATATTCAGATTTTACAGAGTGCAGATAATATTATTCATATCAAAATTTTACATTGCCAACTATTTATATTTTCCCTTAAGCTAAGCTATTTTTACTGCTAAGTGTGTGTCCTGAGGAGACTTCAGAAGTGTAATTTACACCTGATGCCATTTTTCCTGGCTCCTGCTGGAGAAGAGTGAAATAATCCCGTTTTTGGTTATTGTGTAGTTTTCCACCATTCTCCTGAGTCTTGTCACAGCTAACACTCACTTTCCATTGCTTTTCAAATGGCTTCTTCCCAAATCCCTGCCCCTTTCTCTGCCTCCAGCTGAAGAGCATTTTGGAGACATAAATCAGAGAAGGAAAGGTGTTTTTCTCCTCTGGAAGAGCCACTGTCTCTGAAAGTGGCACTTGGGGATATAATGTAGGGGTGACTGTTGTGGTGCTAGGGTGATAGTTGGACTAGATGATCTTCAAGGTCTTGCCCAACCCTGGTGATTCTGTGATCCTCATTAAAATGAAAGCATAGAGAATTATTTTCTCAGTTTTGTGTTGTGAGATTGAGATGCTTTATGTACATATTGGCAAATTTCAAACACTGGAAACCTAACTTGCAGCAGTGCACAGGTAATATCATTTTGACAGTCTTGGTCCTGACTGGATTTCATATTTGTCCCATTTATTAGTTGTCCTGTGATGGCCCCACAGATATTTCCAAAATAATCTTTCAAGTGTATACCAATTATCACTGGCAGAACTGCAATAAACAGTTCTTAATGGCCCAGTAGGTTTGTAATCCAGGTTCAGCAAGCACTTCCAAACCAAAACCATTTCTCTGGAGGCAAATTTATTCTCTAAATGAGATTTCAACTGAAAACCTTCATGTTTAAGCATATTAACTGTAGGCTTCTTCTGACAACAAAATTAAGCAGGCTCACTCCAAGGAATAGTTGCTGCAATTTAGACAACTACTGAAAACAGATTTTAACATTATGGTTGTAAACTGTGCAATAGTAATATGGTAAAAAATTTTAGCTGGAACCAAAATATTCATTATCTAAAGCCAGAAATGAAGGTTCACTTGCATTCTTTTGCATAGTAAATTATCAAATGTCTCTTAGATAAAGCTGATTGCCTTAACTCAAGAAAAAAATTATTCTGACTGCATTTATTAAAATCTATGTTTACATGTGATTCCTGTTTGACTGAATAACTTCTAATCTCATTTAGATGTCTCTTACTGCATCATGTAGTGAAAAATAAAATGAATGTATGAGAAAATACAACTGGGCCTTTTTGGAATAAATATAGGAAAGATACAAAATAAAATTTAAAAAATTTTCCTTGTGAAAATTAAAAATTTCAAGGCCAAAATAGGCAGAATAAATAGTAAAAAAATAGATATTTTTAAATAATTCACACATGAATGCCCATTTCCTGCAATCACCTAGGGGGAAAAAAGTTTGTCATACACTTCATTCAAACATTATAGTTACAAACTTAAACACCAAAACAAATAAACAAACAAACAAAAAACTGTTGTTGGTTGGTTGGTTTTGTTGTGGCTTTGTTTTTGTTTTTTTATCTGGGATTTTTGCTGAGTCTGCATGGCCCTGGCAGTTTTCTGTATGGGACAATGGTGGTCTTGTCTTTAGGGAATTTTCCTTCATTTAGAAAGCTTTATTAGAACAGAATATCACTTGTCAGCCTGCATCCAAATTTAGACAAATTGAGAGGTCCATACATATTGTGCAAACACAAACACGGCTGTATTAGCACTTAATCACTTTTAAGATCCCAACACTGGAAACAACTTATTTGAACACTAAACTTCACTGTTAAGGACGATTTGTTAACTTTTTCACAAGCCATTTTTCATCTGCCCTCTCAAATATTGCTTAGACTTCCTGATTTCAAAATCTGGTCAGGAACTTGAATGGCCTTTCTGGAAAAGTTGCCTCAAAAGGACAAGGGTAACCACACGCTGCTGCTTTTTATTTCTCTTTCGGAGAGAGAGGGGCTGTTTATACTGCATTTTTACCACATTTTGGATTTGTTGGGTGCTGGAGGTGCAGGGAGCACAGTGCGCTCTTCGGTCAGTGTGGGAGCACTCGCGGTCTCGCCGCCTCAAAATCCGCCTCCGCTTTTTTTCCCCCTTTTCTTCTTTTGGAGAGAGATAGGGGGTGTTTTCAGCGTCTTTCTACCGCATTTTTACCGCATTCTGCCTTTATTTAATGCTGGAAGTGCAGTGCTGGAGGGAGCACAGCCTGTTGTTCGGTCAGTGTAGGAACACTCGCGGTCTCGCTGCCTCCGCTTTGCCCCCCCTCCCCTTTTTTTACTTTTTACTACATTTTGGCGTTGATGAATGCTGGAGGCAGCACAGGCTGCTGTTCGGCCAGTGCAGGAGCACTTGCGGTGCCGGAGGCGGCTCTTGAGGCGGCTGGACCGCGAGTGCTCCGTAAATAAAACGGGGGTTTTGTTTACCACCCTGCCGCGGGGCCTGTGCGGCGCAGGCGGCTTGAGCCTGCCCCCACCGCCACGACCACAGAGACAGCAACCTTCCCTCTTCGCCATCCTCCCCCGGCCGCAGTGAGGGGAAGGTGGGGGCGATGACCGCTCCCGGTTCCCCCTTCACCGCCCTCACGTCGGGGCGGGGCCGTGCGCGCTCCCCGAGGCAGCGCGGGTGCAGGGGGAGGGGGGCCGGACCGCGCCATGGCGCGGGTGGCCAATGGGGTGCGGCCACCCGGCGATTCAAACGGCGCGTCCCGACCAATGGGCGCGGTTGGCGGGCGGGCGAGGGGGCGGGGCCGTGCGCGCGGCCGTAACCGTCGCTCGGCGGGGCGGTTGTTCCGTCGGCGCAGCGCGGCGCGCGCTCGGGCCCCGCTGCCGCCCCGCTCCCGCCGCTCCGCGGATCCGCCTCCGGCACGGCCCCGCGCGGGCGGCATCCAGGTAACGGGCATGGCGCCGCGCGCGGGCCGGGATAACAGCCTCCCCCTCCCTCCCAACCCCTTCCCAACGGCTTTCCCTCCGCGGCCTTCCCCGCGGCGGGGAAGCGCTCCCGCTGATCGCCGCCGCCGTGGCCGCGCTCGGGCCTCTCTGGGGGTGGAGCGGCGCGGGCCGCTGGCTCGGGGACCCCGGGGGTGGCCGGGCCGGGCGCTCCCGCTTTGTTCGGCGCCGCCGCGCCGGGCTCTGCGCCGGGATAGGCCGCCGAGGGGCGGCGCAGCCCCTCCCTCCCTCCCTTCCCCCGCGGCGGAGGCCCCGCGCCAGGCCCGGGCCAGGAGCGCGGGCAAGGCGGGGCCGGGGGGCCGGGCCTGGCCCGGCACGTGGGTCCCTTCCTGTCAACGCCGCCTCGCAGCCTCCTGCGCGGGGAGAGCGGGTCCCCGCCGCGCCGCCCGCCGTGCTGCCGCTGGAGAGCGTCTTTAAAGGGGAGATCCCTCGTTTCCCGGCCCCAGGGTTGATGGGTTTTAATTTTTACTTTGAGGCTGATGTGTGCTTGTTTGTAGCGGTGGCGCTGATTTGGCTTGGACAGGGCTAGGTGTTTTCACCGTCTGGAGGTGAAGAGCTGGAAATGTGGACAGTGTAGTGGTGATGCTGGAAGGGTCGTGCACAGCTCAGTCTCTTTAATGAATTCAGTAGCAACTTTCCGTGTGGGCTGTGTCTTGTTAGCCTCGACTGTCAGTGCTCTCTTTATTCTCTTGCATTTCTTCTTGCATTCAAATGGCTCCTTCCTCTGACATAAAGAACATTATCTACCAGTGGTGAGGTGTCAGAATTAGTAAGTGGAACCACTGAATATGTATGAACTTTGATCTTTGAAGAGGGAAAGCTTGTTTAGTGTTTATTTATTTACTCTTAAAACTAGGTACCCAACCTCTGATGATGAGGTATGATCTTCCAGTGGCTACAAGCTGGTAGTCTTATTTCTCCACAGTGAAATATCTTTCCACATCTCTAGAGAGAGAGCCACTAAGATAGACCAGAAATGGATGCGTGGGTTAATATGTTTCTCAGCCATGTTTCTCTTTACTTATTTCATTCTTGGTTGAGTCAGCAGTAACTTTTCTTCTTGGCCAACTTTTAACCTCCAAGGAGTTTCGTATTAATTATCTTGCTTGATCTAGGATATAAAATCTGTTTTTTCCATTTCCCTTTGAGTCTGGGTTTCTAAAGGAAAATGATAGTGGTGCAGAAAACACAAACTTCGTCTCATAAGTAACTGTAGTTGCAATCTGATGTCTGTACAGCACGGGGTTCATCATATGAAATGATTTTCCTTGGATACATAATTTGAAGCCCTGTGAATTGAACGTCTTGTGTAGGACTGCTGTGAACATTAGGCTGACGCCAGCTGATACCCTGAAAATTGTCAGGGGTGTGTGTAGAGCTTGAAAGAGCAGTACATTCAAAATGTAATCTCTTAGGTGCGTTTTTTTTTAAAGACTTCCTGTCTTTATTTTTCTCGATGTCAGTAATCTTGTCTGTTATCTGAACAGATGAAGGCTGACTTTAAAAGGTGTAGCTTTTTGAAGTGGGATAGCAGGAATGAGGATTGTACACCTCCTTCACAGGAGGCACTGAGGTGCAGAACATGGTGGTTACTTTTGATAGGGTAAGAATTTATATTAATTTCTTTTAGTCTTTAATGATTGAGCTTATTGTTAAGCTTTAATAATTAAGGAAAAGAATTGAAAAATATATAGGTTTTCCCATTAATAAGATTGTTCATTACTTTTGAGTCAGAAGATAGTATTTGCACTTGCTTAAATTTATTATTCAGGAATTTCATATCAGTGATATCTACATTGGGCTGAATTGATTTAGCTACAGGTTCTTCAGCCACATTTTTCAATTTTTTCAAACTAACCAGCTCCTTTTTAGAACCAGTTTGGGGGAGGGGAAGGTCTTCCTGCTTTTTACAAGAATTAAATCATCAGGTTACCTTTTCTTTCGGCTGTCTTTATGTTTGCATACAAAACTGTTGAAGTCTAGCAGAGAGTTACATATCATTATCCCATGAAATTTTATCTAAATTTTGAAGTGGTTGTTAAAAAATGTAAAAATCAGTGTACATGTCCTTAATAACAGCTTTTGAAAAAACGTTTCCCCTTTGCAAAAAGGACTTACCCTCCAAAGATTTTGTATTTCCCACCTTTGTCCGAAGATCTGCCAGCTTTGTCCTGGTCAGGCTCTAAATTCACAGATGATGGCTGAGGTGCTCCAGGTCAACAGAAGAAACAGTTGGCTGGAGTGCAGGAAGTACAACAGCAGAGAGGAAATGAAGTCATGTGTGAGGTTATGACATCTGGTGAAAGCTGGAGGATCGGTGTTTAGACTATTTATGGAAGAGGAGGAGGAAGCTGTAACTGTGGGAGGCTGGGGAAAGAGCAGTAGTAGACATGGATCTGCTGAAGAACTGTCTTTTGGGTGAGAAAATTGGCCAAGGAGGCAGAGATGGGGATTGAGATCAGGCTCGAGCCCAGAGGTGGCAAAGAGGAACTGGAAATGCTTGGGTGAACAAGGGCAGAAAAGACAGGAAATCCTGAAAGAATCAAAGAGCGGGGGGGATGAGGAGAGAATGAAGAATTTGAAATGAAAATATGGAAGTTGTATTTCATGGAGTCGTCAGAAACAGGGCTATGAATTTGAGTGGGTTAAACTGACTGGGATAAAACAGTTGAAGGAGTGGGAATTCAGAAAGAATAAGACATTAACAGGAAGCTGGGACAAGAAACACTAGTTAGAAGACAGAGGAGCTGGAAGAGCATGTGCCTACAAGCATAGGCTAGAACTCTGATAATTTTTCCAGCTGGCAAGTGTTAGTGAAATCAAATTATAAAACTCCTTTTTTTCTCCTTCAAATGTTTTACAGCAGAGGAGATGGCCAGATATTTCTGTTCTGAAGCAGTTAGGAATATTAGCAGTAAAATCCATATGAGGGAGTTTTGCTGAGTTTTTCGTTTCTTTGACTTGGAGAGCTACATAGGTTTAAAATCTTAACAGCAGCAGCTTCAGAAAATGCCAGAACAAATGTTGATGAAAAAAAACCTCACTGAGCCCCATCCCCCAAGAATCTAACTTTTCCCTGCAGGTTAGTTAATGTGTAATGAATGAGTATCTAGTTAAATACTTGCTTTCACCTCAGTTTATGTGGCATCACATCTTATTTATAGCAAACAAGTTAAAATGCTTTGACACAAAAACATTTGTTGGTTTGTTTGTGTCCTGTCCCTCTCCCCCCATCCATTCTAAGTTCCTGTGTTCACTGTACAGGTGGTGCTAATATATACATTGGTATATGTTTTATCTTAGACTTTTAAGGTAGCCTCACTTGATATGTGAGATCTGAGACTATGAAGTTCAGGTTAAAAGTATGTTCTACTTTGGATATTTATTTTCAGAAGGCAATGACACAATATAAGGCATTTTACAAACAGTTATACAGGACTTTACATTTAAAAACAACTTTCTCTAAGTTGTAGTTGTGGGGTTTTTCCAGCACTTGGTGGGGTGAATCAAGGGTAGTAGTCACTTGCACCATGTTTTGCTAATATCAAGTAAAAACCTTAAGGTGCTGAAAGGGGGATAGACTTTAGTTTTTCAGGTTACTGTGTGATGGCTCTGATACTGTACTTTGTTTTCCTGTGGGCCCCTGCAAAAGGCTTTACAAACCTTGTGCTAAATAGATGGAAAAGAGAAAATAACTCTGCCCAGACAGGAGCCTAAATTCTGAAGTTTCCTAACTTTCAAATATTTGGCATAATAAGTTGAAAAAAATATGTAATGTGGCTGTAAGTTTTGAAGAGATTTGGGAATGTTTAATATTTAGAAATCATCACGTCTGTAATATCTGTAGAACCACAGGGAAAGTGGGTTAGAGGACTCATAAATACCATCCAATTTGCATTTTGTCCTCTAGATAAGATGAGCTGCATTATGTAATTTTGGTTAAATATTTGCTCTGCCTGATGATGGAGGTTGTATATCATAGTTGAGTACTAGTCTAGTACATTGGAACACTTTTCCAGAACGTGTATCTTCGGTCTTCACTCTATTTGGAAAATAAATCATTGCCGTTTTCTTATCAAACAACTTTTTCTTTGTTTAAAGTAGAGAGTTGTTTTTTTCCAGCCTAAATGATACTTCTGTAGAGAGTAGGGGGAAATTAAACCTAATATTTGGCTGTCGTATGCACTGACTTATTTATTTTCTAGGGATTCTCTTTGGAAAATGCCAAGCCGGAAGTATGCTGATGGCGAGGTGGTGATGGGCCGTTGGCCAGGAAGTGTCCTGTACTATGAAGTACAAGTGACCAGTTATGATGATATTGCTCATCTTTATACTGTCAAGTACAAAGATGGAACTGAACTTGCATTGAAAGAAAGTGATATAAGGGTGAGTACACATGTATGTAAGTATCAGTGTTTCTAGTGGAAGATTACACTGACTCTGTGATGTAGCTAAAAGTGGAACTTTGGATTAGATAGTCGTTTTACAGGTTTTTGTTAACTATGTCTTCAAGGAATTGGTGCTAAATATTAGCTGTTTCCTGTGTGACATCTCAGGTAGTCAAGTTCTGAAACCCCATCTTTAAAGAAGTGTGATTGTTTGCTTTATGTTGAAAGAAACGGTGCTGTTTTTGGGCAAAACCAAGTCTGATCCTTTGGGAACTCTCTAACATGATTCTTCATGAAAAATCCGTGTGGGGTACCTTATAAAAGCAGTAATCAGAGGGCTGATGCTAATTTGACATTTTTCCACCTCTAAATAAGAAAATTTGGAAACAAATGAAAACCTGTAGTTAAGGATCATTATAAATATAAATAGTGTGTACCCTTTAAGCACATAAGTTGTGGAAAACTGTCTATAAAATTAGCTATCGCATCTAAGTAAATGATTTAGCTGACTTGGATTTTTTTAGGGTTGATTTGATCTGTGTTGCCTTAAACAGATGATGACATCTTGCTATGTCAAATGCATTAATAAAGCTGAGTAATGGAAATATGGAAATGAGAGCAGTCTCTTAGGGCTTAAGAGACAACTATCAATTAAATTCCTTATGAAAAGGATTGAGAGGCCTAAGAGCTTGGTGTTCGCATTGGTAGCTTACATCCATATCCTGATTTCTGTAGTTCTGATAGGAATTGTCAGAAGCAGTTGGACCTGGGACAGGATTGTTTGGGAGTTACCAGCAAAATGAGTATGCTGCAGTTGCTCTTTTTTAACAGCCTTTGTACAGCATCAATTAAGAAAATTAGAGACAAATCTACAAATCTATGCCAGGGTCCTTGTTACAAAAAATGCCACCTTGTTTCTAAAATTTTTCTTTGGAATATAGATAAGATTTTGCTTTCTCCTCTGCTTTCTTTCAGTCTCAGTCATCATTCAAGCACAGGAAGAGCCAGTCATCTTCAAGTTCTCCCTCCAGAAGAAGCACCAGCAGATCTCGATCCAGGTCCCCTGGTCGGCCAGGGAGAGGGAGACGTCGTTCTTCTTCCCAAAGCAGAGAACATAAAGACGACAAAAAGAAAACCATTCAGGAAACCAGCTTAGCTCTACCAGCGGTATTAATTTTGTTTGTTCTTTGTGTGTGGGTTTGCCAGATTTTTTTCTAAACCCACATTTTTGCTGTTTATGAAAGATTGGTTTCATTCTTACTGGGTTTTTCAAGCCACCTGTAGGTCATGTTCCTTGAACAACATAATTAGCTGCAAAAGTGTATCTCAGAAGTACCTTTTTTTTTTTTTTTCTTTGAAAATAGGGTTTCTGGCTTTCAGAGTTTGAGGAAGTTATTGAAATGTAAACTTACGTTATCAAATTCCATTTGAATTTGCTGATGCTGTGAAGTTCTCAGAATCCAAACACACACAAATTCTTTTTACCTCTTAATATTAAATCATTGTTAGCCATGTGCTTCCACTGTGAAACGGGGCAAAGGAAGTTAGCCAGCCTATTTTTAAGATGTTTTGATCAATACATAGCAGGTAGGTATTAGAAGTTTAAATTAAATGAGTTCTATTATCATATACAGTTGATTACAGCAGTAATGAAAAATGTATGAGAACTGTTGCAGAATTCAAGTGTGGAATATTTAAATATGGCCTTACTGATTGATACTGTTTGCAAAACTGTTTTCGTTATGAAAATAGCCTCTAAGGATTTCAAAGTTTATCAAATATCTGGTATTTAACTGAAATTTATTGGTTTTGTTCTTGGCATTTTTGTGAAGATTAGAACAAGTGTTAAAAATTATTCTGGTGATCTGTAAGTGAAGAACAGTAGAGGTGATGTTTCTTTATTAAGAAACAAACAGCATTTCTTCTGCCTCTTGAGCCCTTGAGATAGCTTCTCACTTGTCCCAGACACAGTCCCTTGAACTGGAAGTCTCTTCTGCTGACCTGTTAAAAATAGACAGGTTTTAGTTGGGTTTCAGCTAAACTAAACTAGATCAATCTAAACTAAGTAGATAAGTTCAGTAAGTTGCTGCTATTGAAAGCACTCTTTGGCACTGAAGTTGCTGTGATTTTTGTTTTTTGGTGAACTGCTTTGAGCTGTGTGACCCAGTGCCTGTGGACCACCTGTTCATTTTAAGTAGTTTGTAGCCAGCAGCTACACTTTGTTTTTTGTACTTCTTGAACCTTTTGGGACAAAAAGGTTAAAATATCTTTTGTCTTTTTCTCATGACTTCTAATTGAGGAGTAGCTTTGATCTTGGTTGTTGTACAACTGGGTTGACCTGGTCCTGTCCAACCGAGCTTAGGGTGAAATGAAACAGAACACGAGTCGTGTCTTCCCAGAGTTGTGTAAGCTAGGCTCATGAAAGGAATTTTTGTAAGACAATTTATTTCTTCAAAGATATTTAATGGAAAACCAATTCTCAGTCCTGCAGAGCAGTGCCATGTACAGGACACTGAATTTCCCCTGCTTGACACTAGCAATATTAAATAGACATGTATTTTGTGCTTGGCAGTTCCTAATGATAAGTTAAAATAACTCGGAAGCTGTATTCTCTCTTAATTTCACAGTTTATTAAAAAAAAACCCCAACCTTTTCCTTTACTTGTTTGTGAACTGAAACTGTGTACTTTGGATATTGAACCCTCTTGTTTTCCGGTGGAGAAAACCAGAGCAGTTGCAGTTGCCAAAAAAAAACTAGACAATGTTCTTAATTTTTCATAATATACTCACACTTAATGCAGCTTTTATTTTCAGAAAGCTAAAATTATATTTCTCCTTTTAACCAGAAGCCGAGTGAGAATAACACCAAAAGGTACAACGGTGAACCTGAAAATACGGAAAAAAATGATACATCCCGCATAATCTTGGAGGTATGAACACTGTATTTGCTCTTAGTTTTATCTTGCATTCTAACTTGGCTATCTCAGAAATTCATAGACAAAGGCACTACAGTAATCAAGCAAAAATAGAATGCAACATAAAACTTTGAGGTCCAGTAAATTTGCTGTCCAGCAAACCAATTTCAGGGGAGAGGGAGATGAAATTGGGAAGGGAAAAATACTAGAGCTGCATAATGTTCATTTTTCTTGGTTTGTTTTCTTTTTTCCATCGAACCATCTCTTATATTCATTCTGATGCTTTTACAGTGTGAATATTTGTCTGTAGAAAGTGTTTTAAATTTCAGCCAAATCAGCTCTTTAGTCCTGATTGTCAGTTAATGCACAGGGTTATTGCAGAAGGGAAAGGAGGAGGGTGGGAATGCGTGACCTGTACTGGAACTGCTGCTGATATGTAAATCACAACATAGTTGATCACAATAACTCTGGTTTTAGCAGTCCCTTCATGTGAATGCATAAACTTCTACTGTATAGAAGACATTGTACATTAGTGGTTTATAGTGAGTAATGTCTTCTAAATATAAAATACTGGAGTAAAATAAGCTGAAATCACTGGGAATCATTTTAGTAACTTATTTTTGTTCATTAACAGCAAAAGTTAAAACCGGACCTGGAAGTAAAGCATTTTGAACAGTACAGCCTGCGTTCAAGGAAAGATGAAAGGAAGAAAGATGAGATATATTCAGAGAAAAAGATTTTTACGACAGTAAAAACAATTGAGAAAGCGCTGTCGAAAACAAAGGAGCTGGAGTTTGGGGGAAGAATTGGTATGTGTGCAAATTGTCTTTTAATAGTTGAAAATTAGTACTGTTCTGTGGGTTTTTTTACTTACTGACCGCACTGTCATGTCAAGAACAGTTTTTCCAGGTTTTTGGACCCTGGTTTGTAGAGTTCAGAGTGGTATGATAGTGCCACACTTGGTATGATGGCAGTCAAAGAACCATTATTACATTGGTTCTCGTGTGAAATACAGTGAAGATCTTGTACCGTCTCTCGCACAGTGAGATCTAAGTATTTCTAAATTAAATTTAGAAGTAACTAGCAAAGGTTTTACACTTTCAAAACTTAGGTGCTTTGAACTTGACAGTAAAGTATTCGTTTTACAGGTTTTTGACCAGTTTTAAGGGGATGCAGTGAGTGTGATCCTTCAGTAGATGACCTTGTATGGAAGTGAGAAAAATGTCTGTCCCATTATGAGACTAGGGATTGCTGCTGTCTTGCTTCAGGAATAGACAGACAACCTTTTCTTTTTTACTAAAGTAAATATTGAGCTTTTTTTTTCAGTGGAATTGAAACTGTTGGGTTTTTTTTTATTTTTTTATGTTTATCTTCTAATATTCCATGATGTCTGTTTACAGGGACCTTCATGCTGATATTTCTCCTGCCTGCTACTGTATTCTACTTGCTGTTAATGTGTAAACAAGATGACCCCAGTCTTATGAACTTCCCTCCTCTTCCAGCAATTGAAAGTCTTTGGGAGACGAGGGTGTTTGGTATTTTTGTCCTGTGGTTTTTCCTTCAAGCTCTGTTTTACTTGCTGCCGATTGGAAAGGTAGGCTGTGTGGTAGCAACTGGGGCTTTATGGGCAACTGATCTGTGCATTGGGCGGTGTGTGTTCTTAATTGGGTGGGGTGTGTTCTTAATGCAGCAAATTTGAAAACAAATAAATAATTTTCCATAATAAGGCAGGATATGGCTACTGCAGATTTCTGTAAGCTTAAAACAGCACAGTTTGTTAAGAATTCGTGCATTTCAGAGTCTTTCAGCAGAAGAGGCAGAAAGCATTATATAGGCATTCAGATCAAAGCATGGATAAAACTTGATAGAATTCTAGAAGAATTTCAGGTATCTGACTTTTAAATTCACAAACCGTTTGATACTCAGTTTCTTATGGATATCCAGCATTTTAGAATATCATCTTCACTTACACAAAGCTATAAACCATTCTAACCATATGAATATCTGGCGAATGCTCTTTTGACATTAGGGCTACTGACAGATTGTGAAAGGACACTAAAGTAGTTAACAATAATTGGAGCAGCTCTGCTTTCTTGAGGCTGGTTAGGAAGAGATTTATTTTTTAAAAGTTTTTTAATTGAAACGGTTAACCTTTTGATATCTAAGGTACATTTTTTTAGCACAATCCTCAGATTTGATTGTGTCCAGCTGGTTACCTTGATTTGAATGTCTTTCTGGCAGAGTACTTGGTTTCCTCCCCCACTAGTGCTCCCAGAAAGTACTTTGTTGAACACTAGTATTTTACTCTTCCTAGACTGTAGAAGGCCTGCCTCTTTCAAATGGAAAGAAACTACAGTACCGGATAAATGGTAAGCATGTTGCAGTTGCTTATTCTGAGATTGATTCCAATATGTGATTTGCAGTGCTCAGCACCATAAAATACAAATTATGAAAGATACATCCTATGGTTAAACTGTATGTGTTGTAAATATTTTATGAAGTAGGGTGAACTTTTTCTTGGAAGAAGATGGTTAGTAATCATCAGGAACTAACTGCCCCAAGAGCAGGACATTACACTATGCAGGGCACCTGATCTGCATTCAGTTGTGGCTCCTGTCATATTCCTTGCTAAATGGGGAGTTGTCTATCAGGAAGTGTTAGTGATGCTCATGTGGCAAAGACTGTTGTTCAGGAGGAGTGATCTGAAGACATCCCATCCCCTGTGTCTAGATCATCGTGGATGTCTCTGATTTACAGAAGAATGTTGTGATTTAAGATGTTCTTATTCCCACCTGTCACAGTTCAGAGCTCTTAATTAGAACTGATTTCGCTTCCTATGAGTAAGGCAAGTTTCTCATCTAGTTCAAGAGTATGGTTTAACATACTTCAGCAGTCCTGCTTTTTCTGGCCTTAATAGGAACGTGCACTTTGATGCTTTGCGGGTATTCCACACTGCCTATTTGACTTAGTCAGTTCAAGGACATTGTCTGGTAGTAGTGGAATCCAAATGTTAAATTAAATAGTTGAGGTTTAACATAGTCTGGTAAGATGCACCATTTTAAAGTCAGAATAGGGCTGTAAATCACAGAAACAGGGGGAATCACATCCTGCAGAAGTGAGTCATATTGAGGTTATCTCATACCTTTGATGGTACGTGGCCAGTGCCAGGCAGTGGGCACAAACTGAAGCACAGGAGTTCCATCTGAACATCAGGAGGCTCCGTCTGAACATCAGGAGGCACTAGATTAGATGAGCTGTGGAGGTCCCTTCTAACCTCAACTACTGTGACCCCGTGACCAGGTTTACAGAAAGTCCCTTGATGAGAGCAGTGTGGAATTGCCTGCTCATATTAGAGCATCAATCCATTCCGCATGGTTTGATACTCTCAAAGGGTACAAAGTTTTGTGTTCAAGTTTTGACTTGATAGTTACTTAATAGTTTAGCACCTGCTGTCTGTATCAAGTTGTATATGACTTGCTATTATCAGTTAGTAGTGTCAGTGTCCATTTTTCCACTACAACCTGAAATTAGATACTGTGTTATAAAAAATGTAGGAGTGCTCCTGCCTCCTGTCCTCAGAAGTTTGGACTGAGAGCTTGGGATGTGTAAGACATTATTGGAATATGGGCAAATCTTGGAAAAAAAGGAAAATGCAGATAGCTTGGGGAGGTTCTACTAGAAAGGTATTTTTTTTTATTTTGGCTAATATATCTTTCTTCTACATCCTTTAGGGTTTTATGCTTTTATTTTCACTGCTGCAGCTATTGGAATTTTATTATACTTTCAGTTTGAACTTCATTATTTGTATGATCACTTCATGCAGTTTGCAGTGTCAGCTGCAGCTTTTTCTTTGGCATTGAGCATTTATCTGTATGTTCGGTCCCTGAAAGCACCTGAGGAAGAACTGGCACCAGGTGGAAATTCTGGTGAGTTATAAAATATTTTGGATAACTTCTTCCCAACTGTCTGCTGCAGTTCATTTTTATGAATTAAAGGCTAGGATTTAGGGCTTGTTAATATAATACTTTGACTTTCACTTTCTACAAATGTAAAGATAACATTAAAAATTAACTGGCAAATTTTTGTTCTCACTTGGATACTGTAAAATGCTTAAAATTTTCGTTGAATTTTCTATGGAATAAGATCTTGGCTGGTGTGGTCTCCTATGATGAGAGGAGAGTTCCTTCCTTTCAGTTTTCAGGATTTTTTTGTCTGAGAGGCCTGTGTAGTTTGCTTCATAGTGCCCCTGCCTTTTCTTGAAACAGCTGAGAATGCAAAAAAACCCTGAAAAATGTAAATGTTTTGGCAGTGGGAAGTCGGGTACAGAACTTGAAACTGCAGTGCGTTTCTAAACTTTTATTTTGCCATGTGTTTTGAAATTCTATTTAGCTGAGTGGAGTTTTCAAAAGAGATTTTGATTCAGTCATGAGACTACCTGTCTAGAAAGTATCAATTATATGCATATGTTTTTGTAGGACAAAGGATAGATTGAGAAGTCTGTTAGCACTGAATATCGAACTGCCATCATAAATGACTAAGGGTGACTGAGAAAGGAAGTTCACGGACAGAACACTCAGTGTATTACAATGAAGTATTCAAATACCCTTAGTTCTGTGGTTAGTGCAGCATGTTCTGTGTGTGAAGGGAAATAAATTATCATACTTTTTTTTTCTTCAAAAAGTGCAGTTCTACTCTCTGCAAGTACCATAGTAGCATTCTGTAAGTTTTCTGCAAAGTGTTTTTTGCAGACTCAGTCCAGGGTATCTTGAAGTCCAGGCATTTTGCTTCTTTGTCTCTTTTAATGGACAGGTAATCATAGCTAAAGGAATTCTTTCTCCCAGAAAAAAACCCAATGAAATAGGAGGGAAAATAGAATTAATTAATGCCGTAAGATGATGTTCATGGAGACTGTGATGTGAGCTTCAGGATGAAGCTGAAAATAAGGAACAGGTGTCAAGGAGAAATAAGCTAATAGTAACTTCTAAAGTGTTTAATCCTCTTAATAAATAAAATATTTGGGCATCTTCAAATACAAAGCATATGGATTTTGCTTTGTATTTTGCATATACTCTTCAATTTTTTTCCCCCAATATAAAAGCTTTTAAAAATTGATAATGGGGAGAGCGTTAATGGAAAGTAGGATCTTATTTGTGAGACTGAGTATAGTGGGAGATAAAAATGAATAGTATTGCTAACAGAGGCTGTGTCTTATCTGCAGGGTATTTTATTTATGATTTTTTTACTGGACATGAATTAAACCCTCGTATTGGCAGTTTTGACCTTAAATACTTCTGTGAGTTGCGTCCAGGATTAATTGGCTGGGTGAGTCAGTAATCCTAGTTATTTTATTTGCTTAAATATTACACAGAGATTGTGGGGTTTTATATGTATAGTTGGTATGAAGGATTTTATGTATATTTATAAATGGGGAGGGGGGGAAGTACTGAAAAACATTTCCACATTGCCAGATTTTTTTATGACCATTTTAATTCACTTTAGGGAAATTTCTAGCTTCTTTGCTTTGTGGGAAATGAAAACCTTTCTTTAAATATTCATATGTTGAGGTTATATGGTTTTGAAAGTGTGGTTAGTTGCAAACTTTGGCTTTTTTTTTTTTTTTAAACTCAAACCTTGTTAAAAATATCTATGTTAAAGTGTTCTACAGTGTAACTGAAAAGACCACTTGAACAAGGAAATTTTTAAATAAAATATTTTCTAAACTAGGTTGTTATAAACTTGGCAATGCTGTTGGCTGAGATGAAGATACACAATCTGAGTATGCCATCCCTGTCAATGATACTTGTGAACAGCTTTCAGCTTCTGTATGTGGTGGATGCTCTTTGGAACGAGGTAAATGACAGTCTTGTTAAACTGTGTTAGCATTTCTGAGTGCAGTGTCAAATGAAGGAGGCTTTTTAAATTCTAAATTCCTTCCTCCTTGTTTTTAGGAAGCCATTTTGACTACAATGGATATTACCCATGATGGATTTGGATTCATGCTGGCATTTGGAGATTTGGTGTGGGTTCCATTTGTCTACAGTCTGCAGGCCTTCTATTTAGTGGGTCATCCTACGGTGATTTCTTGGCCTGTTGCTGCCGCAATTACTGTTGTGAACTGTAAGTTACAGTAAATGTTATCGTTACAACCTAGTACTGATTTTGTTTCTTTGAGATGTGAGGTGGAGCTTTAGCTCAGATACAGTGCTCCTGTTTTCTGTATTAGAGCTGGTGGAAGCACGTGCCTGGCTGCTGTTTAATGCAAAGAATATATTTATTAAATGAAGGGTAGATGAGACTGAACACCTAATCGTTCTGTTGAGAGGCATCTTTAGGTGGATGCTCTCTGGAGTTAAGTGACTTGAAATGTTTAGAATTTGACTTTAAAACATATCTGTTAATCTGGATGATTGTGAGTGAGTTAAAAAAGAAGTCAGTACCTTGTTGGCTGTGCTTTACTTTTTCCCTAGGTTCAGTGTTTGCATCTCCTTCCCTGGTGCCCAAGTTACACACACATGTCAAAGGAAAACTTTTTTTTCTAACTGAGTGCTTTGAGAAAGGATCTCATGTCTCCTCTTTAGGTGACCTTGAGTTTGCACCAACACAGCCTTGTAGTTTGTCCCTTTTACCTGAACAGTAAACCTGAAAAACCTGCCTGTTTTTTATAGACATGGCAAAGAATTTAAACACTTGAAAAAATTAAAAAGGCATACAACTTAATATGTGCAATACTTAGAAATACAACAGCGCTTTTTCATCTTCAGTAATGGTTTTACTTACTTTTTTAAGAACATCTCTATTTGAAATATATTTTGATCATCTTTGCTCAGTACAGCCTTGGTAAAAGCAGATTTAAGCTGCTGTGTGAAAACGATGAGGGAAATTAATTTCACAATTAGATAGTTCATTGTCTGGTTCTTTTATTGCTGTGAACTTGTAAATTGTTGGTCAGTGTATGGAGTAGGCACTGTAGCAAAATACAAGCAATAGACCTGTTGTTTTACAAAGTGCAGCACATCACCTTTATGTGAATTTCACACTCAGTGTTACATTAATAAACTATGTCAGATACAAATGTAAAAAATAGATGTCAAAATAAAGCTTCTCCAAAATCTTAAGAAAGTCAGTAAGGTGTAAGAGCATATGGAATTCAGGTTTCTGATGTCATTTCTGTCTTGTTAGGATTCTGTAAACCAGAAAGTATCAGTTGCATCTCTGAGGAAAAAGGCTGAAGTGATAAGAGTTAGTAGTTTTGCTGAAGTAAAGAAATCTGGAAAGTACTAATAATGCAAAATAAATCATATTTATTTTCAGGTATTGGGTATTACATATTCCGTAGTGCAAATTCTCAGAAAAATAATTTCCGAAGGAATCCCGCAGATCCCAAATTGGCCAGTAAGTACATTTTTTATTCAGTTGCTATACAATGTGTCTTTGTGGTATTTAAATATATATTTCAAGTGTTGTATTGACTACAATACTCTATTCACAGATCTGAAATTTATACCCACTGCAACTGGAAAAGGACTTCTTGTCACGGGTTGGTGGGGTTTTGTTCGTCACCCTAATTATCTCGGTGACATCATCATGGCTCTAGCATGGTCCCTACCCTGTGGTACGTTTCTGAAACTAAAGTGGATTTTATAAAAAACGCTTTTATGTTTTGGCATCTGGCTGGATTTGAATTGTAAAGTGATAATTATTTGGGATATTAAACCCTATAACACACTGAATGGCCAATTTTTCTGTCATAGGTTTAATGACAGAAATTTTCTCTTTCATCTTACTTTTTCTATCTTGCTGTATATTTGACATACTATAGATTTTACTCATCTTACTGACATTTTATCATTCAGTAATGATGGGACTTCCTTCCTAATTAGTTGTTCCTTACGTTTTTTAGATTAGTGGGTGTGCTATAGTGTTCTCAAATGAAGTTCCCCAAAAGTGAGAGTTTGCTTGTACACCAGGGGCTACCACATGTAAGGATGACTTTAAGCAAAATACATGGAAAAAAAAAGTCATCAAACACAAAGGAGTGAAATTCTGTTGCAGTTTTGGTTAATGAATACACACTCTTCCTTCTACTGGGGACTCCAGAGCTGGCACAGCACTGTGGGTGGGGTCTCAGGAGAGCAGAGCAGTGGGGCAGAATCAGCTCCCTCGACCTGCTGACCATACTTCTCTTGCTGCAACCCAGAATATTTGGCTTCCTGGGCTGCAGTCACACATTTCTAGGTCACTTATCGTTTTTTCCACCTACAAGTCAAGTCCTGTGCTCTGAGCAAGAAAACCTTGTGTGGGGCAGTTCAGTGCTGCAGAGGTTTAACTAGAGAAAGCTAAAAGAGATCAAACTAGAAAAAGTGTGGGTTTGACATTCAAGATCCTAAAATACGTGCCACCTTTGCATGCATTGGGAGTGAAGCTGGCAGATTTTGTGATTTTGAATTTTAAGGATAACTTTTTGTGGAATTTTGGGTCTTTTCCTATCTGCATGTAAACGTGTCACTCCAGTCTTTAACAAGTGGATGTCACTGGCTTAATACATGTTGTTAACAGCTAACATCTCTGTTATTTTTTTTCTATATTAAATTAAATTTCTCACTTCACTTTACAGGTTTTAACCACATTTTACCATATTTCTACGTGATATATTTCATCTGCTTGCTTGTTCATCGAGAAGCACGTGATGAACATCATTGTAAGCAAAAATATGGCTTGGCATGGGAAAGGTATTGCCAGCGTGTACCGTACCGCATATTTCCTTACATCTACTAGAGCACTCCAGATTCCTGATTGGAAAGTTACTTCTAAAGTTAGTTTCTTGGCAGATAAAAATATACCTCTTACCTTTGCACTTGGTCATTTGTCATTGAGGCTTTTTTTGAAAAAAAGAAAAAAAAAAAAAAAAAAAAGGCCAAACATTGGAGTGCGTCAAAAGTATTTACTTGTAAACTTAAATACATGAGTTATGTGAACTGACTGGCTGTGACTTCAATTCTTAAAAAATTGTGAATTTAAAAAACTCTTGGAGCCCTAAGTTTTCAAGCTAAATTTTATCTAGAATTCCGAGTTTACATTTTTTTTTATTGCATTTGATTAAGCACTGTGATATAAAGTATATTATTTTCTTAATACAATAAATGCTGAAATTCCATCCAGTTCAATTTTTGGTGTTACTTGTACCACCTGACTTCAGAAGTCCAGTTTAGTTGCCTGAATTGGAGGAGCAGCAGGGTCTTTTTTTGTCAGTGAGCTGGCAGCAGAGGGTTTGACCCATGTGAGGAACCTGCAGCCCCAGGCATGAAGCTGGCACAGCTCATCTAGGTGGTTGTTCCCCTTCTGGCTTTTCATTAATGAGATTTTTTTTTTTTTGATCAGGGAGGCTCACATGGTCACTCCTGCCCTGTGCCTGCAGGAGGACTAAGGGATAGAATTGGGAGAAGTGAAGGGGCACAGCTGTCCCCTCCTCCCACCCCATTCTTGAGGCAGTTGCAGCACAGAGCAAGGGGAACTCTGAAGCTGCTGCCTGGCAGTGCCCCATCCAGTGGTCCTGGATGGTAACCATGCTTTGGCTGTAATCAGAGCTGTGGAAGTGAGCAGTGAGCCCTCATGCTGCCGGTAGTATTGAACAAGGAGCAGCAAAAGTGTGCAGTGAATGCACATTGGACAGAAAAGGATCAAATGACCACATTCAGCTTATTCTGATCTTTGTAAATTATGTCTTAATGTACCATAGCGTTTACCAAGTGTGTATAATAAAGCCTCCACGTTTTTTTTCTGTACAGTGTTTGGGTTTGAAAATGCAACAGCTTTTTTTAGAAACAGGAGAAATCAGTAACTAAACCAATTTCCAGTAATTTAAAAAAAAAATGCTCATTGAAAAAAGATTTTTGTAAATTAATGTAGTAGTTCTTGAAACAATTGAAGGGTTCATTTAAATATTTGTATTGACAGATATGCTATGAAAATATAGGAATTGCTCCTCAATCCAAAGTTGTTGTTTTTTTTTTTAATTTGGCATTGCTACCTCATATGTAGGTGTTGCCTTTTGTACTGTTGCAGATAGAGAAATAGCTATTTTTTTGCTATTGCTATTTAAAACAACATTTTTTACATGAGCCTGTGGTTAAACTCAACCACTTTCTAATATATTTTTGTATATATTTGACTTTTTGACTAATGTATGTGTTCTGGTCACTAGTTGTGTTCTTTGTCTAACTGGCTGTAAATGAGATGCCCTTGTGGTATTTACTTCATAAGTAGAATAATTTTACTGAAATACTCTTGCATTAATTAAGTAGCTTCTGTTCTGTTGTCACAAGTAAAAGAGCTTTTCACATACTTCGCACATGAGGTTTATAGCACAAATTACCCTAAAAAACATATTAGAATAATAAATATAGTGCAGGTACCTCTGCACTTGCTTGCGGGATTGTTCCTAATGAATTGGAATGTTATTTATCGAATTTTTTTTTTTTTCAATTCTTCTAAAATGTTGATGTAATTGAAATCTAGCATGTGATTTCTTTTAAAAAATAAAATAACCCTCTATTTTGTACATGGGCATTTTTTAAAGATAATTGTACAATTGAATTGTATATAATGTAGCTTGATTGTTGGTGTTGTAAGGAAAATGTTTTAAGACAAGTACTTTGATTGCTGGCAGAAAATAGTAGTGCCTGTAACAAGACTCGAGCGAATTTACTCCTGTGAAGTAACAGATTAAACTGGGATGCTTTTTTCAATCATTGCTGAGTGAATTTATGGGAAATAGAGAAATCATTAAATGGCACTGGTTTGCAGGTGGTGTTTTAAAATGTACTGAAGGGGATGAGGGCAGTTTAACTCCTCAGTCTGTGAACTCAGAGATGCTCCTGCTGTCCCAGTTTTATCTGTTGCCGTGCAAGGTTGTTAAAATGTCATTTGGAGCCCTTGTCTTTCAGAAATGGATCTTGACCAATGACAACATCAGTTTATTTACATGCTGAATTTTATGTGAATTTGATTTTGAAGTAACTGTTTTTAATACAAACAAGCCTTTGAACTAAAATAAAGGTTTTGCTTAAAATTAAGTAGTGCTTTTTTTTTTTTTTGCCCAGTTGATATTCATGTCTGATAAAAATGACATTGATTTATCTTACTAAGTAGAGGTGCAAGTTTGCTGAAGTTCTTTCTGTACCTGTGGTTGTGGGCTGAGTGTTACAAGCTCACCTTCCCCTAGGCTGCCTAAGAATTTCAAGGAAAGAAGGTCTCTCTATTTCTCCTTTTTCTTCTGCTTTTCCTTCTGCAAAAGCTGACAGATCCACCCTCAGCCTGGGAGCACGTTTGTCCTTTGAATCAGCCCTGTCTTAGAACAGCTCCTTTCTCATCTGTCCAGTGAGATGGGCAGGGCTAATGCATCACCACTTTTTATTCCCCCTTCTGCTACTCAAAAAATAAAAATAATTTCAGCTGTAAAAATACAGAATTAACACTTGATTTCCCTATGTTAGGTTGTATTTCCCCCCACAGCTTCTATTAGAAGTCAAAACCAAGCAACAATTTAATGTAATTGTGGGATATGGACTAAGGGTTGGTGCACAGGAATGAAATGTTGTGTTAGTTTGACCTAATGTGAACAAACCTGTAGTGGAAATAAGATACATGGCAAAAGGAACAGGAAGGATAGTTTTGCTTACAGAAAGTTACTTATCACAAGTAATAAAAATGTTTACCTAAATTACATTTATCATAGCACATTAAAACCTTTCCAGAAGCACAGTTCTTGCCTCCTGTGGAGTGAAAGCTGTTTTGGGGAGTGGGTGTAAAACCTCTCTGGTGTGTGGATGGAGAACATATTGCACTGTCTGTACTGAACTGTCTTCTGCTGGGCACATTCCCTAAAATTAGAAGAAAATACTTTGATAGAGCTTTTGCACTTTAAATATATTTTTAAAAACTTAAAAAAAATTACTCTTTTTCTTTTTTAAAAACATCTGTTCTACTTTTTTGTATATAAAAACAGGAGCAATAATGATGTTATGGAATATCATGAGAAAAATATTTTGTGCCCTATCATGGGAGTGGAAAAACCTTTTGAAGAAAAAACTGAAGTTGCCAAACTGAAGTGGTATTCCAGCTGCTTTTTTGGGAGGGAAAGTGTTGTATTCCCAGCATGTCAGAATTACCATCCCTCTTTCTCCTCAGAACGCTGCCCTGGGCTGCAGCCAAATGTTTCAAGTAATTTTCCTGTTGTACCTCGAGGCAGTTTGTTCGCCTGCCATCTGAGCAGGGATGGAGAATGATGATCCGTTTGCAGTCACAGGCAGATGGATTTCAGCAAACCCTTTTCATGTCTTTCCCAGAGTGACATATCAAATTGCAGACGCTTGGTGGAGCAGGCTATTTACTTGTTGCTTATTGCTGCACCCTGTGTGTTCACAACTAACAGCATCTGCCTTGCTGCTGGAAGAGCAGAATTTTTTCCTCTGCAACCATTGGTTTCTCTGCTTGTCCTCTGCATAAAGGATTGTAGGAGGGCAATGGTTCCATGACTCCACATACCCTTCAGTTCCCTCCTCCCCGTCTGCCACAGGAGGAGAGCTGCTCATGCAGCAGTAGTGCCATAAAGAACAGCTGCTGGACCGCAAGCCCAGCCTGGGGACCTGTGAAATGCAAATGGAGATGACTTGCAATTGGAAATGTTGGAAGGTAGAATATTTGGAGGGGAATTTTGAGGCAGTAATATTTCCCCTGTAAAATACTTCATGTGGGAGATGCTGAGAAAATTTCACTCGGTCCACACAACACCCCTGCAAAATCTCTTTGCAGATGGTCAGGAGAAATATTTAACAGTGATCCTAAGGGTGAGAAACACAACTGCTCAGTGGAAACATGCTCTGACATGCAATGGGAGGGAGACACACAGTGCCTTGCTCCCCCTACACAACCATGAGGCTTGGACTGCGTACATGTTTCTGCCCTTCCTAGAAGCTTCCCAGGGGTCTTCTTTATGCTTCTTGTATTCCCTATTGAAGCCATGTATCAGTAGGTTTAGTCAGCCCCGCTAAGGACCTTGCTCCTGTATTTCAAACTGCAGAAACTTGTAAGTATTGATAAACTGACCAGAAAGAAGATGCACCTAAAGCTTAAAATTAGGTGAATTCCTGTGAAAAGTACTGTAATCCGTGGTAGATCCCTAGTGATGTAAGTGGAAATTAACATGCAGAGAAAGGGAAAATAGATGAACTCAAAGCCACATAAAAATTCAAAACCATTTGCTTTTGGCAACACAGCTTTAAAAAAACACATACTATAACTATCAGTAGAAAAGCCTGGCAAGAGACATGATGCTCATGCAAAGCTATTCAAATAGAATGATGATGTAAAGAACCAAAGCAGAACTATTTCATGCTCTTTTCTACTTGTGTTTTTATAATCCTGTCAAGACTCTGAAAGCAAACAGATATTGCAGACAAAAGGTGGACATTGGAATCATGCAGAAATTTCTGCATGTGTTTATATCTGCTTATCGCAGCCTGCGGGGAATGGAAATTTGCCAGGCTAAAAATTCTCAGTTTCCACCAAAATAAACCTTTGAGAAGTTTCTTGTGAGGAGTTGAGAGCTTGTTGAAGCTGTACTGTACAATTGTACTGTACAAAATTATGTTCTTGTTAACCACCACTTGTGGGTGTCTATTGTACAAATTTCATGTCAGCCAACACCTTTGGAGTCCCACTAGTGGGCTGGTTGCTGGAGTTAAGGCAACTCCACAATAAACTCTGAGTTCCCTGACCCCTGGTCCATTGTCTTTGCTCAGCTTGAGGAGAATTGGTGACAGACCTCACAGCCCTAGCCATGGGTCATGACAACTGTTCCTCCCTCCACCTCCTTCCTTCCTTAAACCAATGAAACCAAGAAAAATTAGATGTCCTGGTTCTGGCCAGGACAGGATTAATTATTTGCAGGAGCTGTAAGGGGGCTAGGACATGGAGGATATTCTCTAGCACCTCACATCCTTGCTGGAGGCAGGGGAAAGGGGCTCTTTTCCAGCCATAAGAGGTTCCTTCCAGACAAGAAAACTTGGCAGAGGGAGGGCTCCAGTATTATCTGTTATTGGGGCTTTTTACTCTGTGGATGGTTTCTTTTCTTCTGCTGTCTGGCATTAGTATTGCTGCTGTTCCTGTTCTTATCTCATTACTGTTTCCAGTAAATTCTTCTTCTCTCAGCCCATGACCTTTGCCTTTTGTGTCTCCAATTCTCCTCTCCAATCTGCTGCAGCAGGAAGGGGCAGGGGGAAAGGGAGGGGGGAGCGAGCAAGCAAGCAGCACATGGTTTGGAGTTTCAATGGGAACACTAAATTGGGGAGTACCATTCCTAAAGCATGCCATTCAACAAGAAACTATTTGTTGTGCAGCTGGTTCCCTGTGCTATGGGAGGTTTTCCTCCCTCTCAAACACTCCCTGGTGCCTTTTCCCCAGGAAAAGTCTTGCCTAGGACAAACCCTCCTTTTGCAGGACAAGGGTTGTTATGAGAAATGGAGGCAAAAGGCCAAATCTATTCCAGGATAGCCACAGTTGTTCAAAGCTTTCCGTGTCCTAGATGGGTGATTTCCAGGACCAACTCTTGGGCCCACTGGCACTGAAGTTCCTGACAGTATTTCTGGGAGGTGACCCAGGTTGACTCCTGTGTGCCTCAACTCCCCTCCATGGGCCCAGCAGCACAGACAGTCCCGCTGGGCTGTGTTTGAGCAGCTGCTCCCCTGGGCTGGGGGCAAAGGCTGTGCCTGCAACCCTGCCCTTCTCTTCTCCCTGTAGGGGCCTGTCCAGGATCACAAGCTGTTTGCCCTGGACGTGTCCATGGGGACTGAAGACAGTCCCCTTGGTGCACACCAGCCAAATTGTGGGAATGTCTCTGGTACACCTGCTGTGCCAGCTTTCAATCCCCAAGGTGCTGGAATGAAGGCAGGTCCAAGAGGAAGGACAGCTTTTGATGTTGTGTGTCTGCTTTAATTGCTGATCCTGAGCAATGCCATGACTGTAAAGGAGAAGTGATTAAGAATCTGAGACTGAATCTGTGGAATTGCAAATCTGAAAATGATCAAGCAGGATATTATACCTTCAGCAATCCTTGTTTGTACGAGTGTGATTTCTTCATCTAATTTAATGAAGTGTCCAAATTTTTTCATAGATACCGAGTCTCTCTGCAGCTTCCACAATGTCTTCTGTCTCCCACTGCAAGAAAAAACCTTATTGGTAAGAAAACACTTTCTGACCAGGAAAATATGACAGAGTTACCAAGGACTGATGTGTCTGAAATGAGCCATCAAGGACTGTTGATGGATTTCACTGTGACTGAATCCTTTGCATGGTGTGCACACACACACACAGATATGGGGAGAGAGAGTTCTTGTCAGATCAAACTGAGAGAACTGAACAAATATAGAGGCTTGTATACGCTCGTGGTTCTTTAAACATGAAGTGATGGGGGGGGGGGGGAAGGTTTTTAATTCTAATTTTTAAGAGCAAATTATGTATAGGAATTAGACTTGGAGGTGAAATTATGCAAAAGTTATGGAAAGATACTGAATAAAACCAACGATATATTTTGAACTACTATTGATTTCTTTTTTCTATTTGAAGACCAAGGACGTGTATCCTGCATTTCTGCCACAGAAAGTCTTGCTTCTATGTTTGGTTAAACCAACATGAAAATTAAAATAAAGTTGGAATGCGAGCTTCACACTTGCAGTCTTTTTATTTAATTTTTTTTTTTTTTGGCTATTAGAAAGAACATATTTTAAATATTTATTTACATAAAAATATATAATATATATTTATATTATTATATATATTATATCAGAAATAACATATTTTTTGCTATTAGAAATAACAGCTCAGATTCATCTCACTGTTTTCCCCAGTTTTAATCCTGAATGACATCTTCTGGTGGGATGAAAGCTGAGATTCTGTGACAGCAGAAAATTGGCAAAACTTCTTCTGCATCATCTCAGAGAATGTCCTGACCAACTGCACATGGGCAGCACGGCCTGCAAATGTAACTGAGGGTGTCCACCTACTGCAGGAAGTCAGAGCCAGAAATAGTTGTGTGTCCCCACACTCCTATAGGGAGTTATAATTTATAGTTGACACGGACTTGGCTCTTTCTACCTGCCAAATTCACTTTGCCTGTTTTTAGTATCATTTGGGGATAACCCTGAATGCAGACATGAAGCAATGATTAAATAGAAGGTGGGGATTTAGGTGCTTTAAGAAACAAATGGACGTTGAACTTGTGACTATGGAGGTACTGATATTCCATAGCTATCTGCTGTAAACTTCAGATGGCTCCTCCATGCCACACAGGGTTGGGATACATGTGCAGGCAGATTTCAAGGAAAACCAGTGGATTAGATTAATACTTGCATGAGGGCTGCAGGTTTAAATGGTGCTATAAGAGAAAGACTTCCCTAGCATTTCATATGTCCAGGTTTTCTTTTTGTTAGGGTAAATAATGCATAGTCAGAGCACAGGAGCAACTGATTTTGTAAATTGCTAATAAAGAAACACTAATAAAAAGTGGTGAATTTAACAGAGTCTCAAATGCCAGTGAAAAGCTCTTGCTGGTGTAAAAGTGTTCCAGGGCAGAACTGGGGCGCCTGTGGGTCTATTAGTCCCATTTAAGGGGGAAAGATAGGGCAGTGAACATTCATCATTCCATACAATTCCTTAGTGACAGTGGCAAGCATATAGATGTGGTATGAGGACAACCACATTGACTGTGCAGAGAACGCTTTAGGGTCCTTGGATATACTAGAAAGCCGTTCTCACTGTGGGATGTGGGGCAAAAACCAACCCAGCAGCTTTTAGGTTTCCTAGCCTAAAAGGGAGAGTCACCCAACCCTTTCAACAAGAAACAGAAAACCAAAAAATAGCTGAGCCTTTATATGCATTTTTGCAATAGTCTATATCCCAAATTTAACACGATCCAAAAATTAGGTGAGGCTTTTTTGATGGGTCACTGACTGCATGACGCTCTGTAGCACAGGTTTAGGGAAGTCTCACGGTATGCCCAAATTACCAGAGACACAAACCCCATATTTTCGCAATAAACATAGAAATAAAAACCAAGCAATGACTGAACAACACATCCAATGAAAGACAAAGAACTCAGACATGCCAAGGAATTTTCTGATGGTTCTTTCCCTCCAAAAAATTGCTTCATTTTTCATGAAGCAACATTGTCCAGCCTCAACAGCTAAACTTGACAAGCATTTTTGCCTGCTGGGAATTTCCAGGGATTACTTTGACTACTGATAAGGCCTTTAGCATTATGAAGTTAAGTCACATTGAACGAAATATTCAAGATGTGCAAAAAGTCCTACTCATAAGGATGAACTGCCATTTGGATACAGTGCCATGTTACTATCATTAATTCACTGACCCTCAATGAAAGACAGGAAAGATGAGACATTATCCTGTTAAAGCATCAAAAAAAATCATAATGTCTTTATTTTGTATAGTGAGAACCCCCCTGTTTAAAACGTGGGCCCCAAGGTAGTGTTGCCCATTTGTTTCTACCTGTCCTGCAGAGGGCTCTGATATGTTAAACTTTATTCAAAGGCAGCTTCCAGCAAACCTAGAAATCACAGTTGGAGCTGCTTCTCAACCCAAGCTGCTTTCTTCAGTCAGTGCTTTCTTGTGTAATGTGGCAAGTGACACCAGCCTGCGGTTTTTAAATCCCCAGGGTATGTCCATGGAGGTCTGGGGCCAGTACCTGGGTTCAGCTGCACATACCTTGGAAGTCAATCAGTGCGCCTCTCTGTGGATTCAAAAGTAGAGTGGAGTGGGATGGGACGACACATTTTTCTTAAGCACAGGATTTGCTTAAGCAGCATCCAGTTATTCATGTTAAAAACCCTGGAAAAATTACCTCTAAATAACAATATAGCTCTTTTGACAGACATGTCGACTGATGCCTTTTTGTTCTTTCATGTGAAGAAACTGTGAATTATTTTCCCCTTTATAATTACAATATCATTGGTGATGCTATAGTCTCACTATATTCCACTTTTGCCAGTATGGCCCTTAACTCTGTGAAAATAAAAGTTAGATACAACTGAACCTGCTAATATACAGTCACATAAACTGCATGCTGATAAAAGGCTTATGCATCAGGCCCATCATATGAGAACAGGTTTATTAAGTGTTTGTGATTTCTTAGATACAAGATGGACTTGACCAGGAAACAAAAGCTCCAGCCGTGGTACCTTCTGATTGAGGCTGAAATTAAACCATCATAGAATCATTTGGGACGGAAGGGACCTTAAAGGTCACCTCATTCCAACCCCTCCCCACCACAGGCAAGGACATTATTGGCTCAGGTCCTTTCACGCTTCCCTACAGACTGGGAACCAGGAGCATTTCTTTGCCAGGTCTCTGAGCTAGAACACTTATGGCAATAGGAAAGGTTATTCCCACTACCCCACGTGCTGACTGGAACCTCAACAGGCCAGGAGCTTACATCTGCAGCCTTCCTATCCTCTGTTGTCCTTTTGCATTCAGTAACACATTTTGAACAGCCTTGACAATTGTGAAAGGAAAATTACTGAGTTCTGGCTTTTTCCTCTTCAGCCTGCACACAATCCAAAATATTCCCACATTGCTCTTGAATGTGTACAGTGATACAGCACATCTGTAAATGTGTGATAGCACTCAGCTAGTGCTGGGAGCCTATTGTGGCACATACTGCTGAATACAACTATGGACAAAAATGCTGACCTATTGTTACATCTCTGAATCTTATAAAGGTATGTTCCCACATTTGCCTAAAGAAATGTAGATATCTTTTCTTAAATATCTTCATTAAAACAAAACAAAAATTGTGATTTTCATTGTTATTTTAGTAGCAAACTCACAAATTTCCAATCTCACCCTTTTACCTCCCTTCTTAATCTCGTATTTTTATGTGCTTTGTTCCTTTGATGCAGTTGGTATTTTACAGAGCACTAGCAAACAAAAGAAATTGTTCAATGTCCTCTTAATTTTCACCAGCAATCTCTACACTGTAGTTTACTACAAACTTCATTAATTTTTGAAGTAAGGACTTGGTTATGTAATTTGAGCTACATTAGCTGTACCATATGAAGTCCTACACGTTTTGGCTGCAGTGCTTCCCCAATTGGTGTTTCATGGTCCAGACAATTTACAGCAACTTTTGCCTATAATGACCTATTTTTTGAACTGTAAAAATATGCTAAACAAGCATACTCCCTCTGAAATTGTCAGCTTTATACAACCATAATGCATTGACTCCCCATTTATCTGCGTGTGTCCAATTGCTTGTACACGTGTAAAGTACATACTCTATGACATTTGTTAATATTTCTGATAACATGTCTGTATTCAGAGATGTAATTATAAAAAAGTAATGTGAAAATGCAATCTTTGCTTTATTAAATGTGCCTAGCATTTTAAGCCATTTAAAAAACGGAACTAAATGAAACAAAGTATTTCCTCATGACATCGTGAATACTCATCATTAATGTTGAAATGATAATAGTAATATAGATAACATGACGTTGAATTACAATAGTGTAACATTTTCAATACTATGCTTGAGACTGCATCAGTCTCTCCATTATACATTTCCATTTTGAGAAGTTACAGAATATTAGATGAGGGATACATACATAAACTCCTCCGTGAATATGCTTGCTTAAAATTTCTTCCATCAAATTAGTCATGTGTTGTGCCTGTGTATGCTGTTACAGAAATACATAATTTTCACAGCTTCTTCTAAGTGAAATGTTAGGTGAGAAAATAAAAAAACAAACCATCAACAAAACTGTCTTCTAAGTAGTAATGGATTAAAATAGCAATGGGCAGAGAACATGTGAAATAGATGCTGAAATCTTATATCTGCCTGGTTCTCCCATCTTCTCATAAAAGCCTTTGTGCTTCACACCTAATTTGTGCAACTGGCTTATTCTCAGATGCTCTACTAAGGAGTGTCCTGCAGCCTTCCTCCCACTTCAGGTAAGCATCATCACAGGTCAGGAATGTGGTTCATGTTCATGAGAAACATATTGAGGTTGGTCTCTCTTCAGCCTGACTAGCTTTATTTGTCACTGGCTTTGCATAACTGTAATAGTTTGGGGTCTCATCATGCTGGGAGAATATTTAATAGAAACATCAAAGTCTACAAGATGTTGTAATCTAAAATAAACAGTGGACGACAAAAATTTTTCACAGAAAATGAACATAAAGACTAGAAATTTGCTGTGGGTACCTGGGTGTTGAAGATGTGTTCATATAGACATGCCCATCCAAATATCTCTTGTGGAAACAGCGCAGCAACGGTTCCTGCTGAAAGTTGTTAGGTGTGTATGGCATTGAAGAAAGTAAATTAAGCTCGAGCTGCTATGGTATAAGACCCAGAAAAGAGTACCAGCAAATTAATTCCTGACTAAGATAAAATTCAGAGTCCACTGTAGGGTGAAAATTAGGATGCATCCTGGGAATAACCTTATCCAAAAAGAGCAGATGAGCAACACGAGCCTGGGTTATTTTCTTGCTGCTTTGAAAGAGGTGGCATCAAGAAAGGATGCTGGCAAATGAAGTAAGAATGAAGGGATTCCCCATGTTGGCTAGAAGAAGTGAATTTAAATTTCCTGGAAATAGATCCTTAACCAGTCTGCCTTGGCTGGACAAGCCCCCAGGGCATCTCACTGCAGTCAGATCAGAAGTGTCACATTTTGTTTTCAGACGAGTTCTGAGCAGATGTGGCTGTGAGATGTTCGATTTTAAGTTGCTGAAAGAGGTCTCAAGAAGTGAAAGAACCTTCCCAACCACTGAGAAAAAACCCTGCGTGGTCATTTAACTTCTGGGCTCCTTTTCTAGCGTTATACAGCATTCTAAATCACAAAAGAGAGATAGAGTGGTTTAATGCTGAGAATAAGCCAGCATCCAGACAGGCACCACCATCAATGGGCAAAACTGCAGCCCTGATTTCTGTGAGTTCAGGTTTGGCTTGTTAAAGCTCAGTGGGAGCATATTGCAACTTAAGAATTAGGTGGCGTTTCAAATGGCTGCTTTGCAGTTCCATTTGCAGTCTTACTCCATTAAAAAAAAAAAAAATTAATCATATTTTTGCCTGAGATCTTACTGAATGAGCCCTGACTGGTGCACAGGGCTCCCTTTTACTGATCTCTTAACACCTTTGTACAAGACAATTATGCCAGGGAGAAATTCTTTTTTTAATTAAATATGTAAATCTTAGGACTTCCCAGCATCTGACACTAAAAGATAAGGAATGCCTTTAAAGGATTTTGTCCTGTTGGTATAAAAAGATAAAGCACAACTAATACTCAGTATATGACAGCAAGCTCCTGCAGTGGATTCATATGGGTTTGGTAGATATCAGAGACAAACTAATTTTGTGACTTACTTGGAATACAGACACATGCAAGGTACCTGGAAGAGTCCTGAGAATTACTTCATCCTGAAACAAAAACTAGTGTAAAGAAAATCAGCTATCAGAGATCGGTTTTTTTCCTTCTCTAGCAAATTTAATTGCTCTCAGAAAGAATAATGAAGATGGCAAAATTTTGCCAGGGGTATCAGGACTTTCCTGTTAAGTAAACAGGATTTCCCAGAAGATTGAAGTTTTGTTGGTGGCCTAGATTAGGAAAAAACTCAAGTGACACTCCTCAGAAGTGTTTCGTGAGAACAAAGGATTCATATTCAATCTGATCATAGAATCAGAGAATGGTTTGGGTTGGAAGGGACCTTAAAAGATCACCTAGTCCCAACCCCAAACAAGGATATAAAAGGGTGAAAAAGCTGTAATCCAAAGTATTTTTAGGTGTAGAAGATACTTGCAGTTCTAAGAGAGTCCAGTGGAAGACATGAACAGTAATAAAGAAGAATGTGATGTGGTTGTAACCACAAATCATAAAGCAGCCAATTTGACAAAAAACAATTTCCTAAACTCTGCTGGTGTCCAGCACCTGTTCCAGAAGGAGGACAAAATAGATTCTGATGTTTAAGTTGTTCTAAATGTACAAAGAAATACCTGGCAAAATGTTTCAGGGGTGCTTGAACTCATCAATCTGTGAGTCCTGGAGTAAAACCATCCTGTCCCCAGCAGTGACCAGGATCACCAATTTGCTTTTGTTTTTCTTTCTTCTTCTAGTGAGAAACAAAGAAATTTGAAAAAAATATTTCCTCCCATGGGAGCAGGAAGAGATCTAGAGAAGGCAATGACTCTGGAAAATAGTTTTGTGTGTCTCCTGGTGAAATCTAAATTAAAAAGCTTGGTCCTGAAAGTCCTCGAGTTGTAAATAATAGTTGCTGAAAGATCATCACAAATTTCTATTTATGGCATAGCAAATTGTTGACCAAAAATGTTGGGACTCTCAGATCTCGATTTGATTAAATTGATTTTGGTTTTCTTTAACTTCCTAATGGTTTGTGAATGTCATGTAACTAAAAGCTGGTCATTAACATACTCCTGGTTAAAGTGACTGCAGTTTGTCGCAGTTAAATACCACCCAAGATTTCGGCACATTTCTTCACCCTTTTCATTCGTGCCTCTGTTCTTTCAGTTGAGTTTCTCATGACTTGTGTGTTTAACAGGCCCAGGAGGGGCTCTGTAACATTTCTGCATGGGTGCAACTGGTTATTTTGTGAACATCAGGACACAAATCCAATCTGGCATCAAATGGATCCATCTAAATTTCTTCTAGGAGACAGTCTAAGTGGCGTAGTGCCTTTGGCTTTGTAACTTGTAGTGGTTGATGACATTTTGGTTCAAGATAAGATTCAGTTTATCAGAAATACTGGGAGCACAGTGAAATGTATGTGACCAGGCATAGGTGCAGCAACTAAATAACACTCAGTATATGCCATTTCTACCTTTTTCCATCAACATATTGACTTAAGGAGTTACAAGTTCAGAAATACAAATAAAACCAGTCCCTTTTTAGAACAACAGATTCTCAAACTTTAGGTACCTTTTCAGTTTCACTCAAAGACAAAAGAAAGAACTTGTAGTTTTTAAAATTGAAGTTATTTTCAGACTTTAAAATCTTTCTCAGGGCTGAGGGGCAATTTGATCACTGCCTTGTATCAGCAAATGTTCTCACAAATGAGAGTTCACCATCTGTTTTGGGTGGATACTTGAATGCCTTCCTGCATTTTATCCTTTCACGTAGATTTTTTGATATCTATAAGACCTACCTCCTTATTGTATAAGGAGTTCATGCAACTGCAGAGTCCAATATGAAAAGAAAAAAACTTTTGTTCAAAAATGTTAGAGAGTATTCAGTCTTTTTAAAGTATCCATCTGATGTGCTGATTCCTCAAAAATAACTGCCCTATTATTGGAAAAACTTGTTACAAGGATGGTAAAAAAGGAGGAGGGAGAACTAATGTGCAAAAATATGAGAGAAAATTGTAACTGGTTTTATTTCTTCCATCACTTAGAGGGGCACAATTTGCGCAAAAGGAAACATCATAAGCTTTCTATGGATAAAGAAATGAAAAAAAAATTAAACACCTGAGCTAACATTTCAAAATGAAATCAAATTTTAGAATACAAAATACAATTACAGATACTACTTTTCTACTTTTCAATCTTCTTGCTCCATCTGGAATAAAAGAAAGTTTATTTCTGAGACAAGATCAGACAACAACTACAAAATATTATCTAAAAGTATCTGAACTCTACATTAAGTGGGGGAAGAAAGAAAAGTCTTTGGACATAATAAAACTTTTCAGTAATAACTAAATAATCTTATTTAAAACTATTTTTCCAAATAATTAAATACTTCTAACCTAATTCTGAATGCTCAAACCCATTAACACAAATATTCATGTTTTGCTTAAAAGCTAGTATTGAAAAAAAAAGGATCTACGAGGTCCAAAGGTAACTCATTTCATTTGTCAGAACATCCATTTAGGCAGCTTCATTCTGACTTCTGTGCCACATGCAAAGTTGAAAGTTAAAATGGAGTTGATAAGTCATAGATCTTACATTCTTTGTTACTTATTATATCCACAGAGATCCACTATTATTATTTATTGAACCGGTAAAAAATTCTGGATGTCAAAGTTTTTTTATGGTTCCCTGACAACAAGATCTTTTAGTACTACTTTTAACATTTTCAGTGTGTTCCTCACCAAAATTGCAGTAAAGTAGGAAAAGGGAGACTTTAAATAATCACTCCCACTACCATTTGCATTGTCACCTACATTAACTTAACAGACTGTAAAACAACATTTTTTAAGATTCCCCATTGATTAAAAAAAAAAAAAAAGATACTGTAAAATCATCTGGCTGCCAGAAAGAGAGAAATTCTTGTTATACCAACCCCCACTATGAACAACAATTGTGTTTTTCTGTGTGTAGGTAAGAATTGCTTCATGTCAACCTGTCATCCTCATTTCTCCCATTTATTTAAACTGTGCTGAAAATTAGAGATAGAGAATTCACAAACCCCAAAAAGCCATTGTTTCAGCTGATTATTTTCCCTCTAGTTTCAGACAAAAGCAGAAGACCAGGCAGTCTTTCGGTGACCTTTGGAATTTAAGGTCATAACACTTCATTGATTTGTCTGCGTCTCATGGTTAGGTCACAGAAATAGTCTTTATGCCTTTGCTCTCTTTCATCTCTCAGAGATAGGCAGGACAAGGACACGACTTCACCTCCCAGCTAACCCTGGGTTTCTCTAACACACACGTGTCCAGGATGCTCTGAGGGCTCATGTGAATAAATATGAAAAGCCTCTTCTAATGAGGAACAAGCAGAATATAGATGATGTCTCCTTCATACTTTAAAATAACTTCAAAATATGGTGCCATTGCAGTAACCCTTCAACAGCCATGCCTGGCACAGAATTAAATTTCTGAGGTGCTTAGCTGTGTGCCACAAAAGCAGTTCATGCTAAACCTCTGCATAAGCTGTTCAGTCTGTTAGTGATGGTTCAAACTTTTATATTTTGTAATAAAGATACTGCCTAGTCTTACCTAGCAACATAATTTCATATTAACGTTTTTGGAGTTAAGACCCAAATATTTATAAGAAGTGAAGTAATTGACAAACCCGTGATTTTACATAGAAGTTGAGTTGCTAATGTAAAGCAGTAGCTGCAATTCTCATTGAAAATCAGATTCAAAATCCAAGTGTTTTTCACAGCTTCTGGCACCAGTATTTTCTTATTTGGACGCATTGGACTGCAGGACTTGGAGCAGAAGTTATTAGATTTTGATAACCTACTGCTTTGTGAAGGATGTTCATCAAGTCATAAAAAATATCAATCAAAGTAGAAACCATAACCTAATTCTCTACCTTTTCTCAATCACGCTATTAATTCGAATATGACTGTGTCTAATCTTTATAATGACAGACATGGTTTGTGGGAGATGATCTGACACTGAAAATAGAGAGAGAATAACTTATTGGATTTTCTTCTTAACTGTACAAAATCATATTCAAATAGAAGGCTTTTAGAACTAACCATGTGTATTAACTGAAGGCTTTGGTCTTGAAAAAAATTAACAGCATAGCAGAAATACAGCCATACTGATGGATGACACAGAGGATGTTTCATATGTGTAGTGGTTTTGAATCTAGGCTTTCCTTGGTGATCAGGTTGTAACCAAGGAACCAAGGCCATGTTCCCAGTATTCCATACGATTTTACGTAAGCAAGAGTATAAATAAGGAGAGAGAGGAAGCTCTCGCTCTCTTTCTTCCGGCGGACCCAAGGTGGAGGAAGCTCTACTGTCGCTCTGCCCGGGTGAGGGAGTGAGGCCTGGTGTGTCTGGTTGGCCTTGAGAGGCGGACAGTGCTGGCAGCTGTGTGG
>NW_020955224.1:1379438-1380788 GCF_003031625.1 Empidonax traillii
CAAAGGGATTACCTGGAGCTTTGGAAAGGGGCTTGAAAAGGGCAGTTCCTGGTTGGCAAGGAGCATGGGAAGAGTTTGGTAAATGGATAGGGCGCTTGGCACCTCCCATTACTTGGGACTTCACGCCAGCACAGGCCTTTGATCCTAATGAGATAACCCGTCGTTTAATGGAGGGTTGTCTTACATACAAGGATCCAAATACCCAAATCTCTGCTCTATGTTGGGGCCTGGCTAGTGCTTACCGAGCCGCTGTAGATCATGTTCAGAAAGCTAAGGCTGAGTCAGGGACACAAACTACACCACTCAGAATGGAATCCACCAAGACCAGAGTCCAGACGCCATTTGAAGCCAGCACAGCTTGGACCAAACCTGCGGACACTGGAGTTCCGATTACGGACTTTATGAACATGGGAACTCACAGGTCAACACCTACAGCCACCTCTGTGACTGAGACTGGGGCCCACACCATAGATCCTGAAATCACTATCGTCCCCATAACAAAAAAGAAGATGTGGATAAGGAATGATGCAGAGTCCACAAGCCAACCCCCACGACTGAGGCGTGTAACTGAAGAAGAAGAAGAACGAGCCGTGAGAGAAGGAGCACGTCCCAAGGAACTAGGGGCACGTCTAAAAGAGAGGGGGATGTGTCTGAAGGAAGAAGGGGCAACAGCTCGGGTGCCTGATGGAACACAGAAGCCAAGGAGAATGTTGACACCTGAATACACTCTTCTTGACTGTTCCACAGAAGAAATGGAGGAATATCTAAAATCCTCATCCCAGGGTCCGGAGGATTATTCATTACCTCTACCCATCAGAAGCCCATCCCCGAGGCGTGTTCCGTTTCCACATCCACGTGAGAGAGGCACAGTGGAGACAGTTCCACATAGATACGTCAGAAGAGAGGTGAAAATGGATAGGAGGGATGTCCATCCAGAAGCAGGAGTCGTGAGAACATCTGAAGTATTACGATCATTGACCCCAGCAGAGCTCCGAGATTTAAGAAAAGATTATAGTCGCCGGCCTGGTGAACGAATTCTAACCTGGCTGGTAAGGTGCTGGGACAACGGAGCTAGAAGTCACATGCTGGAAGGTCACGAAGCACAGCAGTTGGGATCTCTGGCTCGAGACCGTGAGATTGAACAAGGGATTGCACGAGAGTGATTTAGTCATAGTCTCTGGCTTAGGATCCTTACTGCAGTGAGAGAGAGATATCCGTTTAAAGAGTACTTAACAAGTTCTCCAAGAAAATGGACAACTGCAGAAGAAGGTATTCAATATCTACGGGAACTGGCTTGAACTTATCTTCAGTAAGCCAGACTATTATGATATCTTAGACCCTGCGCGTCTC
>NW_020955224.1:1380891-1385140 GCF_003031625.1 Empidonax traillii
TAGTCTCTGGCTTAGGATCCTTACTGCAGTGAGAGAGAGATATCCGTTTAAAGAGTACTTAACAAGTTCTCCAAGAAAATGGACAACTGCAGAAGAAGGTATTCAATATCTACGGGAACTGGCTTGAACTTATCTTCAGTAAGCCAGACTATTATGATATCTTAGACCCTGCGCGTCTCCCATGTACCAATCCAATGTGGAGAAAAGTGATTAAAGGTGCCCCTGGCACAATACATCAACTGCCTAATTTCAGCATTTCATCCAAAGTTGGATGAACCAGATGTAGAAACAATGTGTCAGTGGATACAGACTATAGCAGAGAATTTCGAAGATCTTTCCGAAGTCCGACGTCAACCTACCCGCTCTAAGGGAAAAATGGAAGGAGATTATGAATATTCCCAATATGAGGATGACTACAAAGACGGAGATGACTACAGAGACACACCAGTAAAGTGATCTAGACCACAAGCTCGACCTCAACCTCTGTCTTGGTCCAGATCTCGGTCAACAACTCCTACCCCTACACGCAAGAGGAAGGGCCCTAACCGTCAATCACATAATCAGTTGTGGTCCTACTTACGCAATCAGGGAGAGAACATGAAAAAATGGGATGGACAGCCCACTTCCAAACTTCAGGTCAGAGTAAAAGAGCTGAAGCAGAAGGAAGCCAACAAGAAATTTGTCTTTGTAGTTGATGCAGATTTTGTGGAAAAGCAGTTGCAATCTCCACAATACAAGAAGGCTGCAGTTCACTTTCCTGACAACAAGAAGGCCACTGGTGGAGCAAAGAGGACATCTGACACTGAATGCTCTGACAAGGACCAATAGAGGGGCCCTGCCTTCTGCCAGGAGAAGGAAAGGGACCTGAAGGACAATCGGGTTTACTGGGCTGTGTGGGTTCGATGGCCTGGCACCTCGGATCCACAGAGATACCAGGCTTTGATAGATACCGGTGCCCAGTGTACATTGATGCCATCTGAACACAAGACTACGGAAACTGTGTCTATTTCTGGAGTGACAGGAGGATCGCAAGAGTTGTCAGTGGTAGAGGCTGAAGTAAGCTTGACTGGAGACCAATGGGAAAAGCATCCCATTGTGACAGGGCCAGAAGCTTCTTGTATCCTTGGTATTGATTACCTGAGAAGAGGATACTTCAAGGACCCGAAGGGATACCGATGGGCTTTTGGTGTAGCCATGGAGGAGAAATACAAGCAATTGTCTGCCCTGCCTGGTCTCTCAGAAGATCCTTCTGTTGTAGGACTCCTGCGAGTTGATGATCAACAAGTGCCAATAGCCACTTCAACAGTACATAGGAAACAATACCGGACCAATCGAGATGCTGTGATCCCTATTCAAAAGATGATCAGGAAGTTGGAGAGTCAAGGGGTGGTCAGTAAGACTCACTCACCCTTCAACAGCCCCATTTGGCCTGTATGCAAATCCGATGGTGAATGGAGACTGACGGTAGACTATCGTGGCTTAAATGAAGTCACGCCGCCATTGAGTGCCGCTGTACCAGATATGTTGGAGCTCCAGTACGAGCTGGAGTCCAAGACAGCGAAGTGGTATGCTACCATTGACATAGCAAATGCATTTTTCTCCATTCCCGTGGCAGAAGAGTGCAGGCTGTAGTTTGCTTTCACGTGGAGGGGCATGCAATACACCTGGAATCGACTGCCCCAGGGGTGGAAACACAGTCCCACCATCTGTCATGGGTTGATTCAGGTTGTACTGGAGAAGGGTGAGGCCCCAGAACACATCCAGTACATTGATGACATCATTGTATGGGGGGACACAGTGAAGGAAGTTTTCGACAAAGGAGAAAAGATCATTCAGATTCTCCTCAAGGCCGGTTTCGCCATTAAGAAAAGCAAGGTCAAGGGGCCTGCCAGAGAGATCCAACTCCTAGGGGTGAAATGGCAAGATGGAAGGCGCCAGATTCCAACTGAGGTCATCAATAAAATTGTAGCAATGGCTCCACTGACAAACAAAAAGGAGACCCAAGCTTTTCTGGGAGCCATAGGCTTCTGGAGGACGCACATCCCTGAGTACAGCCAAATTGTGAGCCCTCTTTATTTTGTGACCCATAAAAAGAACAATTTCCAGTGGGGTCCTGAACAACAGCAGGCTTTCAGGCAGATCAAGCAAGAGATTGCACATGCTGTGGCTCTTGGGCCAGTTAGGATGGGACCAGATGTAAAGAATGTACTTTACACTGCATCTGGAGATAACGGTCCCTCCTGGAGCCTCTGGCAAAAAGTGCCTGGCGAAACATGAGGGTAACCACTTGGCTTCTGGAGCTGAAGCTACAAAGGATCTGAAGCCAACTACACCCCTATGGAGAAGGAAATACTGGCGGCATACGAAGGCATACAAGCAGCTTCAGAAGTGATTGGCACTGAAGCGCAGCTCTTCCTAGCACCCCAACTACCGGTGCTGAGTTGGATGTTCAAAGGGAAAGTGCCTCCTACACATCATGCTACTGATGCTACGTGGAGTAAGTGGATTGCTTTGATTACGCAATGTGTCCGAATTGGAAACTCGAATCGCCTCGGAATTCTGGAAATCATAACTAATTGGCCTGAAAGTGGGAACTTCAGTCTGGCAGATGAAGAGGAAGAAGAGCCAGTAAGTCGAGCTGAAGAAGCTCCGCCATATAATCAACTGCCAGATGAAGAAACGCATTATGCTCTTTTCACTGACGGTTCTTGCCATATCATAGGAGGGAACCGGAAGTGGAAAGCAGCCGTTTGGAGTCCCACCCAACAAGTGGCAGAGGTCACTGAAGGTAAAGGCGAATCGAGTCAGTTTGTGGAACTCAAAGCCGTCCAATTGGCCCTGGACATCGCAGAGAGAGAAGGATGGCCAAGGCTCTACCTCTATACCGACTCACGGATGATAGCCAATGCCCTATGGCGATGGCTAGAACGATGGAAAAACATGAGTTGGAAGTGTAGAGGAAGACCCATATGGGCTGCTGATTTGTGGCAGGACATCGCTTCTAGAGTAAAGAAACTAGATGTGAGAGTCTGCCACGTAGATGCCCATATACCCAAGAGTCGAGCCAACGAGGAACATCGTAACAAAAGACAAGCGGATAGAGCTGCGCAAATTGAAGTGTCACAAATAGACCCAGACTGGCAACATAAGGGAGAGTCGTTCCTAGCCCGATGGGCCCATGATGCTTCAGGTCATCAGGGCCGAGATGCCACCTATAGATGGGCACGAGACCGAGGGGTGGATTTAACCATGGACTCTATTTCCCAGGTTATCCATGATTGTGAAACCTGTGCTGCTATCAAGCAGGCAAGAAGACTGAAGCCCCTATGGTATGGTGGACGCTGGGACAAGTATAGATATGGAGAAGCATGGCAGGTCGATTATATCATGTTGCCACAGACCCGCCAAGGTAAGCGCTATGTGCTTACCATGGTGGAAGCAACCACTGGATGGTTGGAGACATATTCAGTGCCCCATGCAACGGCCTGGAATACCATTCTGGTTCTGGAAAAGCAGGTCTTATGGAGACATGGCACTCCAGAGCAAATTGAGTCAGACAATGGGACTCATTTCAAGAATAATCTAGTGGCCACGTGGGCATGGGAGCACGGTATTGAATGGGTCTATCACATTCCATATCATGCACCTGCTGCTGGGAAAATTGAAAGATATAATGGACTGCTAAAAACAACTTTAAAAGCACTATGTGAGGGAAAATTTAAGAACTGGAATAAGCACCTAGCCAAAGCCACCTGGTTGGTAAATACTAGAGGCTCTGTCAACCGAGCTGGCCCTGCCCAAGCAGAATCCCTCCACACTGTAGATGGAGACAAAGTTCCAGTGATTCACCTGAGAGGTATGTTGGGTAAAGCCGTTTGGGTTGCCCCTACCTCGGGCCAAGACAAACCCATTCGTGGGGTTGTCTTCGCTTAAGGGCCAGGGTACACATGGTGGGTGATGAGGAAGGATGGAAAGATACAGTGTGCGCCTCAAGGAAATTTATCTTGAGGAAAAAACTAACTTTGTGCTTCAAGTTGTTTTACAGGAGACCAGTCACCAAATGAGAGAGACCTGACCAATGCTGATACCAGTATCTAATGATGAAACAATAAACCAGTCCTAAACCTGAGCTGTGATTGTAACCGAAGTGCCAAGGATCCGAACCGAGCTACTGTTGATGCTGAAGTCAATCTCCTACCACAAAACAACTACTCCAAAGGACTATATATATATATATATATATATATAT
>NW_020955224.1:1385919-1397546 GCF_003031625.1 Empidonax traillii
TGCTGGCAGCAGTGTGGTGTGGCTTGCTTCCTCTCGAGGGGAGTATTTGACTTTTTGTCCCTTCTTTTTGTCCCTTTTGTATCCCTTTTTGTCCCTTTTTCCCTTTTCCCTTTCCCTTCCCTTTTCCCTTTTGGGGAGTTCCCTTTGGTTGGTAGTGTGTATATAGTTTTCTTTATGTATATATAAATTTGAAATTTATTCAGTTTGGGTTCTTTTGTTTTTTTTTCGGTCGGCTGGGAGAAAGTGAAAGGGAGGGGGAAGGTTTTGTCCCCAGGGTCCAGGCACTTGGCTGGGAGCCAAGTCCAACCTGGGACAATATGCAGAAAAATATGAAGGTGTAGTTCTCCTTCAATTATGTCATGCATGAGATCTTCTGAAACTAAATGTTATTCCTGTTTTTTTTTTTTTTGCAAGAGCTTCATACAGGGTGTTTATGCTAATCAGAGAATCATCTTCATACTCATCCTCTCATACCAAAACATTTCAGTTGCCAAAGTAAATGCATAAAGTTTTCCTGCGAATGACTGCAACTTATCAGGACACTTTTCCAGAAATTATTTCTTTTTTTTTTTTTTCCCTCTCAATGAATGAAACAAGAAAAACTAAGCCAATATTTTAAGCAATTGTTATAATCTTCAAATATTTCGCTGCAACAAACTAGCATACATTACAACTTTTCAATACATGTCATATAGTTTCATAAAAATATACAGCTATTGGTATTTTTTGATAGTCCTTATTTACTGGAAGCCAAATGGAGTGTGAAACATTAAATTATTCTTAAGAGTAAGAGGGTAAATAATTTTTCAGTCCTGCTACTGAAATTCAAAATGCACAAAATACGAAAAATATGGTTCTAGATTTATACTGTTTTCTGCATAACTGTTCCACATTTTCAGATTGGAAAAAAAACCTAAACTACCCCAATAACATTTCATGTGCACTGCACGTGCACAAGGCAGCACATGGTCTTAACATGTTTGAGGTGGAGACTTTTCCTTTTGGTTAACTTTTGGGTTTGGTCCCAGCAGGGGATGTGCATGTGTGACCACAGAAGATCACACATACTGTCTGTTGGGTTTTTGCGTGGTTTTGGTTTGGTTTTGTCTCCAGCTGGTGCATCCCAGGTTGTAACCACTGTCATGGAAAACCAGACAAGGATGGAACAGACTGCAGAATGTGCAAAGATATCACCATTTACAATAACTCTCTGGTCAATAACTTTGTTTTCTCTGCCAAGCATTTGTCCTGTACGTATGACACAAGCAACCCATTGCTTACAATATTAATTGACCTTCAGGTCAAACAGGATCACTTTTCCAGATACAGAATCCAATTTTGAAACTTCTTTGAGGTTGTAATACATGGGGAAACATAAGCAGAGATCCAGGAGCTCCAGAGATATTCTTGAGCCTGCATGTGTGGCTTAGGGTCTTACAGAATGTCCTTCAGCTACATTTGGGCTTCACCTTTGTTATTTCCAAGCACACTTTGTAATCTTTAAATAGCAAGACTATCTGGAAGGTGAATCTTGAATGAAAACTAGATTGACTCAACTGAAATTACCAGATATCATGGTTAAAACTACCAAATAAAAGCACATTTTTTTACGTAAGTGTTAATTAAATTACAGAGCTCATTTATTTTGCCCGCAGGAAAAATGGCTTTCTGTGAAAACACAAAATATGGCTGTCTTCTGTCAGAGAATTTCCTGGAAAATAGTTACATCTTCAGCTGTTTGCTGCGGTTTTCTGGACAGAACCTCCTGCTCAAGGTGTATCTTCACATTGCCAAGGTCAGGACAGTGGCAGTAAGAACTCTTGAGGGAAGGGTAATTAATCTTGTAATTAGAAGGATATATTTTCTCATACAATTTCAGTGCAAAATGGGGAGCAGAGAGTGTTAAAACAAAAAATGTTTCTTGCCTAATATTAAATGTTACACACACCTCCATCTATAGGGATGAACTGGAAGGCTAATTAATTCCAAGCAGCAGAAATATCTCTGTGTCCACAGAAAATCATTGCATGCTGTCAGCAAAACTAGAATGGAACAGAAATCCATCAAAGTCTGATTTCTTCTTTAATATAGGACAAAATTTAGGTCTGTACAATCTTAAATTGGAAGCAGCTACAACCAATTAGTTGCTTCATTTAATATTTCAGTTTGCATACTCAGCACATTGCAGCAACCCCTGTAATCTTCGAGAAAGCTCAGGACACAGTAGGGGGAAGATAAGGAGATAAAACTTGGTATCTTGGGAAATTTGGAACTAGAAAGTAGAAAATCAGAGCCTTCTCTCAAAAGCCAGAACAGGGAGTTCATAAGCTGGTATCCAAAACTCCAGTCTGGTGTTACTGACAAGTGCTGGGACCATGCATGCCATGAAACACACCATTAAGAAATTCAGTACAGAAATTAGACTTCACCTATTTTAATGGTATTAATATAAGACTAATGAATTACGTTTATCCTTCAGCGATAAGTTTACTGCAGCAGCAGGGAACTTCCCTAAAGAACCATGTCAAGGCAACTCCAGATCAATACTGTTAGAAGGAATTTACATGCTTACTATTTACTTAGCCTGTCCAACACCATCCTCAGAGATTTTTACCCTTCTAAGGCATAGACATGTCTGCAATATTTTCTTGTGTTTATATAAGACTTCTTTGAAACAAACTGTTAAGTCTGTGTAACTATTCTTGGAACTTTTAATAGATTTTTAATAATGAAGAGTTCCCATCCTTCATTATTTTCATACTATTAGTGAAAAAGACTAGGTTTTTTTTACCGTAACTTTGCTTATATTTATATTCTATATAAATATAATTAAATATATAAATATCTATAGTGCATATAAATATATAATACATATAGCTAAGCTTTGAAGCAAATGCTTCTTGTTGTCAAAGATTCCAAAAAGACCATGAACAAACACAAGTAAGCAGTTTGACACCAGTTACTCAAAGTCACTGCATTAACATTTACTCCTTAGTTTCAACTAGTAATTGGAGGAAAAATCTGGAAGGGGACTAGTTTTAATCATGCTACCCCTTTGCCACAACATTCAACTGTCCCTTAGGGCATAGTAGATAGTTTTTTGTATAAAGAATAAAATTGCTGCATCATTACACAGTAAAGAAAAAGCAGGACAAGAACTGCAACACAGATGTATGTCCTTGGGTGTTCATGTTGTCTGATGCTACTTCTGGGATGACAGCTTTTATCTTCCTTCTTTGTGACTTTGGTTATAATTTTTGCTCAGCCCAGCAATGTGATCACAGAAATCTTCAAGTGTAAAATTGTAGTAGAAGAAGAGATTATTAAATTAAAAAAAACCAGGTACATGTATGTGTCAGAGCAAAATAGTCCACATCAATATTGCAGAGGAAGTACAAAACCCTGAAAATCCCATTAAGTCATGAGTTTACCTGGAACCAAAATTTTGGCATCTCTTACCATCTTAGGGTTTTGTATGCTTTTTACCTTTAAAATAACAAACTATTGTTTAAAATGTAAAAGCATATCTAACAAATACTTGGGCTAGAGACAGGGAGGTCGCAAGCAGCAGAATCTGTCTATAAGGTTACAGTTTTATGGGTATTGCAAGTCAGATACAAATAATTCCGTGTTACTAAAAATTATTGTTCTACCAATCACCTATTTGGTAGCTAAAAGAATGTACTGAAAAACATGCTTTTACAATGCTGTTTTCAGAGAAAAGCATGCCTTTAGAATGCTTCTTTTACAGGAAAGCTTTTTTTTTTCCTAATGCTGCTTTTAATTGAATGTCATGTCCTAAGGGAAATGTGACACACTGTGAAATAAAGATGTCATATTTGTCTCTGTCAAAAGAAAAAACATGCATTTTAACAGTTTAAGGATTTTAATTTAAACATACACTTGTCAGGAAAAGCTTTTAAAAAGCAAATGAAACCCTTCTGCTCACTTTCTTGCTTGACAAGAAAATTCAAGCTTTTAGTTTAGTATATGTGATATTTCAGTCACAGACTTTTTCAGCTTTGCTTCAGTATTGTCTATAGAAGCCAGACAAAGTCTATTAACACATATACTGAAACACTTGTTTCCTTCTAATTTTATTATTTTTACTAGTAGTTAGTTTTGTAGCAGTTCTAAAAATAAAGTTTCTTAATTTTGGACACAGTATCTGAATTAAGAAAAAAAAAAAAGACAAAAAGGAAGCTATTAAACCACTAAATGAAGTCTATCCTAGACTTGGAAATGAGTAATTTTAACATCATCATCACTGACAGGAAGGACATAATCATTCTCAAAAACTGTAGTAGGTGGAAGGGGCCTTAGAAGATTGTATGATCTGTTCTTCAGGTAGAAGCACATCAACCTATAATTTCAAAAAGATAATATTTTCTTAAGAAAATACAAGTAAGGTTTCTCTATAAGTAAGGTTTCTAAAATACCTGAGAACAAGGGTTGTAGATTATAGTAGTAGTTCAAAAGTTGGGCCCAAGCATATAGTTACATGTTCCTTGTAACAGGTTATTATTTTCATAACCAACCATCAACTTCTGGTAAATTTCTCCCAAGTTGAAGAAAATCAGAATTTTCCAAAATTTAATTGCATGCATCTATCTGTGGAATAAGTTTCTAATAAGTATGTTTAAAAGTCAAAGAAGCTGGTCTTGAGATGTCTGTGAGATGTTTGCTGTTTCCAGTTGTACCTCAGTAAATTTTAAGCATGTAAGGTTAGAGATTCTGGCTACATCATTGTGGAGAGAGGAGGAGAAGCAGCAATGAGTTAAAGCCAAGTCAGTTCATTGGATAAAATGGTCGACATTTTGCAGTAATGGCACATGAGCAGTTGTGGTGACCCTGCTCTGGTACTTGCTTGCTTCTTGTGGTCACAATGGTGTCAGCCTGACTGAGAGTTTTCAGCTAGAGCAGATGGCAGTAGTCATTCAGTGAGGTATAAAATACAGAACATTTGAAACATAAACCCTGTTTTTGTCAGTAATCTGAGTTTACCATACATGTTCCTTAGAGTTGCTCTAATTTTGGAATATGGTAGAACATAGGAGTTTGGGCCCAAAAGGCTTTTGGTCCTGGAATTAACAAAAGAGTCCATCCAACCTCTTTCCCATATCTTGAGGCATTTGAATGCTGGTTGGTGCACACTTTCAGAGAGAAAGGTTTTCTGAGCATGAAGTTTAAGAGTAGCACTGACCTGCAAAAGAGATGGGAATGGAGGGATGTAGTGTAAGACTGTATCTTGGAGAACTACAAGTTATTGCTAATAACTTTCTCTCCTCTGAGTAATACTCAGTATGCATAATATTATTTCTTATATTTCATATATTTACTCTATGTGTGATGCCAAATGCCATAAAGGCACAGTGAAGTAGAGGAAGGTCTTGGAACTCTATACAAACACAGACCATGAAACCCTTTTGCCCAAAACAGCATTGACCCTGGATGACATATTGATTACTTGAGGTGAGCCGAAATCCAGATGGTTTCTCTGGATACACTTAGGAAGGATTGAAATTCCAGCACACAAGAGGTTGTAATCACCATCTATCACAGTCTGAAAGGGAGGTTGAAGAGAAAGGTGGGAGACCTGCCTCTGGAGCTCAATGATATAACCTCGAAATGTCATGACATTAAATTTAGATCTGACAAAAAGCTTTTGATAATGTGCAAGTCTGAACTTAAGAAATCAAAAAAAATAAACCCAATGTATTTGGTTGCCTGAGCTGTTCTCAGGTGACTGTGACCTTTCCTTCACTACAGTTCTTAATCAAAAGTGAGGAGAAAGTATAGGAAAGGAAAATCAGTAATTTTCACATAGACCCAATACTTGCCATCCAGTCGTTTGGCACAAAGCTACAGTAGGTAACCTGTCAAATTTGGTGCACAGTTTACATGACAGCCAGATTTCTGCTCCCAAGAAGTGCTAAAATCATCCTCTTCTAGAGGAGGGATACTATTTTCAAAACCAGAGCGTATCAGCAGGCAAACTCCCGACAGATGGTTGTGAGTGGTAAAGGAAGGGTCAATGCATGGATGGCTTGATGTCAGAGCTCTGTTATCCAATTTGTTGCTGGGTAGTCCAAGTTTGGAGCAAGCCTTCTCTCCAATGTATTCTCAGGTACTGACAGAGCTGCTGGAGCTCAGCAGCCACACAGTGCAGAGACTTGAGAAAGGTTTTACTCTAAAACCCATGATCCCACTAAACCACGTTGCTATTAAGCACCCTATGTCCATTTTAGAACATGTAAATGTTATTTAGAATGACTGGTTGCAAAGTCTAACTTTTTTGAATATCTAATTTTAGCATGTTTTGCCAGAAGTATTTTCCATCACCTTGTGGGCTACGGCTGTCAAATGGCAAAGAAAAATAACTGTTGGAGGAGGAAAAGGTTATATCATATGACTAGGACTGCTAATTTTGACCTGTACATAAATCTTTTAATAGAAAAATACCCAAAACAAACAAAACCATAACAAAGTAGAGTCTCTTAGTCTTTGCAATTGAGTTGTTAATTATAGCTAGACAATGTTTCCTCTTCCCCTACAGCTTGAGTGAGCTCTAGCATATTTGTATCAAGTCACCATACACTCAAAACTGCATGGTCAAAGAATCATATTGCAAATGAGCAAGATGGGAAAAGATGTTTGTTTGCATTCTTTAATAGTAGTTTGATTTAACAATTACTTTAACAATTTGATTTTCAGAAAATCAGCACAGGAATAGGGGATTGTAAAACACAGCTCTAACATCCCTGCTTGGGTTCCCATTACTAGCATCATAACAACAAGTCATCATCAGGAAAAGGTATGGCAGATGTGCATATTTCTCATGGTCAGGCATTTCAAGGCTTTCTTTCCACCCCATAAGATATTAGCTAAGAATCTTGCATCCTTTATAGAGGTGTCCTGGAACACAGCAAGAGGCTGCAAAGTACTGCCTAGTGCTGAAGTTTCCAAGTGATTACGTGTTCTCATATTATTCTCATTGCAGTCCTCTATACCAGACAAAATGGCTGCGGTAAGCCAAGGGTTCACATTCCTGATCTCAGCTGAGGCTGGGAAAATCCCCTGAGACAGAAGTAGTACAGCCAGTATTCTTTTTTTGGATTTTTTTTTTTTTTTACAAGTTTTGGCATAGCTGACCTGCTGAGGCAAAACAGGATTATCTTGAGTACGACCACAGATCCTGGAATTTAAGGTCACAAAAAACACAGATGGTTTTGGAGAGGCTGGTAATTAAATTAACAGGAGCCACAATTAAAATAAGCTGATAAGTCTGACCAGGTAACACTGAGATCCAGCAAGAAAGCAAAATAAAATCTTGCAGCCAATCGTAGCATTCCTCCTAAGAATGTAGAAACGTTTCCACATTCATTTTGTGTAAGAAAGAAGCTGTTCAAATGTCTAGATATTTGCACTGTCTGCATCCATGCCTAGAAATGTACAACACAAGTATCTGAAGCTTTCTGAAGATGTAATATTGATTCTATTCTAATAAATTATAGAAATGCAATAGGTCTTTGGTGACACAATAGGTTAATTTATTAGATTAACTTTGTATGTGTCTCATATGTAAGTTGAAAATAGATTTAAATCGATCGAGCTGCAAAATTTCTATAGCTAATCCAGTTAACAAGTCAACATTAGGTTATGCAGGACTCAAACACTGAACACCTCACTTGGGAAATTGTGCTCATTCCATTACAGGAACATTTCATGCACAATCTCTACATTGTAACAAATTGTGATTGATGCACATATAGATATACTCACACAGACAAAATCCCCTTCTGATTCACTTCCAGAAAGTGCTTGCAGATTGTCCACCAGGTCACTTCCAGGATCTCATCAAGATGTCACACACTGCTCATTCTTTTTCCATTCACTCTTGTATCTGACCTACTTTCCCCATCACAGCCATCATAGGGCATGGAATTCATTTATATTATGTGCCAGTGCATTCATGGGAAACCTATCCATAAAAGAAATGCCACTGTGGTATTTATACCATTGTTTTTTTAGTGTAAAATTCAAATAAATCTGCATAAACTAGGAATTTGGTTTTGTTTTCTGCAAAGTCATCCTATTAAAACTAAACTATAAGCAGCAAACATCCCTAAACCTTATGTACAAAGCAAGCTCAGCATCTAATTTCTTTTAAAAATCTCTTGTATGCAAAAGTACCAAAGATTTTTCCTGTAGAAAAAGTAAGCAAATAGAAATCTCAGGAAAAGACAGGCAATGTGAGGCACTGTGAAAGATAAATTTATGGAACACCATGGGAATTTGTAACGATAATGAAAGTGAAAAATGGAATGCAGTGTTTTTATCACTTGCAATTGCTGAATCTTCCTGAGATTTCTCCTTGAAGCGTCGTAGAAGAGGGATCCATACACCATCCCCTCTTGCAGAATTCACGAGAACATGCAGTGTCATTTCAGTTTTAGCACATGCAGAACCACAAATATATCAGAGTTATTCTGAGGTTACATGAGGACAAGAAGAGCAGGAAATGCAGACTTATCAACTTCAAAAAACAAAGTTACCGGGCATAATTTCCCTGAGCGACGTGCATTTGCATGATGGATGATTCCAAAAGTAAGCCTCTAGACAATTGTGCTAGGCAGGTGGTTCTGGAATCCTTCACAGAAATAATTGTGAGACCATTCTGTTGAGTTCTGTACCTGTGCTGGATGGCTCAGAAATGTTCTACTATTTAAGGAAGGCATTTAGTCACAGGTGGGTAAATAATTAGAAAAAGATAGATATGAAGTGATAGGTCATGACTCCGTAGCTGAAAGAAACTGGAATGACTCTGTCTTATTAAAAAGAAGGTGAAGCATCTGTGTGCCTGTCACAGACCATCCCAATAAAAAGCCTTGCCAGAGTAGACACTTGCATATTCACTGGATGAATTTGATGCAGGCTATCTTACACACCTCTTTGAGACAGAACCTTACACAGCATACAGTTCGGAGTGCCAAGCAAACATTATAAATGCCTAATGACATTCTGTCAAGAAGCAGCCTTTGATTTCAGAGTGTCATTGAATTTTAAATACAAAATACAATCACATAACATATTCTCATTTATCTCCACCAGTGTTTATGTCTTACCAGCTATAAATCCACTGAACTTAAAGAGAGGTGAAATAATTTCTTCAACTTTGTCATTCACAGACAAATTGAAGGCTGTCAAAATACAGAAGGCAGTCTTCTGATTGTTAAAGCTTTTGACTTTGATCATGCAGATATGCTTTTCAGTAGCCATTTCTACAACTTACTGCAGAGCATTTGTATACTTACCTAGAAGGTTCTTGAAATCTTCTGAAGATACTTCTCTTTGTAGTGTTGATTTTGATGTTTGCAATTATGCACCATGCTAAGATAATAATAGAAACTGTTTGTTGAAGGATTCCACTTGTGCCACTTAACTACTAAGAGACAGGAGAGTTGTCATCTGCAGATTTAACATTGCAAGAAAAAAAACCTGTAGGTTTTATTCTGTACATTAAAAATGTCTAACTCTGAACTGCAGCCAATTGTCTAATGAGAATTGTTAGGATTTTTATAGGGTAAGGACTACCTTAACATATTCTACTTGCAATTGCAACGTTCTTGAAGTGTGCGCAGTCATATGTGAGATGGGATAGAATAAGCAACTCAATTTCAAGTAATAACTTAAACACACTAAAAATTACTGCAGCTCTGAGAAACAGAGTTGTCAGAGAGGCAAAATGCTATAAAGAGCACACAAATGTATTTTCTTAGTTTTTTCATACTTGTTATTCTGTGCAGCCATTTTAAACTATTTCAAAGCCTGCCTATAAATTCAAGATTTTCATTATTGCTTTCCTCTTGGAATCTTCCTCAAAGTTTTGTTTATTATAATGTTAACTTTCCAGGACAAGATATTGCTTCATTTTATATAGCAATGGGACTTTAATATGCACTTCCTGAAATTACCTTCTACATTTCAAGTACCATCGCCACCTAAGTCACATTTCTTGATCCTGTGACACGTTCACTGTTTTGGTAGAATAAGTCTGTTCCTACAAGTAGTTCTCAATCTGGTCATGGTTTTAGACACATTTCACCCTTTTTCATTACACCCCTCATAGTAAAGAATCGTGACACAGCTTCCTGTTGAGTTATTCAAACCAGATGGAGAAAGTTCACACAGCAAAAACTTCAGCCTTGCCTCTCAAAAAATTTTCTCAAGGAATTACAGTTACTGTACAGTAAGTATCTTTTATCTTACATGCTTTCCTATTCTACTTTTGTGCATCTTCTCCATATAAAATGAACATTTTGGTCGGGAGCATCCTTTAGGGTAGTGTCTGTACTGTGAATATCTCCTGAACCTTCAGCAAAAAATGTAAAAAGACATGTTTTCTTCCCTCCAGTGGTCACCATAAAACAAGGGTAGTTGACATGGGTTGCACACAGGTCTGTTCCTGAAGCAGCATCACAAGATCAGTGTTTTCACATAAAGGATTCAAAATTTAAATACTTCACTGTAAGGGTGGAACTGGGGTTAAAAGAAAACTGCTCCAGAATGGCATAGTAAGCAGGGATTTCACATACCTAATTCACACATCTTAAAAAAACACCCCAGAAAGAAAAATCCTGATTTTGAAATTCAAAAGAGCCAAGACCATTACGCTTGAGACAGAGGAAGTTCTAAATAAGAACAAAGAATGACGATGAAAGTGGAGGAGGCAGTGCAGCTGAATGACTGTTTCTGAAATGTTATACCCAAAAAAGAAGTGGCACAGGAAAATCCATACCATTTGCCAACTGGAATGACAAAATTAACTGCCCTGAAGTTTTTAGAAATTATATATGGTGATATAATGGAGCAGTAAACAGAGAAGGAGAAAACCTGTAAAAAATTTGTATTGAGTCCTTGATCTGGTTCTTGTTAGAAGGGTAAAAGATTTGCTTCTACTAAGGCTGCAGCTGGTGTTATATTTATTTCAGACTATGTAGAAATAGTTAGAGGTCTTAAACTCTATTTAAAAGTGTGCAATATTCCTGTGATTTCAAAATGGAGGAGCTTTGGCTTACTTTCACCCTTGCTGACTTTCCAGAAAAATAGTGTCAGAAAGATCTGAACAACAGAAATGTCAGAAAGCTTTTGTTTTTGCATGCACTGTTTCTTCCAGTACTATTTTTGAAGAAAAAGAGAAGATAACTTTCTTTGTGGTAACAAATCTAATTTCACCTTCAAATATTATGCAAATTTTGAAGGTGAAAAGTTAGGAGAATCCCAATTGATACATTTGTATCTTGTTTGAAAGCAAATAATTTGATATTTCTATTTGTACTGATTATTTTCTTATTAGCAGTTTTTCTTACTAAAGAATTCCTTGTACTATTTGAGTTTTTATTTTGACTCATAGAATCATAGAATAGATTGGGTTGGAAAAGACCTCCAAGATCATCAAGTCCAACCCCTGATCCAACTCCAATTACTATATCATGGCACTAAGGGCCACATCCAATCTCTGCTTAAAAACCTCCAGGGATGGTGAATCCACCACCTCTCTGGGTAGGCTGTTCCAATGCCTGATTACCCTCTCCGTAAAGAATTTCTTCCTAACATCTAACCTAAAC
>NW_020955224.1:1398422-1440993 GCF_003031625.1 Empidonax traillii
ACACTGTTCTTGATGCAGGCCAGGATGCCATTGGCCTTCTTGGCCACCTGGGCACACTGCTGGCTCATGTTCAGCCTCCTGTCAATCAGCACCCCCAGGTCCCTTTCTGCCTGGCTGCTCTCCAGCCACTCTGTGACTCGTAGGACTTTGTCCTATTTCAGCTCTTTCTGAAACCTGAAAGCAGCTCTCTTCTCTATCTGAAGAAGGTGGTTTGTCAAAGTAATGTGGTCTGGTTAAGTTCCCATCAACAGATGACCTGGTCAACCTTAATCAGAAGTAAGAGGAATATCCATTGGTTAAAGATTTTATGCACAACACAAACCTCCAGAGCAGGTGTTCTTATAGCAGCCTTGCAAGTATGCAGACTGCTATCAGACACTGTTTGACAGAAAGAAAACAACTTTCTTATGTTTATTCATCTGAATTACATTCTTTCTAGATCATTCTCTCTTGGTTTACAAGGAAGGAAAACACGGTCAGCAAAATAGAGCTTAGTACTGATACCATAAAAAAAGAAAAAATACTGATGCTTGCTAGTAAGTCCTGAGATTGAGCAGATCGTGGTTGACTGCAGTACTACGGGGGAACAGTGATAGATTATGGGCTGTACATGACAAATTATGGACTGTATATGACAAATTAAATACTAGAAACAGCAGTATTCTAGTAATCAGCAGTGGAATCATCAAGGCTTAAACTCCTCCTGCCACATTTTCAAGAGCAGTGGCAAGTGAGCTCTGAGGTACCAAATGATGTTCTGATGGCTTTTATCATCAGCTGCTCACGGGTCCTTGGTGAGCTGCCCTTCAGATCAGTCAGGCTATAGAAGACTTACGGACCTTGAATATAAAAGGAATCAAGGGAGATGTCCAAAAGACCCATCTGCTTTGCTTTTGACATTCCGGATTTCCTTTGTTGTCTAAGGATTTATTAAAAAAAAAAAAAAAAAAAAAAAAAGTGAAGGGCAGGTTTCTAATGCTTGTGGAAATCCTTACACAATCAGATATAGCATTTTTTCCAAGAGGCATAGTCTTATGTTCTAACCTAGCAAGTCCAGAAAGCTGCTAAGTGTTTGGTCTTTCCTAGAACATTTGTGGGTTTTTTCACTTTACATAAGATTCCTCTTAATGTTCTTTACTCTTTGAGAATAATTTATGTAAATCTTCAACAATTTTGTCTGGATTAATATAACCAATTGTTCAATGGCATAAATGCCTGAAACCATGAGTAATCCAAAAGCTGAAAATTTAGGACAGCTGGAATGATACCAGAAATTCCTCTGTTTTACAGAGAATTCCTTTATAGCAACACCATTAAAATATGTCACACCAAGTAGCAGGAAGGACTAGTAAGGTGATGAGAAACAGCACTGAACTTCCTACCTTTGTCCAGTAGCAGTGGGGTATCCAAAGGGAGGGGGTCTCTTCAGCAGATGCTCCTTATAACAAAAGATTCAGTTCAAGTTCTGTGAGGGAATACACACCATAAAGGAGTGCTGTAATGGGTAGAATAAACATATAAGTGGGCTAAGACCACAACTTCTTGCTTTTTTAAGACAAAGCCATTATGCGGGCTCCAAAACATAGGCACTCTGAGGTTTCTTTTGGGTTTATGACATGTGTGGAGCCACGTGTGCACCTTTGGATAGAAGACAGAAAAGAGAACAAACAGCCAACATGCAATTCAAATGTGTTTGCCTTTCATTATCTATGTTTGAAGTATTCTTGGTAATGACTTTAAAATAATGAATAGTATAGCAAAATGTATTTATTACATGAATTAACTTCAAAAAGCTTGCCTCAACATGACATTTGGGAAATGTAAAAAATTTGAACAAGTCCAACAAAATAAATTTGCTTTTCTTAATGCATGGAGATTTAAACAATTTCAGGAAGTCAGTTGCATGAACTGGCTGTGTAGTCAAAATAGCATCAGAAGTCCTTTGATTTCCTTTTGAAAATATATCCTGCCCTAACTTACCTGTATGAAGGTGCTATAATTTTTTGTGAGGAATGAAACCAAACCCCAAAAACTCAACAAAACAAATTTGTGGACTCCAGTGACTATGCTCTTTCATCATCTTTGTTTACAGGAACACCTTATCTACAAATTTCTTTGAATGCCAAAGTGTGGAGAGCATCAGGACTTCTTTTAGGTTACAGAAGGGTGACAACCAAAGGTCATATGATACCAGGACATTAAAACATTTCCAAAGAGAGATCTGATTTTGATAGAACATGCTAAAAATATTCTACAGTCAGGTCATTTAAAGTGCCCCAACTGAATTTTGATGAACCTGCCACTTACAAAATATCTTTTTTTGGAGGAAGCACTATGTATCTGTTAAGCATTAATGTATCAATTAATAAAAATGTCTCTGACTAATGCCAAGCAAAGAGAAAAGATTATTTTTTTTACTCTGAAGCTGACTCATCATATATTATTTTTAATGATACATTCTGTAAATGTCAGTTTTCAGACTTTATGCAATTAAAAACTCTGTTTACTCAAATACTTTTCCTATTTCAGAAATTTTAAAATTAGACAAAGGACTGCCTGATAGTTTATGACTTTTCCAGTGTATTGTTCAAATGGAAGAACAAGGCCATCAACCTTTCCCAGTTCCTTGCCCCTCGGTACAAGTGAAAGATCTAATCCATATACTATTAGCACAAGGGAAACCCCTAGAAAGAAGTCTTAAAGAAGTCTTTTTAACACTAGGGCTAATTAAGAAACTATAAGAACTCTATTAACTATAGGATAAATTTCCATTAAAGAGGAAATCAATCTCTTGTGAAGAGTTAACAATGTCTTTGACATCATCAAACCTACACAGTACAAATAGTATTTACATGCCAGTAAAGGATGGTCCTGAGGAGAATGAATAGATGAAGTTGATGAGATTCTGATACTCACCTCAACATGCAGACTGAATTTCATCTTCTCATTCAGCCGATATTCAGCCTGGATTTTGTACAATCACTCTCATTTTACAGTGTAACACTGTATTAATTACTGTTTTCATGCCATTTGTAGCAAAAATCTGAAGTCATGAAGCAGAATCCCACTGAGCTTGGCACCAGACAAATATCAAAACAAAGCTCAAGTTTGCCCAGAATAAAATTCCAGGCTTCTACAAAGCAAGATGACATGACCATAAAAATTTTATCAGAGTAAGTCTTCCATGCTGATATCAACAGGCACTGTGGCATTTGTATAATGGTCTTTGTTGATTTATAAAGGAAAATTAGATGAAAATTGGTACTGTACAGCAGAAGATCAAGTTATCTTTAATTCTTTTTCTATGAAAAATCTACATTTAAATTGACCTGGTCATGTTCATCTTGGTTCTTCTAACGTTGATTTTCCAGACTAGAAAGTATTTTTTCATTCCAGGAGTAACAGAAATAATTATTTATGCATGTAAATTTTACAAACTGTCACACCTGCTGTCACAGCAGCTCATTAACAGCACTCAGGTTGTTGGGAGACAGATGAAGATCTGTTTAGCCGATGTCCACTTTCAAGCCTGCTCCCAAACGTTGCCTCCACAACTCTTCATCCATCTTGACTAGTTCATGAGAAGTAGAGCTACAGGCTTCTACAAGAGAGGCCTGTTGTACTCACCCACATCATTGTTCTGCTCACACCAGCAGACAAAGGAAAAGCTGCAGATGTCACCTCTCTGGGCTTCTGCAAGGCCTCTGACATGGTCCCCCCCAGCATCCTTCACTTTAAACCAGAGAGATGTGGATTTGATGGGTGCGTGAGGGATTAGTTGGACAGTCACATCCAGAGGGTACTGGTCAACAGCCCACTGATGGATGTCAGTGACAAGTGGTGTCCCTCGGGGTCTCTACTGAATTTGGTGATATTTTAATGTCCTCATCAATGGTGCAGACAAATAGATTGAGTGCTGCACCCTCAGCAAGTTCACAGATGACATCAAGCTGGCTGATGCAGTTGACATACCTGAAGGACAGGAGGCCACCCAGAGGGACCTGGACAAGCTCAAGAAGTGGACCAATGGGAACACTGTGAGGTTCAAAAAACCCAAGTAAAAAGTTCTGCTTTAAGTTAACCCTGCCTCATGTTAACTGTACCAAGCCCCTGATTTGGCTGGTTAGGCTTGTTACCAACTTGATCTAAGAACTTCTTTGTAAACTGGACCTTGGTACCAGATGTTTCTTGTTGAGGTGTTGGTTCAGGATGGGATAACAGTAGAGGCCTTGAAAATATGGCCATAGGGTGAAAGCAAATGGTCCCAGAACCCATAACTCACAGTTACTGGGCAGTGATAAAACACAACTCCCAAAGCTGGGCAAATATTACTTCTGCTTTAAGAAAAGAAACAGAGGCTAAATAAGGAAAGTCAACAAAGAAACAAATAAAAACCCAGCCCAACTCCCTCAGGTAGGGATTGGGAAGGATTAACTGACTATGGAGTGACAGTGGCTGATGATGGATATGAACTAAGCATAAGCATCAAGTGCATAGTTAAAGAAGGTCTAATAAAATTTTGCTTAAAATTTTAAAATTGGCTTATCTGTCTTCTAAACATTCCTATCACAGCAATCCTTAATTCTCTAACTGAGACGGATACACACATATTCAGTGGCAACAAATGTTACCAGAATTTTGTGGAGCAAAGTAATGAAACAAGATCATGATTTCTTTGGTTAATTTTATATATGTGGAATGTGTAACTGGCAAACATAAAGCGCAGTTTCAAATATGTGTGAAATCTGTGATTCAAACCAGACTGAACCAGAAACAAGCATTTCTCACTAAAAATTAATGCAAAAATATTGAAATAAATGTGTAGGAGATTAATGTTGTATATTTCTCTAAGAAAGAGGTCAAAATTTAGATATCAAGTTTTTACTGATGTTTCCAAAACACACAGGCAGAAGAATGTAATAATTTTGCCACTAAATATTTTGTTCTGATTTGACACTATGAAATTTTCTTAAATGCTTTCTAGATAAGGTGAACTATTTCACACAGTCTATGTAACATGAAAGAGAAAAAATGGCAAAATTAACTTGCCCCCTAAAATTTAATGCATAAGAAGACATCACTGCAGATATTCTTACTTTTTCTAAGGATATATATGGAAGAAGAAAGAAAAGCACTAAAAGAGAAAAGAGGATATTTAGGTCCTTAATAATTTAGACGTAGGATTTTGAGTAGTCTTTGGGTATTGTAATTCTTAAAATCCCCAAATGCCTGTGTGAATTAACACAGTAATAAGATGGCATTTTATCATATAAAGATATTGAAAAATTATTACTACAATGGCTTAATTTCAATTTATTTTTTATTTCCTTGTATAAAATTGGAAAAGAAATTGAAATTTCCTTTATAAGCTTATAACGCAGCCGTCTTTCATGTAGCCATTTTGGCACCAGTGTTATTTCCATTTCTCCTAAATTATAGCCTGCAGAAAACTACTGAAATAATCAGGAAAAAAAATATACAAATAATTTTCAAAAAGAATTTGGCAAGTGTTTCCAAGTCTTCATTATCAAAAAGTATGAATACTGATGGCCTCAGTGGTGGCAAAAAATCACCATGTTTTCTTTTGTCTACCAGTGCAGTTTCTGTTTAATTTTGAACAAGCTTACAATTACTATACCCAGAGGGTAGTCACCACAACACCTGACAGCAAACTCCAAAAAACCTTCTCTTGAACCTCTGCCATATCTTTTAGGAAAACAGCATCTTAGAACCAAGTCAACAACAGGGTAAGCAAACAGAGTCTAATTCTCCAAAGAGAATGTTCACACCTGTGTGAAAAGAGACTCAAATTAAAAACTGTAAAGTAGAACAGTTTTCAAATTATGGACTGCACTCTGACTGGCAAGAATCTTGTAAATTGGCAATGGGTAGATATACTTTTGTAGAAATCTTTTGTATCTTTTATAGTACTATGAGAGAAGACTGGTTACTAAGCACTAATTATTGTTTTGAATGAATTATTCTGTGATTTAGCCAAAACAAATAGTAGATATTTTGTTACAGACATTTAGGAACAAATCACTTTGTATTTAAATCAAGGCTGTACTTACAATTTTTGGACTATAGTAAGCATTCTGAAGGCAAAGGATCGAGGTTGTAGCCTCTTTTTCCCCAGCCAGGTTCCCAACATTTACTCTTTTCTTGAGACTAAGTTTTATGAAAGCTTAATACACCTTCTGGTAGAAAATATATTTTCCCCATTTTAACAACAGTAATTGCATCAGTTTCTAAGCTATGCCTGTGATTTTCTACCATTCAAATCAAGTATCTCATACATACAACAAGAAGTTTGGCATCCAGCAACAATACAGTTATGTAAATTATGAAATTATCACTTAATCCATGCAAGTTTAGTGTCATACTAGTTCTAAAATGTACTGATGATAAAGGCAAAAAAGGCTTCAAAGTTGAGTGGGCTTCAAAGTTGAGTTGTCTTCAAAGCCACCTAAGAACTGGTGAAACATCACACAGTGTGATGCTCATGCTCTTAAAAGGTATTTTTAGTGATTCTTTTAGGAATATCAGTACTCTTTCCAACAGGATAAAACAATCACATCTTATTTTGGTGACACGTGTTTCATGCCATCTTTTCATTTGTATTTTTAGGGTTTGGAAGTTAATACGTAAATGAGCGAGTAATTGAGGGTCTAAATTACTTTCTGTCAGAATTTGTAGATGACACAGACAGTAGAATAAACACTTTGATCCTCTTCCACATACTGAGGTGGCAGTAAAGGCTGTCTGACCTTCATCAGAGAGTCTTTGTGCACATCTTTATCTCCCGATGGGACCAGATTTACAACAAGGCTTTTTACACATAGTGAAGGGGGAGTGAGGCCAGCGGTTGGTACAGAGGCATAGGTGCTCTTCTGGGCCTCACTGAAACATCAGGCTGTGAGACTTCTGCTTTATTCCAGACATCCTTCAGTCCTTAGCTTTTGCTCGAGCACCATGCAAGGTAAGTAAGGGGCTCAGCTCAAGTTGTCCCCACCAGCCTCATCAATTTTTTTCCGACTTAGAGCAAGATGGGACAACTCTGACCATTTACCACACCACGAAAGGCTTAATGTCTTTATGCAGCTACTGCCATGTGCAGCCCTCCCTCCCTCCCTCCATCCCTCCATCCCTCCATCCATCCATCCTCCTTGCACATTGATTTTAGGCAGTTTATTCAAAGCTGCCTAACTCATGGCAATGGGAGAGACTGACTTCTACACTGGGTAGTAGAAATGTGACAGCTCACCCAAAAAGCTTTTGAAAGAGCTCCAACAGCAACCAGACTGCTCAGGTTTTTTGCATCCCAGTGGGATTCAGGGGATGCCCACACTCTGATGGAGGGGGAAGAAAGGATGAGCACTCTCACCATTGTGCATGAGTGATAAATTCTGAGCTGAGAGCTACGAACTGAAGAACTTGTCAGTTAGAAAGTGGTGAATTAAGTGATGAATTCATGTGCAAAAGGGATGGAGTCTTTGTTGGTTGTGTCTGTTTTCTTTCCCAGGGAGGTGATGAGATAAAGTTTAATTTTCAGAGTATCTCGTGCTGCAAATTTGAGAGGTCCAAGCAGACCATGACCTGTGTGCCTTAAATCTTTTCTGCAGAAGGATTTCATTTTGCTGTGTGACAGAGGATCTGTTGGGGAGCAATCCATGAAACCAGCCAGGTTAATGCAGTCTGATCAGCATCGCTGTAATTGCTGTGAAAGCACTTTGGTGTGCAGTACCAGGCTGCACTCATGACAGGCAAAGAACCAGCTGGAAAAAGGCCCAACCAGGGAACATGATACCCATCTGACACGCGTTGCATGTGAAGATTCAGCATGCTTAGAATGCATATAGGCACAGCCATGCAGCAAACCCAAGGGGCATTTGAGCTGGCTGGGCTAGCAGAGCCTCAGAGGCCGCAGGAAAACACTGGCTTCTATAATTTTTTCCCTGAAAATCATCATACCGTTGTTATTACCCATACCTCTGCAAACACCACTCACAAAGGCTTCTTCAATAAATCTCTTCTCCTCCAGAGAGGAGTGTTGCTGGAGCACAAGTGTCAGAATGCTTTGGCCTCAGAAGTCAGGCATACACGTGCTGTTAAGGGTCACACTTTGGTACTTCATCACCACTCTAAAAAAGGCAAAATACTGTTTTTTCTCCAGAGGAGTTACTGAGTTTGCTGCAAAAATACATAGGATTTGGGCTTCTTCTTTTTATTACAGTGAGAAAAAATTTTGCTCTGTTAGTTCCTGTAGTAGCTGGCTCATAACCCTTATGAGCCCAAAGGTATTTACGAATGTCATTTTTGGGATTGCCAACACAGTGAGACCTTCATGTGTTACAAATATTCAAGCACATGGCTACAATACAAAAAAACCCAGTGAAAATATGAAGGATTCAGGTGGATCTCAGCTTTGCTGCTAAGGGTGTTTCAGTTATTTTTGGTTGTACACACACAATGCATTATTTAAAGACTTTTACTTAAATATATTTGAACTTATAAGTTATATTGGAAAATCATGGTTCGTCTTGACATTCTCCAACCATTCCAGAGTGCCCTCAAATTAGATTTGCAACGTTTTAGGGTCAAAATTCTTCTAAAAACATTACTTCGTATCCCCTAATGAGATACCTTACTTGCTTTAGGACACTGTACATTTTGTCAGCATATGTTCGTTTTGATTTTGTTTGTTTTATTTGGTTAGGAGCATGTTATCCTTCAATCAATTTTACAGTAATGTTATTTATCTTGACACAAATTTCCCACACAGAGAGAAATTATCCTACATAAATCTACAGATCATTGTGTCAATACAGCCACATGCAACAAAAAGAGGTGAAAGGTTGGAAGTTCATTTTAAAGCCACACAGACTCTTCCTGGTTGCAACTATTAATCATATTCATGCAACTATTTAAGCCAGCAAACATAATTGGAACTGCTTCTCAAATTAATTGCAACCAGATTCATAGCAGCACTTGGAATTTTTTATTCTCACATTAAAGGAGAATATTTTCCCATTGAACCTGTCCTAGAATAACATAGGATAGTACTCAAAGTCTTAGTTCTCAGGAGCCATCCTTTGTACATGTTTCATAAACCCAGTGCTTTTATAAACATAAAAATCTGCAGATATAAATTAGGACATATATCTCAATGGCTGGAAAATACTACTTTTTCCCCCCGGCATTCCAATTTTCTGTATTCTTGTTAAGTGCTCCATGTTAACTACAAGTAGCTTCGATAGAAGCTTTGCATGTAAATCTCCTGTGTGTAAGTGGGAAAACAGATGAGTTTCCTGCAAGGACTTAATTATCTGTTATGTCTCTTGAGATTCCATTTTCTTAATATGACACTTGCAGCTGATTCACCAAGCCAGACTTATTCATATTAATGTGTTTGAAGAAATCATATTTTATTCAAGTATTATAAGCATTTCAGATTAAAAAATAAAGGCTTAGTCACCATTTACATCTTTAGGGAAAGCCATGTATGGTCAAATCTAGTATGGATGAGTTGGTCCTGAGCAGACTTTTATTTTCCTTTTCAGGTTTCTGACAGTCTGGCAGTTTGGATAAAATAGCTCTACATTTCTTAAAGCATCTTTCGTTCTTTTAGTGATGAAAAAAGTCATGATTAATGAGTAACAGGTTGAAAGATATAAACTGTGTACATTGGGGACTCAAGAAAACTGATTTAAAGTTACTGAAGTATCAAGTAATTTCACCTTTAAAATATCCACTTCGATGGATCATCCATCTCTTTGGTTAGGGGGTAGTAATATCTGATTATTTCAAGTAAGTTTTCTCTTTACTAATGTCATCTTGAACTTCCTGTGGCTTGAAGTGTCTCTCCATGATGCAGAGCCATACTACAGACACTGTTGAAAGAAGTCAATGAACTCATTTACTGTTGGCTTTACTTAGTACTACTGTGGAACAGTTTTCACCAAAAATTAATCTGCAAGTCTCAATTGTGGGGTTCCAATGCTGCAGTGACCACCCTCTGGTCAGAATTTGGTATCTCATGAACCCAGGAGATAACATTAATATGTTTTGATTGTCCTGTCCCATTCATTACAGCGCCACAGGTGCATGTCTTCATTTATGCTTATGCTTAAATCTTAACATGCATATACCAGGTTATCTGCAATACAGATGGAGACTCCAACAAATCATGTGTTTTTCAAGCAGACTTGCATTTTCTCCATATTTTTTTGATGACAACTGACAAGATCAAGTATTTTGATTGACCATCAGCTGGATTTCTTTATTTCCTTATATTATTTGATCAGTTGAGTCCTTAGTAAAGTAGTGATAGTCTTTTAAACTCTGACTAATCAATTTTAATCCTTGTGCCAAAACAAAAGGTAGGTTTTTAATGCTGTTTCTATTCAAGAAAATTGAGATGTTGTGTTCAGTCTTCAGTTTTTCTTTCTTTTTAGCTCTCCCATCTTTCTATGCTCTAAAATTTAATAAAATGAGTGGATCATAGTCATCCCCTCTGTTCTCCCCAACGATGTTATACCTTAGACATTAACAAGAGGAGCTTGAAGGTGCAGCTGGAGGGAGATCTGTTCAGCCCTATAATAGTTTATTCTTAGAAGAGATGTGAGATATTGCTGTTAGAGGTACTAATTACTTCTTTCGATTCCCGGTCAGGGCCCCTCCCCGGGCAGATGGAGCTCATTAGCCCTGTAAGGCAATCCATCTACGTCCTGAGGACCTCGCTGCCACCATCCAAGCTTGCTTGGCCCCGGCAGATGAACCTCAGGATTAAAGGGTGGGCTCAGTTCCACGCACACACTGTGTCTCACCTAAAAAATCCAATGCGCAGGCTGGAAGGTGGAAAGACCTTCCTCGGTTCTTCGTTCGCGAAGACTGGCCATTACTTACTTTACTAATTACTTCTGCATGTCTATTGCTAGTATAGCTGGTTCTGTATTAAAAATAAATAAATAAATAAAGTATCTGTCTAGGATTATTGGTGTATATGCCCCCTCGAGGCATGACTCAAGTCTTTTTGGATCTAGCTGTTATGGTAAGGTGTGTATTACTACTCCATTAGAGACTGCCACTTCCACAGCTGTGCTGACTTTGCCTGTGAACTGCTCTGATCAATTCTGGTGCACGGTTAGTTGTTGTATTGTTTTGACCCACCTGCTCTGTACTAAATAGAGTGTGGAATTATGGAGTCATAGAATCAGCTGGGTTGGAAAATACCTCCAAGATCATCAAGTCCAAATCTTGATTCAACACTGCCATGGTTACTAGACCATGGCACTCAGTGCCACATCCAGTCTCATCTTAAAAACCTCCAGGGACGGTGAATCCATCACCTCTCTGGGTAGCCCATTCCAATGCCTGATTATTTTCTCTGTAAAAAATGTCTTCTTAACATCCAACCTAAACCTCCCCTGGCAGAGCTTAAGTTCGTGCCCTCTTGTCCTACTGCTGATTGCCTAGGAGAAGAGATCGATCTCCTCCTGGCTACAACCTCCTCTCAGGTAGTTGTAGAGAGTGATGAGGTCACCCCTGAGCCTTCTCTTCTCTGGACTAAGCAATCCCAGCTCCCCCAGCCTCTCCTCACAGGACTTTTGCTCAAGTCCCTTCACCAGCCTCATTGCTCTTCTCTGGACCTGCTCCTGCACCTCAATATCCTTCCTGAACTGAGGGGCCCAGAGCTGAACACAATACTCAAGGTGTGGCCTCACCAACGCAGAGTACAGGGGAAGGATCACTTCCCTGCTCCTGCTGGCCACACTGTTCTTGATCCAGGCCAGGATGCCATTGGCCTTCTTGGCCACCTGGGCACACTGCTGGCTCATGTTCAGTTTCCTGTCAATCCAAACTCCCAGGTCCCTTTCTGCCTGGCTGCTCTCCAGCCACTCTGTGCCCAGCCTGTAGCGCTGCAGGGGGTTGTTGTGGCCAAAGTGCAGGACCCGGCACTGGACCTTGTTGAACCTCATCCCATTGGAATCAGCCCAACTCTCCAGCCTATCCAGGTCCTCTGCAGAGCCCTCCTGCCTTCCAGCAGATAAACACTCCCCCCAGCTTTGTGTCATTTGCAAATTTGCTTATGGTGGACTCAATCCCCTCATCCAGATCATCAGTAAAGATGTTAAACAGGACTGGGCCCAGCACTGATCCCTGGGGACACCACTGGTGACCAGCCGCCAGCTGGATGCAGCCCCGTTCACCAGCACTCTCTGGGCCCATCCCTCCAGCCAGTTCTTAACCCAGCAGAGACTGCCCTGTCCAAGCCATGGGCTGCCAGCTTTTCCAGGAGTATATTATGTGAGACTGTGCTGAAGTCCAGACAGACCACATCCACAGCCTTCCTCTCATCCACCAGGCAGGTCACCTGATCATAAAAGAAGATCAGGTTGGTCAGACAGGACCTGCCCTTCCTAAATCCATGTTGATTGAGTCTGATTCCCTGTCCATCCTATAGGTGCCATGTGATTCCACTCAGGATGGTCTGCTCCATAACCTTGTCGGACACTGAGGTGATGTCTGAAAGTGTGTTGATTGTGGGAATATTAGCTCCTATTTGAGTGGTAAAAAGTGGTGAGGAAAGATCAGCACACTGTTCTCCTGGGATATTGAATGGATGTCCTGGGTCTAGTAGGAGTAGTTTGGAGGGGTTACTGCCTGCACTGCTAGCAGCTGCCTCAACAGCTAATTCTCACTTCACCTGCCTGCTAAAACTGTTTCAGATTGTTAAAAACATAAAGTAATACTATAGGAAGGGAATGTGCCACTTCTCAAAACAGAATGCTCTCATGTTGTCAAAAAAAGCAATGTTACCAAATGTTCAGAAATAGAGTAAACTTCCACATTAGTACTACACCAGGATTCAGCAAACCTCTTCAGCACATGGTGAAATTTAAAGTATGATCATGCTTTACCATCTTGCACTTTAATCCAATCTTTAATCCAATGAGTACCGGGACCTGCTGCCACTGTGTATATAGCTAGATATATACACTGTATATTTAGGAGATTTAGGTTGGATATCAGGAAGAAATTCTTTACAGAGAGGGTAATCAGGCACTAGAATGGGCTGCCCAGGGAGGTGGTGGATTCTCTGTCCCTGGAGGTATTTAAGAAGAGACTGGATGTGGCACTGAGTGCCATAGTCTAGTAACTGTGGTGGTAGTGGATCAAGGGTTGGACTTGATGATCTCACAGGTCCTTTCCAACCCATCTGATTCTATGATTCTATGATCTAGAGAAGACTGTGTAGTTTCAGAAGAGATCCCAGTCCCTGGGATAAGAAAAATTCAGTTTCCTTCCATTTCCCAATTTCAAGTGGCCTCAGCCCTTATGCGCAGGGCTAAATGTGGATCCTAGAGACATCAGATAAGAACACTGAGCTCCAGGAATCAGCTAACTTTGCAGCCTTATAAAATTATGTTTGGTTGTTGAGTTTCCTTAACTCCCACAGGAATGAGCAAACCTGGCTCATGGATTTAGTATACTGAATTTCAAATCCCAGAAAAAACCTCACTATAGCCAATGACTAAGCCACTTGCAAACTGAATGTGAAACAAAGCAAGATCTTTCCATTTTATCCATATTATATACATTCTTTTTCCATACTGTACAACAGCAACTAACACTTCAAGCAGCATTTATTCTTCTATGTACTCTATTAAAATCACTGAATTTGTAATATGCAACACAATTTCAGTTGCCTTTCTCGAATTTAAGTATTTAGCCTAAATAGTTCATAAGACTTATAATGAAATACACATAAAACATCTTTTTTTCTAGAGAGAAGCTATTGGGACATCAGTCGCTTTTTTAGTGGGAAGTGAGAACATTTGATTCTGAGACAGGCTGTGAGTTAGTATCATGAAACAAAGATGATGAAGGAGTTGTGTATCTTGTCAGACTACTGTCTCCCATTGCATATCAGCCTCTTGTTCACCACAAAGGCCAAACGAGAGGAAGGAGGGAGCTGCTCTTCCTTGATGCTTTTAAAGAGATGTCAGCAGAGAGCAGCATTTGCAAGTGGTAGATACACATCATGGGTTTATGCACTGAAGCAGCAGCCAGATCCTACCCCCAGTTTGCAGATGTGGATTTGCAGTAATCTCTTTTGATCTATTTTTTATTTTATATATATTTTTAGTTCATAATTAAGCTTATAACACTTGATAATTTTACCAGGTTGTGTGTTATCATGGCTGGGTTTTGATGATGCTGTGACTTTGAAGCATGTGGAGGAAAGGGAGAAGAGAGACTTTACTGGGAAGCTAAGCAAATCTGATGTCTGACCGAGACTTGCAAGTCAGGATTGAAGGCCTCTATTTTTTCTTGGTTTTCAATGTTTTCTTACTCTGTAATAATATCTTCCTGGTTAAAAAGTACAGCAGTCTTGTCAAACTGGATTTCCTAGATTACTATTTTTGTCTGTGTATAGAATTTTTTAAAAATCCTCAAAATATATTTTCAGACTCTTTCATACTTTCCATAGATATGTATTTGGTATATGACATTTAAAACACTGAGAAATTATTTTTTTTCTTATAGACTTCCTTATAAAAGTGTGCATTCTTCTTTTATCTAAGTTGTGACTAATGCAGTAAATGCATTTGCCTTTATAGTTCCACACTATTAATTTTTTCAAAGCAAATAAATGTTTAATTTGCCACTTTGTGTATAATTAAGTGGTCTTAATGTGTCAATTGTTTTTAATTTGCAACACTGCAGAAACAAATATCCAAACACCCCCTGATTTCTAATAAGGCATGCAGATCTCAAGCATGAAGTTCACGCTGAGGGCATAGTGGGGAGACAGTTATTGCTGCAGATTTAATTCAATAGTTATCTTCTTATTGTTGCAATGAAGGATACCTATCCCAGATGGATGCTGAAAACAAAATGCTGAAAAAAAATTAATATCTCATATCCAATTTGTACCAGAGAGATCAGAAGTACAGCTTGTGGTAAAAGGCAGGTATGTGTGTGTGAATGGGCTGACTGCAATGAGAAAGACAGCAGTGAACTGTGAGATTATGAATGACTTTTAGTACAGTGGAACTACAGCTAGGAGGATGTTAACTGCAATTAAAACATTAACACAGAGTCTAATTCAAAGCATGACTTTTCGTTTCATTTTTTCCCAATGGGACGTTGGGGGTGTTGGGCTGTTTTGTAAGACTGAAAAAAAAGTCTTAGGTGTAGAAAGACATCCTTTGATTGGGTAACCTTGGTATACATTGGATAATCCTAGATTTAGAGTATTTTTTTGTAGAGCATTTCGATTTTTTTTTTTAAGTCTGGCTTCTGACTGGGAAAATGTTATATGAATACATGTTGATTACGTATTTAATGCCCATGCAGCTGTGAAAATGAAAGTCTTCCTCCTAGGAACCTTGTAAGGAAAACCTCAGAGACCTTTTATTGTGAGGTCTTTTCCTGCAGGAAGTATTTGATCCAATTAAAATACGGGAATTTCAAAGAAATTATACTCTGTTTTACTTTTTCTTAGCTTTTTCTTATTCAGTGTAAACTGTTTATTCTCATCAGTCATATAAAGTAACAAACTTCTATTTCATGAGGCTAAATAATAACCTCTATGCTTTACATATGTGAATACTTTACTCCCTCTATAGATCCACATAAATGAATCTAATTTACATGATTATTTGAAGTATTTTCATTTAGTTAGTGTTGGGCTCAAGTGTCCTGAACATCAATGATTTGTTGTTCCAAATTTAGAATTTCTATTTCTGAAAGTTTCTAATCATTTAGGAAACTGGTGAAAGCAGTTTTATACTCTATATGAAAATACTGGACATAAATTTTAGTGTTTTGAGCACTGTTATTTTTAAGTTGTTTACCAAGATGCATTTTATAAGTAAATTTTCATGCAAGTAAAATACCCTATATAACTCAGAAAAATTCTTCAATGAAAGCTGAGTTAAGCCATCACTTGGTTTGAAAATGTTTTCCATAGCTTTGGAAAACAGGGAGGGAGCCACCTTTGAATATATGACCACTCACCCAAGAGTTATTGAAATTAATGTATTTATCTGCCCTTTGTTCCCAGTCATCCTCAGTAGAGAAGAAATACCCTATTCTTCACACATCAGTTTACAGAGCAGGCACAGAAAGGAAACACAAAGCAACAATAAAACACGTTTTGAGAATGTATGAGAAATTGTATTTTTTTATCATAACTCTTTGTTTTCTGCTACTTAAACAGCAATGGGATGCCTTCTACTGAATTGTCCAACTGCTTCCCTGCAAATTCTGTCAAGCTTGGATTGACACTCTTGCATAAGTTTTATATTTTTTGACTATTTCAATAGCATCTGATCTAGTTTATGTCATTGAAAATCTGGAAAAGAGCCAGTGAAGCCATTGCAGGCAGAGTACAGTGGAATCAGTGGAGAATGATATACTATATGAACCTGTGCAAATTTATTCCTATGTCCTGTGTTGCTTTCACATGTATAAAGGAAGACAGGTATTATTTATCAAGATTAATGACAGAATATGATGACTGATTTGATTTAATTTTTTAATGGTTGTTGTATTGAAGTGAAACTAAAGGTGTGTTCATACTGCTCTCAAATGCTGTATCAAAAACCTCTGGAGTGGCATGACAAGGTGAAGGATTGATCTGCACTTGCCAAGAATTGAAGGCTCAGAAAAATGTTTGTAGTGGGATTGGTGAAGTCCAGGATTCTGTCTCTAACATTAGCAGGAGTAGAAGCTACTCAGAGAGACCACACAAGCCTGCCTGCCTACCTTCTGCTGCCCATTTCCCCTGTCTTACCCTCCCATCCAGAATTATTGTATTATGAATGTTTGGGATGGTAGTGATGCCATGTGTCTCTTTGTGAACTTGTTTTCCCTTTTTGAACCTCCTCAAACTGGCATCCTCCACAGATACCTGTGAGAGGAAGCTCTAGAAGTTCATAATTCCCAACCTTCTGTCACAGTTCAGTTTTTTTATTCCTTCCCCTTTTCACAGGAAGGCAAACATTTTTCTGAGTCTGAAGAGACAAGAATGCCTTCTTGGGATATTTTAGTCTAAACTTTTTTTTTTTTTTTAAATAGACATTTGTCCATCAGTTTCTTCTCAATGAATTTTGAACTAATTGATCTCTCCATAATGGAACCCAAATTTTCATTAGTTCTGAGCTGTGTAGAATGGTCTCCATCTCAGACACCATAACATACTCAAGGGCTAAGGATTCTGGCTTTTATCACAATACTTGCTGCTAATAGTCTTGTTTAATTAGTAGGTGATTTGAGAGAAAGCAGAGAGGAGGAATCCAAGCATGGAAATTGAGGATGGAAGTATTTCTGGGGAGTGATTAGAGAGTATTAAAACACCGCTTAGGAAACTGCCAGTCTTCATCAGTTTCAGTGTTCATGGTACAACTTATTTTGCATTTGTGTATTTTGCTCTCACACCTCTTTACAGAAGGGAAAGCTCTTTTTAGCACAGAAATGCTAGAATGCTATGCACTGGTTGTACCATCCACCTCTACATTCTAGCTCTGCACTCCTTTTTTTTAGTTTTTTTTCTGACAAGTTTCTGTAAGAAATCTTCTCTGCTCTAACTCTGAGACTGTGAAGAAAGGATTTATAGAACAGTTAGCTGCTATTCCCCAAAACAAAGGATGTCCCTACATCTTTGAATTAAGGAAGATAAAGTCTCCCTTCAAAGACTCGAATACAAGGTAATTGTTAAATACCATAATCCATCTTTCCAGACGGGGAACTGGTTTGCAGATTTATCTTATATTTTGAAATAACTTTTCATATTTGATTGTATGTTATTACACACAAAATGTAATTTGTAATGAAGGAGAGCTATTACTGAGGAAGATTCTACTGGTCTAAGCAGGATGACAGCAGACCAGCACAATGCAGTACTATGTCCAAGTTAGAGAAGTGATTAGTATTTTTAAAAACAAACAAAGAAACAAAAAACCACAACAACAAAACACAAAAACTCAAACACCCCCCCCCCTCAAAAAACAAACAAACAAAAACCCTGTGTAGTCTTCACTTAGGACATGCAAACATCAAACTTTATTAAAGTGTAAAGAATACAATTTATAGGACTATGTTAGCATTTGACCAATTTATACTTCTTCCAAGAATTCCAAATCTGAGTGGATACTGGTGACTCTCAACATGACAGTCTCATGAGGGAGATGAGGACTTACTTTTCTGTTCTGGGCTGTTGTCTCCTGCATCTCTGTGCTTCTGTGTGACAAATGTGTCTCAGATATGTACAAGGGAGTGACTGTGGTCTCTGCCAGAAAACGTGTAAATTTTTTGATACCTAGATAATCATTCTACACTATTATGCCAATAGTAGATAATCACTGCTCTTATCAGGTCCTTTTGCCCATATTCCAAAAAAGTGGCTGCTGTTCCTGTTCTTTCTGATTAGTCCCTGAAAAAACACATGGAACATTCATGGACAGATTTGAGGATGAAGATCTCTAGAAGAGCCATACTGAAAATGCTAAGGTAGCTGTTGCATCTGGCTAAGACTGCTGGCATGTCAGGCGAGGCTGCTTTTTTTGATCAAAGACCTGAAATCATCCTTCAAAAGAACAGGCTGTTAAATGTGCACATACCAGAAGAAAGAAGTTATGGCAAATAAGTGCCAGGAGAAGAAAGAAGATACGAAATAGAGTAACTTTTTATATGAACAGTTCTCACCCTGTCTTTTCTTTTAGCAGTTTTTGTAATGAACTTAGTTCCTGGAAGAGAAAGTTCAAGACTTATGATCTTTCCTGCTCTTGTGGGAAGTATGTGTGTAGTCTGTGTGTGCTGCTAAAACAAAAAGAAGGTTCCCATGGATGCTCTGTGGCCAGCAGAGCAAATCCCCCTCCATCAAGGTCTCTGCCAAGGCCATGGAGCAGGAACTCTGACACAGATGATCTCTTGCCCTCAGTCCCAGCAGCTGCTTTGTCCCAGGGCCTGGCAGCCTCTTCAAGGTGTCTGCCTTTTGGGAAGAGAGTGGTGTGATGCTGTGTACACAGTGTAGGGGTTTCTCTGAGGTCACGGTTTTCTCCCTCTTCTGATCCTTCCCTGCATCGCACTGCGGTGGAGAGACTGAGTGAGTGGTTGTGGGTGCTGAGCCAGGTTAAACTGCAACAGCCTGTGAGCAAAATAGTTACCTACTGATGGTGAGGGTGCTCATTCTTCCTCTTCTGTCAGGGTGTGGGTGCCCCCTGTATTGCACTGGGATGCACAAAAGCATCAGCAGTCCAACTGCTGTTGAAGCCACTTCAAAGGGTTTCTGATGTATTTATCCCTGCTAGTGAGAAAACACGCCACTTTCAGGAGAAGAACAAAGATGGTAAGAAACAGGATTGTATGTTTAAACAATATGCTATAAACCAAAATTAATAACAGTGTGTTGCTGAAATGTAGAAACTACTGAACAAAACCCTAAGCACACTGCATCAGAACTGACAAGACTTTAGATCAGACTGTTTCCTGATCAAAACCACTGTCCTTATGAAACCTTGGCAATACTATTCTGCACTCTTTTTCATATTAACAAAATCCCTTTATTATTCTTTTGCTAAAGCTTTAGTCAAATTTCTCTATGTCAGCATGAAATTCTTTTACGCTTTTTTTTCCTGGTTTGCAGGTACCAACAATACAGAAAGTGCCCTGAGAATTGGCCCTGTCAACCTTGTGTCAGCTCAGCTGGCAGACCATTTCCTGCTGGGAAGTGGAAGGCAGCCTAAACATTATACAGAGCAACAGCAACAATTAGTGCTTAGTATGGTAACTCCTGGTTAAAAAAACAAAACAAACAAACAAAAAAGCCATGTAGACTGGACCTCTCTGATTTACAAATAAACATCACTTAGGGATGTTTATAATTTATATTAAAAATTTTCACTTTATGAGAGCTGAGCTTTTGCCCTAAAAGGTGGAAACACCCAATTCTTTTAAAGTAAACTAACGAGGCTGTTCATGAGCTTGCGTTCTGCGGGATTTATTTTGTCTTCTGAGTTTCATTTAAGATGTAACAACAAATGCTAATGGGCACCAGCTCTGCAGACTTGAGACTGAATTTCTAGCATTCTGCAGGGCTGGGCTAGTCTAAAACCTACAAAGGGAAGTCAAAGAATGTTCTTCAAACAGTATTAATAAAAGACAGATGAGTTTCATTTTCTTTAAAAGCATGGCTTTTACAGTACTTTGCTATACAAGCTACTGCTGCTGGACTCCACTAAAATGTTCTGTGTTCTAGTTTTTGAAAAAGCCAGAAGGGAGAAGCACATAGTGGCAACAAACGCGCAGTCATGTGCTTGGTCCAGCTCTTGTTATTTATTTATTTTTTTTAGGAAATGAATGTGTTTCATGTAACACTCTGAAATTCTTCACAGGAAAGTGTTTTGCCTACATGTTGGCAAAAGGTTGTGGTCCACAGCTGACAGTGGCTTTCATTACCTCCTATTACCAAAAAATGTTAAAAGCAGCAAATTGGACTAACTAGCATAAAAAGTAAAGAGCTTTCATTCCATAGAACTACAGGAGGTTTTGAAAGAATGAAATGAGGAATGACATGTTAGGAATGGAGAAAAATTAAAAAAGTTGCTAGCCAAAGATTCTGAGAAGTCAGAATTTGAATTGTCCTACAGATGGTTATGTTGCTATTTGCCTCTATCTCTCAGCAGCTCCAGTAAGTCAATAGATGTCAGGAAATGCCCTTTGCCATCTGTCATTGCAGGTTATTCATAAACTTGATGCAATGCTGAGGAAGAGTCTGGGCAATCAGATGACTAAATGTCTGGTGTCCTAAATAGAAATAATAAATAATAATTAAAACTGTCAGCCATTAATGCATAAATGCAAACATGCGCACAGAAATTTTTTCTCATTTTCATTTCCAGATTGCTGAGAAAGTATTGAGCTGACAAAGATATATACCACTGATTGATTATTCATGCCCATCAATGCTCTCATTTCTCTGGACTGCAAGATTCAATTTGAAAGCAGTATCATGAATAATTTTTATATTCATAGAGTAAATGGTGTATTTGCAATCCAATAAAATATTGCTGTTGCTGGCATAGATCATCCACAGGAAAAGGGAAGGATTTAAGGGAATATAAAATTGTTTGGTATTAATAATGATGATAATGCAGAATTATAGTAGCTGTAATAATAAAGAAAGATCTTTTCTATTGTGCACCCAGTAAAAATAAAGATGATGAAGCTGCACCCACAATTCCAGTAGAGTGATTTTAGCTCTATGTCAAAAGAAACTTTTGAAACTTCCAGATTTCTCATGAAATATCACATTAGTTTCTATAAGCTAGTCCCCAAAATTAATCCAGGATTTCTGAAACACAACTCTCCCTGAATCTTACAGAAATCCACCTTGTAAGCAGGATAGCTTGTTCTTAAAAAAGAAAAACAAGGCCTAAGCACTGTGTTGTATTGCCATTAAATGTAATCACATCAGGGCATCACTTGAATTCAGTCAGCAGGAGACCATGGAATCACATTCCTTTGAGCACAATTCCCATTTTGTCTAAAGGAGGGAAGTGCATTGTAGCAGCACAGCCACCATCAGCTCTGCATTTTGCCTGCCTTTCTGCTGAACTCGAGGACTTTCATCCTTTGTGGGCTGGAAACTGCAGCTGAGCTCATGTTAGATATGAAATGTCCAGTAAGAAACCTCTCTCCTGAAGCAAACTACAGTCCATGCTTAGACAGGTTCAAAACATCAAACAACAGAACGTTATTCAAAAAACAGCTGAACATTTATATAACAATATTTACAGATAAACAGGAGAAAAAATACAGAAAAAGTAAGATTTTTTTACAAGAATCCTGAGATGGTCTAATTGTGACCCAGAACAACTATGGTATCTTGCTTCTATTTATCCACATATTTGCCTCAGAGCTGGTTCCTCTCCCCCACCCTATCAGTGTACCTGTGTATAGGAAAGTTCACCTCATGGTGAGAGGTGAACTTTTCTTGTGCTAGTAGTCAGTAAATACACACGTTAGCTCAGGCAGAAACACTCATGCACGCACAGATGGCACCAATGGCCTCATCCTGTTCCCCCTCTGCATGATCAGGATGAAGATCCATTTGTGGAAAAGATACACCTAATGTACGTCATGGCCCTAGTACATGGCCCGAGGATCCTTTTGACTCCAGTTGCCCCATGTACAGAGACACAGACATGTAAACTGGTCTTAGTCAACCCCTTGGTTTCACTAGTAGCTGGTTTGGACCTCCTGGTCTCTCCTTGTGACACTGATCTCTCCAGTGAGCTGACCCAGACTCACAGTCACCTCAATAACTGGCTCCCAAACCTCTTCTCCTGCCTGCCACTGGCTCTGCTTGATAGGTTGCTAGTGATTATGCCCTGGCACATGCACCCAGGTGATGGGTACAGACCCCCAGCCCTCCCAGTGTGGACACAAGGACATATGGGCCTGTATTGTGACCCATGCTCCCCACCTCAGCTGCTGGTACTTAAATCTACATACACACACACACACAAACACACACACACACACAGAACAGAGTTCCCTCACTCAGGACATAAGTTAGAAAGGCTGTTTAGCGAGAAAATGGAGCAGACTCACAAAGCACAGGGACAGTCATACTGACCAGACTTGCTTACACATTGCTGTCCCCTTTTATCCTCTTATCCATTTTCTCATACCTGTCCCTGCTCAAACCACCCCTATCCTTCCCTTTCCCCATCTTTGCTTCCTATTCTAGACATGCTATCATAGCTCTTGCACAATACCCAAATGTTCTTCTCCTGTACCATGTCCCATACTCCCGGGTAGTAACCCAACCCCCTGTCTGAGTTACTGGGGCTTACCACATCTGCCATGGTGCTTCTGTTCTTCCTCTTGCCATGGACATGAGCCTTTAATCACATAATGTAAGACAAACTGTTTAAAAAACCCCTCAAAATTAATTATGATTAATGTATTGAGTAAATTCTTATCAGATAGTTAATGATTTATAGGTGCTTCCGGTAGAAGGTGTATTCAAAGGTCACTGCCTGCAATACAGTTATTTCTATGCAGAAATCTGACATGTTCTCACTAATATTACAGATATATTGTTAAAGAATTTCACTATTTGAAACCATATAGAAGACAAGGAAAGGGAGGTTTAATTGCAAGAAGTAATCCTTGAATTAACATGACAGACCAGTTTTGCATAAAATCATACTGTGAGAGATGATCTGGGATTCACTTTTCCCATCTCATAGGAACACTGAATGTTTATTTAATTTCTTTTGCTGACAATTTTTTAGTTAAATCATGTCTGGGTCACCTCTTTTCCAGTCTTGATAATTACTATGGGCATTTCTAATATAAATTACATCCTGCATTGTTGAACGCAATTTCAAGTTGTTGGTCTAATTAAGGAGTCTCAGACTCACAAAACATTAATTAATCATGACGTATCCAGGCAGTGTGTGTGTGTATGCGTGCTCAAAATGAAGCAGCTAGAAAATTTTTCCTTGGGAGTTGTTGCTTCTTAGACAAGCCACTATAAGGAGTACTAGCTCCTAAGTCCAAATGTCATTGTTTTCCTGGCAAGTTTGATCAGATAAAAAAAAAAAAATCCATCCAAATACTCTGCAGCATCACATTCCCAACAGCCAGCAGGAGAGCTGCTTCGTTAAGTGGAATTGCTTTGTTCCTCACCCACTGCCTGTCTCCAACTGCACGGTTTCACACGCACACGATGTCAAACGCAGTGGGGGATGCTGTGCCTGCCCTTTTCCTCTCATGCAGCTTGTTCTGACATGCTCCAAGTTATTCCCACACTTTGGAAACCAACCACAATGTGCTGTGCTCTGTGTCTCAGGACACAGGGAAGCCCTCGCTGAGGTGCCACAGCGTTACCTGTTCCTGTGCTGTGGCTGTTTGTGTGGAAGGGCCAATGAATTCAGACTGTACAACTGGACAGCAAAAAAAATAAATGCTCTGGTTAACTCAGAGCTAGTTTCATGCAAAGTTGGTCCTCATTTTGCCTCAATAGTGAAATTCCTTCCATTTTGATTTATTAAGAGCACCTGATTGGGGTAATAGCTATGTAGTTATTTTTCAACTGTTATGATCTTGGACCGATCGTTCAGCAGAACAACAAAACTCATCTCCCTACAATCCTGTGAATATGTGAATATATACACACTAGAATAAAAATTTCTCTAGTGACTGAGGACTATCTCTTCAGCCTCCAATATTGTACACTAGGAAATGCAAAATGTACAGGAAAGGGGATGAATTATAATGTTGGAAAAAAAAAAGATAGGGTTTGAAAAATTGTCCCTATGCTAAGTTAAACAGAAAAGGATAAATGTCTCCCTGGCATCAGGAATAGAAAAGGAAGTTTTCTACACTAGACCAGGACACATTTAACAAATTCACAATGCTAACTGAATATGAGTACAGAAGATATGTCCAAGCTGAAAATGAAGGTAAATAGATACGAAACTGAAATTGTGCCTAATTTTGTCATTAACTGTTGTTATTAATTTTAGATGAAATTAATTTTAGAAAATTATAGATGTCCCATTCAAAATCTCATAATTTTAAATTGTTATTTAATACGTATATTTAAATCACTTATTTCACCTTTTTAAAGAAAGACCTTTTTGTGCCTATAGAGGACAATATATTAGTATAACTATGTAATTAATCTTCACTAAAGAAGAATAAAGTAGTTCAATATCATACTTTTCTTTACAACTAAAAGCAAGATATAACAAATGATTTGTTTTATGGACACTAGGTATGCAAAGACCACATCAATTAAAACAACGGGGACTTTTACACTCACATCTCATTTGGTTTTAGTCAACTGAAATTGGTATCTCAGTGCAGTCTTGTGCCAATTAAAATATGAACATATAGAGCAGTAGCAGGAGTGGGTAATGCTCTTCAGAGCCTCTGTGCTGTCGTATATTAATGAACGCTGAGAGTAAAGGTCATTTTTGCGTAAAGGACCCTTTGTAGTTAAGAGAGAATGTATCATATGAAGCCCATAAAATATGCTAGACCACTGTGAAACCACTGTATTTCTCACAGACCATCATAAATTCTTATCAGCCTTTTTCTCATCAATCTGCTTTTGATAACAAACACCACCAAATGCAGAGTAAGGAACTGCAGACCTGGAATTAGTGACAGGACAAGAGGGAATCTTTTTAAACTGAAAGAGGGCAGGTTTAGATTAGGAAAAAAATCTTTACTGTGAGGGTGGCAAGACCCTGGGACAGGTTGCCCAGAGAAGTTGTGGATGTCCCATCCCTGGATGTGTTTAAGGCCGGGTTGGATGGTGCTCTGAGCAACCTGGTCTAGTAAATGGTGTTCCTGCCCATGGCAAAGGGCTGGAACTAGATGATTTTTAAGGTCCCTCTCAACACAGACCATTCTATGATTAATTTTGGGAAGGAAAGAGTTTTTACAACAAATGAAGATTAAATGAAGAAAAAATGTTTGCCCGACACTACTTCTAAGGACATAATTCAAGATATTTAATGAAAAGGATGTTAAAGCTTCTACTCAAGAAGCTAAGAAATAGTAGCATCTAATAACCACAGTTGCACAGAATCACAAATCCATAGAGGTGGTAATTTTCACTGCTCAGTCTCTTCAGTCCTTGAAGTAAAATTCAGGCTATGTTGAAGTTAGTGGGAAAAAAAAAAAAAAGAGGGAAAAAAGTAAAAGATTCCACAGCCCAAAGTCTGCAGGGGCAGAGCTGAGCCTCATTCAGTTCTCTGAACCGTTCTTTTGCACAAAGTTTCCACCTACAGATCTTTCCCAAATAGGGAAAGAACTTTGTGAGGTGCTTGTACATACACATGTTCTGTACAGCTTCTGAGCTGTTAAACCTGGAATCAAAAACACAACCCCCAAAGACTGGAAATCCTGTGTGATAATTTTTGTGCTATTGCAGGTATTCCAATGTTATGCACCAGCAACCACATGACTGCCTCCATAAACAGATAATCAGACTCATTACAATTAACAAAAACAAGTCAAAGTCACCATAGAATACTCAGCCCTTGGCTTCAGTGCATGAACGAGTTTGAAAAGAGCAGGCAACTACAAAAAAACCAAACCAAACCAAACCAAAAAACAAACAAAAACGAAACAAACAAACAAAAAACCCAACCAACCAACCAACCAACCAAAAAAAAAAAAACCACCAAAACACAGATTTACCTACTAGTTTGGTTTTTTTTTCAGGGAAGAAAACATAACAGAGTACTTTGGGCTTAGAAGATGGATTAAAAGGTAGAAAGAAACCAAGTGAAGAGCAACTTCGGGTCTTATCTTTACTGTCATGTAAGGTGGAATTCATAAGCAAATTTAATTAAATAACAGATACAGCATGATCAGACTTCAGTCATGACAGCAACAAGCTCCTGCAGTGCTTATAATTATCATTTATTCTGTGCCATGAGACAGGCCTGATTAGAAATTGAAATGAGCAAGCTCCAGTTCAGAATTGTACTCGTCATGATTATTTCACTCCTGTGCTCTGAATAATTGCAAGCTTCCCAGTCTCCACATTTGGAATTGTGTTTTCTTGGAACTGAGATGAACAGTAAGAAACATATATCGACAGACAGGACAAATGTATCATTTAAAATTCTCCTTGATACTCATCTGTCCTTCTCCCTTGTTAGGTGGATTTTTGCTTCTATTCCATGAATTAATTTTGCCTTATTACCTGTCTGCTTCTCTTGCCGTCTTTATTCTCTCCTCCAGATTCCAGAGCACAGATGCTGAATTTATAACTTACCACCAAGTCCTTCTAGTTCAGTGAGACAATATGAAGGCCCACCACATATTTATGAGTTATGCTCAGATTTTGTGGTAATACGTAAGTACAGCAGCAGCATCAGCAGCAGCTCTTGGAAGCAAGAACTGCTGATCCTCGCCAGGCAACTCTAAATTCCACTTAGGCAATTTTACATGCCAAGAAATAAGTCACAGTCTGTTGCACATGTTAGTTTGTGTACAGATTTTGCCATTCACACAAGTGTTCAATCTAGCCCCTTTTTATGCAATAGTTAACTCTCTGTGTACATCACATTTACAGAAATTGTACAGTTGCATTTAGACATACAGTTAATATAGACCATACACTAAAATTACATTTCTTATGTGGTAATTCCTAATTAATAAAAAAAACCCTAACAAACTCTGATGTTTTGTTAAACATGTTTCCCTTTTGTTTGATTTAGACTATAATAAAGCTGTCAGTGTTAGTGCAGCACTTAAAAGGTCTTCTGATCCTTCCTGCTCCTGGAAACCTCAGTCTGGAATATAAAGCACAGCACCTGCATTAGTATTCACTGTGTGCATGGCAACATTGACCTTGTGCCTCAAGTGGTTTTAATATTTTAGAGACATGAGGATTAAACTCCATGGGAACATAGAATGTAATAGTGGCAGGGCAACGGGTAATGAATTAAAAGGGGTAAAAAAAGAGTCATGTCCTGTGTGATCACACATCTTCATTAAAACAATTGTAGTGTTAAAACAGTTAATTAGGCAATATGTAATTAGGCAAGTAGTGTAATTATTCTTTAAAACTTTCAGAGAATGTTTAATTGGTGGATAGCTGATAGTAATATAGTGATAGTGATAGCTTAGGGGGTAGCTGATGACTTTTTTTTCGTTCCTCCATCACCTGCTGTCTAATCCACGGTGTGTCAGATGTCATCACTTCATGGGGTGAATGGATCAGAAGCACCCATAGTCCTCAAGCACACAGTAAATATCTAATCAGTAAGATGGAATTCTTAAAGGAGTTGTGCAGACCTATTTTCAAGTTCAGACTTCTTATCCTTCATCTCTGTGTTCTTGAATCTTCAGCTTGAAACTGGGGTAAGAGCTGAGGCAATGTAGCTGCTGGAGTGAGGTACAGGGATGCAGCCATTTGCTGGGCCAGTTCCTCCCGTGTGGCAGAGTCCAGCACTACTCCTGTGTGTCACATCTTTGTTTGAACACTAATAGAAGTTGGAAGTCTCCTAGATTCTATGGAGTCATGTATAGTGCATGAGCAAAATGTTGTTTATGCTGCAGAAATAATTGTTCTGTGCCATAAAAATCAGGAAGTGGCTGCAGTATAGAGGAACAGGTATTTTACTCAAGAAATACAGTCTTCCAGAGTGATGGATGATTCAGATGCTTCAGAGGAGGGACTGAATTGTCCCTTTCAAACCGAATTCTTGCATCTTTAGCTGTCCTGGTTTTCTCTCGGATAGAGTTTCTTTTCTTCTTAGTAGCTGGTTACAGTGCTGTGTTTCGGGTTCAGTATGAGAACAGTGTTGACAACACATTGATATTTTGGTTGTTGCTGAGTTGTGCTTACTCTCAAAGACTTGTCAGTTTCCCATGCTCTGCCAGTGAGGAACTGCACAAGAAGCCGTGAGGGAGCATAGCCAGGACAGCTGACCTGAACTGTCCAAAGGAATATTCCATACCATGGAGCCTCATGCCCAGTATATAAACTGGGGGAAACTGGTCAGGAGCCGCCGACTGCTGCTGGGGGAACAGGCTGGGCATCGGTCAGAGCGTAGTGTTGTGCATCACTGGTTTCTCCTTGGGTTTATTCCTCTCTTTTTGTTACTTTTATTATTACTATGATTAGTAGTAGTAGAAATAATAGTAGTATATTTTACTTTATTTAAATTATTAAACTGTTCTTGTCTCAACTCACAGATTTTACATTTTTTGACTGGGGAGGGCAGGGGAGAGAGAGAGTAGCTGCATGGTCCTTAAGTTATCTGCTTGGGTTAAAAACTACATCAGTTTATTTGTGTTTGTAGCATTTTTTTAGTTTTTAGAAATTTTGCAGTTTTACTCTTCTGTGATTTTTTTTTCCTAGTTTTAGCATTTGTGTGTTTCTAAAGGTTTTTGCTTGTTTGGTGGGTTTTGTATGCTTGTCATGTTTTATGTGATTTAGCATGTTCCTGCACGTTGTACTATTTTCTGCATTTTTTGCATGCATGCAGGTTTTTTGGTTTTCTTATGGGGTTTGGGGGTTTGTGTTTTTCATGCTTGGAGCAGGCTTAGTGTTTTCTGATGTTTTAAGCAATTTCTGATGCTTTAGTGTGTTTTAGCATGTTTTATCAGGTTTATCAGAGCATCTACAGCTTTTTTGTGTTTGAGGATTTTTTGTGTACATGCATATTTTTAGTTTTTTCATATTTTTTAGTGATTTTAGGGGTTTTATCAGTAGAATATATTCCTTTTGCCTTTTTCCAAGCTTCTTAGTAGCAATAAAAACAGCAGGGAAGTGAATCTGTCCCCAGGCTATATCAGGCTAATCATCAATTAACTCATATGTGAACATAAGACAGCATATTTTCCCCAAGATACTACCGAAGCAACAGAGAAAAGTAGAGAAAACATTTTCAAGAACATCATATATTTAAAAATTATAAATGGAAATTAACATTTTTTTCTTATTTTTCACCTCCTGTCTCTAGGGAGTATTTATAAATCTTTCCCACTCTGAGATGAGGAAGCCACATTAGGGCCTAGGCAGAATATTCTCAAAATACAAGTAACCCAGTGAACAGTTTGGTCTCATTGTGAAACTAGAATTGTTTTCTGAGAACATAGATATAAAATCGAGTACTTTGGTATCTATCACAGCTTGAGCTCAGACAGTAAATTTAATGTATAAAATTAACAGCAATTCCAGCCTTATCGTAGTGTCAGAGCACAAGTTGTAGTAAAAGTTTATAGATGTTGCTTTTAGTAAGTTTTCTGGTATGGAGATAGGGAGGGACTTGCTATTCCTACAATAAATGAAGTGCTTTTACAACCGGACACAAACCAAGTCAACTCTAAATCAACTATATTCTTTACCTCAGTATTTTAAAGACCCCTGGAAATTCTGTCTTTTGCACACCACTGGTGGGAATGACCCAGTTCAAAATCTGGATAACAGAACCATAACATCTCCTTAAGGACTTGCCACGATTTCAGCCAGACTTTCTCCTAGCGTAATAAATACCTAGCATGCCCTGGAGGTTTTATTTTTAACTGCCTTGTTTTTGTTAGAAATATAATGGAATTGCTATATCACTGTGCAAGCCCAATGTGTCTAATAAATTAAATACTCCAAATGAAAATAAATGCTTTTTTGCTCCACTATTAGAAATTGTTTCTGTAAGTCAGAACTCAAATTGCTGAGCTGCTGAGAGCAAAAATTGCACTTTGGTAATTGAAACGAGTTATCACATGTCAGGCACCAATATTAGATACAAGAGTTTTCATTCTCAAACAGATTCTCTAGGGAATTAACTTCCCCAACATGAGCCAGAGGATTACAGGAGCACTATTTTAGAGAGTGCCTCAACAATTATCTCCCCCTTCACTTGATTAATGTGAATAAAACTAGGTAATTCTAATTACAGTCAGCCTACTAGTATAATCGTAGGAGCTAACATGCAGTCAGACCTGGAAAGCTTCTATGCCACGTGTCACAACCCACAGGTCTATGGACAGCTCAGAGTGCTAACAAAATGCATCAGGTTTCTTGCAAACAGGATCTGAACTGACAAACTTGTTGGGCTATTATGAAAATAAGGACCTACAATTTCTTAAAAACAATACTGTTCATTTAACAGCAGCCTTTTTAAGGCTTCTGTTGCCAAGGCAGCTTTCACAAGAAGAAATGTGATTTGTTATCCATCCCAAATCCTTTGATTTTAAGGGATGAGGCATTTGTGAGCTGTGATATTGATAATATCCTCTCCGATATTTTCCATCTGGAAATTTCCTTATTCATTACAAAATAGGATATTTCAACATTCACCCAATTTTGGAGAGAGGGAAAAAATCAATGTTCTTAAAAATGAAGTGACACCTCATTGACAATAAGTCATTCGGATAATCAGAAATAAACCCAGGCTTCCCTGTCAAGTATTTGAAATATTAAAATATGCTGCCTCTCTTCATTAGAAAAGGATTTCTTTTTGTAACTGAAATGTGTCACACTCAATTTATTCGAATTCCTTTACAAGCTACAGATAAACCCGACAATGCAGTGTCAAGACACGATATCTTAGTCTCTATTGTAAGGATGAAATAACAGCAGTGTAGAAATGTTAGGCCATCTGATCATGATTACATACTGAACCTGTGTCAGAGTACAATAGTTCATCTGCTTCTCAAGTTTGCAGCACAGAAAATCTACCTCAAAAAAGGTAAATTCAGATCTGTCCAGATGACCACCTACCCATAAGACTGATTATTAAAACAAACCAGCCTCCTCAGGTTGGAGAAGCAGAACTGCCTGTTTAGGAAGAAGAGAGTTTTTGCTTTTTTATGAGTTTTCCCTTCCAGACCCAGAAATAAGAGAATGATAAGATGATCCAAATTCTCTGACTCCAAAAAGATTCAATCCAGATTTTAAGGCCAGGGCAAGTTTCGGTTTTATCTGAATGCCTTTTCTCATTCCCACCTAGAACATGATGCCCTGAATGCCTGAAAAACAATCAATTACTTTCCATGAAGGGTGTTTAATGACTCCAGCGGGAGTTCCAGCAGTTGAACCTGCTCCAGCAGCTTAACTGCCATGGATTAAGAAGTTTCTGTTAGTGGTTGCCCAGCCTGCATCAAGACAGAAGCAGCAGAGGTAGCAGATGTGTGCAGATCCCCAGAAAATAAGCTAATTTTTTCCACTAATGTGGATTAGGGAACACACATACAAACCCACCTTGTCAGCAGACAGGCAAGGGGCAGTATCTTCAAGAAGAGAAATGTTGCCAAGCAGCTTAGGAAGTGGCTTGGGGAATTACTGATAAGCCTCTGCAATGAGATCTGGAAAAGCAACTCCAGTCACGGGCAGAGACTTTTGCTTGGATAAATTGATGGGCCACTAAATACTCCAGTTTCTCTGCTATGAGTATGAGATGGATTCAGACCTTACACTTTTTTGATACTGTCCTGCTTCACCCTAAAGATAATTTTCTTCATCCACTTTTGTGTTCCTTCTCTCCTTTCCATCTTACAAAGCCGCACCTCTCGGCTTGAGAAATTGGGATGAGCAATACTTCTGTTTGAGGGGTGTATGTCTTTCAGGTGGCTTGTCAGAAATAATGCTCCTCTGCAGAGCAAAGATGGTGCCCCACAGCCCTGTTTGGTCAACAGATTGTGTGTTGCAAGGGCTAACACACACAGCTTTATTTCAGTTTCAAAAGCAGCTGTTTTGGATTCCAAATCCAAATGAGGAATTGGTTCAACTGGACATCTCAGTTCAATCTGCCCAACTGGCTACATGCCCAACTCTCTATCACAGTTGGAGAGCTCAGAGAAGACTTCTGTCATGACAGCTGTAATTTAAACATTAAAAAAAAAAATAAAATTCACAGTTGCATGTGAAGCAGAATGATGAATAACATAGAGGATACAAAACTGTTGTTCAAATGACCTGAACTAAAAATACATGAAATTATGTTATCACAGAAAGGGAGAAAGGCTGAGATGAGGCTACAAAAATAGGTGAGGAAATCCTCAGAATTCTGGTATTGCTCACTAAAAAAAAGCAGATGATGTGGTTCATCAGAGGATTTGATAATGAATACATCAGGAACTTCTGTCTTGCCAATCCCATAAACAAAGGGAATCAGGGCTTTCAATAAAACTAGGATTATATTCCAAAGCGGTAAAAAATTTTTTTGTCCTCAAAAAACATCTAATAAAATTCTACAGCCCATAGCAACATAAACCAAAAACATCTAGTCAGAATAAAAGGTTTTGGATATTTGCATATATTAAAAATGTAGTTTTAAGTAACGTTTCAGGTATGTTTACTTGAGGTTGCGGGAGCTTGTACCTGTCTCCAGCTATAAGAGGTGAGAATGAAACTTAAGTATAAGGACATATTGTACCACATCTGTTAATGCACTGTTGGATGTTTCTCCAAGACTCTGGCCATTGTAGGAAGCAGGTTACTGGTCCAGGCAGTCGGAATGATCAATTAGGTATGAACATCCATGATACAAGCATCCCAGGCACTTCACAGGGCTTGGGGTTACCAAAGATTGGCATCTATCACTGAATGAGATCAGGCTATTTTGCCTGCAGCAAAGACACAGAACATAACCCACCTCATCCATACTCTGGTTTTCTGGGATTCTGCTGTCTGAGCCATGCATGGACATCTCATGTAAATACTGAAACTTCCAATTTTTTGTGAAAAGTTGTAGCTCCAACATCACATGAGAAATTGAGAAGACAGGAAGCTTTCCACGAAGGAACAAGGAGAAAGAGTTAGAAGTTTAGCCACCATGACTGACTAAGGAAGCAAGATCAATCAGGAATCCAATCAGTAAGTTGGATCTTCAAATGAAGAGGGATCACTAGTCACAGACAAATGAATCACAAAGACTGACACTATGAGAGTTTCCCGAACATTCTGGAGAAACTACAGAACCAAAATTCAGGCTTAAAAGGGTACATATCACTTTGAATATCACTCGGTCTCCTCTTTCACCCATTACTGATGAAGCAGTTGTTAAGTCATCAGTGACTGAAACTGAAATACACATAGTTGGGTAGGATTGATAAACATCTGTCTGTCCTGAGAGGATTAAACAACTTGTATATTTTTGCTGCACCTCCCCAGTGTTACTCTCTCACTCTGATATATTGCCGTCCAGCTACTTGCAGCTCCCCTCGGGAAACCTCTCCAGCAGTCAGAATCAGAGAGGCAGGATGGAGTCCTCCCAAGAGCCCATCGCCGCCAGGCATTGGCAAGGACATGGCAAAGCAGTTCTGCTCCGTTCCGCCTTTGTAGAGGGCTAAGAATCTTTTGTAGATCAGTTGCTTTGTCTTCACGAGAGACTTGAAACACGGCAGCCATGCAGATATGCCCCAACCCAGGCAAAAAACTATATCCAGGCTTTCTGCAAGTCATAAAGATATAGGGCAAACTTTTAAAAGGACAAGTTATTTTTGTAGCCAGCAATACCGGTGACTGCAAAGGTTGTGTTAACAGTAAACAAATTTCCAGGTCCTTGAGTTCTCAGTAGTTCTGACTCTAGCCTCTAGCAGAATGAGGCACAAAAACAAAATGACAAAACAAGAAATGACAAAAGTAATGTCCTCATTTGAGAACACACTATTTATCTCTGATAAAACCTGTACCATGCTCTGGCAACGAGATCGCTGCTGGAGATAGAAGTGTGTTTCGAGGATGTTAGAACATGCTGCAGAGAGAAAACAGAGTCCTATAATTGAATGAAAAAAGCACCATCCATTCATAATTATTCCCAGTTCTCCGGGATAAGAGACTGTCTCTACACACTGTCAGTGGATTCATTATACTTACAGTAACAAAATCTATATCATCCATATCCATAGCTATAGATATACACAAAAATTTTTAAAAGGATCGTTGCAGTCTGGCAGCTTTTATTGGGATTTCTCCAGAAAATATACTTATAATGTCTGGTACATAGTTCTTCATTTACACCAGAAACACAGGGACAAGACTTTCTAATCCAGTAATGTATCAGTGCTCAGCACTGGGCTGAGTGCTCATAGAGAAAAAAAAAAAGTAGATACAGTCATAGCAAATTGCCTCTGAACTTCTTTGAAGATTATAAAACTGCTAATACAATCTGAAGAAAGCTTGACAAGGTTCATCAAAGATTCATTGCTTGTTGTTGTAGACTTCAAATGATGAATGAGAGAGGTTACATTAAAATTCTGTTGCTGCCACTACCACTTCAGGAAGCTTTTGGAGGATAAATACTGTTTCTCCTTAAAGGCAATAGGTTATGAAAGAATGAGTCACATTTTCCAATACAACCTAACAATCTTATCTAATAATTAACTTAAAGGGACAATGCCTGTTCTCGTAAGGCAAAACCCTGACAGAAAATACAACAGATTCCTTCACAGATATTCAAAGCCAAAGTACTGGCTGCTGCTGGAAATATGACAGTTCTCTGCATGACAGGCAGGACTGATCAGCTCTAGTTTTCTCCTGCAGACCTTGCTAACTGCATTCAGGTTTTTGAGGCCAAAGAGCCAAAGAATGAACACATACAGGGAGTGCCTTCAACATTCCTTCAAAAAAAGGCTCTCAAGTGACCTGAGGTGGCATGGCTTTCAGTGACCCCACAGCAGCTCCTCCGAACCTGCCAGCAGTACTTGTCAAAAATGTGTTTTAAATTAACACCTTAGAAAAGCCTATGTGGTCCAGAAATTCAGCTTTCTCTTCTTGCTCAATATAACCTCGTAAGTAATATTAGTCTGGACCTGCTGTACAGATACATAAAGATAACAGAAGAACACTTCCCTTTATTATATTAACAGGCAAGAATTTATTTAGCTTATAGATGACTTGTGTGTGTGTGTGTGTGTGTGTGTGTATCAAGGGGCAAGAAGTTAAATAACCAAGTATTTAAAGGTCTATAAATGGACAATAAAAGGGACATAAAAAAACCTTTAGATCCCTTTAGAGTTCATCTCATGCAATCTCTCAGACCACATATACATAAGTATAGGAAAAAAGTCTGCTTTAGGGTTGAACTTGAGGATCTAGAACCAAAATACCAGGTGGCCAAATTCAAAGGTGATATAAAACATGGTGGAAGAAACAAGGGTTAAAACACATATCTGCTTTGCAGAAGTTTAGCACTGTTTAATATACTGACTTCCCAGGTGGTTCTGCTTCCCTTGTGATTACAAACACGGGTCCCACATTGGGGTTAACCTGTGAACAGTCCTCAGAGGCTGCACTGCAAATTTAAGCCCATTCGCTGGAAGGCCAAATGCCCTCCAGTGACCTGCATGACTCCACACCCTGAAAGGTGACACCAATACTTGCAACTGTTCCTGCCTGTGAACACAGCTCTGCCGTTCTGCAGTGAGGTTATATCTATAAAAATATATCATCCTTTGCCAAATTGAGGCAACTTCTGTGCTGTTGATCCGGCCTAATAACGAATTTGTGCTAATGTACATTTAAACATCAAACTCCTGTACAAATGCGGCTTTATTCATACACCAGGAAGAAAAGGATTTCTATCAAAACAGCTGATTTCCATTCGTACCTGGTTTAAACCAAAACCAAAACAGGATAACTTTATTCTCCAATAATCTGTAACAGTAATCTGTACACACAGATGAATAATTTGGATTAAAACCAGTGTCATTGTTTTAGTCTGAGCTTGCACTGGCTTTGTTTTCAATGCAACAGCAAAAGATACCAGGATGCCACTGCATCATAAAAGAAGAGGATAGGAGGGTAAAGCAAAAAGGAATTAGAAGGGTGCAAAATACTGAAATGGGGAGCTGTTTGGATCATTTTATTCTTTACATTTTAGTGCTTTTTGGCAGCATCAAATTACAGCATTACATGCACTCAGAGGCTAAAGCACACTTCAGTTTGTCAGTAGGCCCTAGGGCACAGCAACAGAGCAGGTCAGGTACCAATCTTGGCAGCAGTGGAAAAAACACATTCTGACTAATTCCACTGAATTCTGTTGTTTCCTCCCATGATTTCCTCGAAGTATTAATTATTTAGATTGTAATACCATCCAGACACGTAATTCCCAATTTCAGCTACGCAGTGCCAGGCATTACTCAGAGAAAGAAATGGCTCCATCTCACAAGAGCTCACAATCTAAACTGGCAAGACAGACAAAATGAGGGAGAAGGAAGCGCTATCACCTCTAGTTAGGAGATCGTGAGCAGAGAGATTAAGTGCCTGCCCAATGTGACAAAGGAAGGGTGTGTAACAGGCAAGAGCTGAACTCTCATTTTCTCAGTTCTCATAACATAATGACAAGAACTTCATTTCTTAGAAAAGGATTATCTGGCTTTGCCTTACTTTTATATCCTTTCTGGTTAGCTGGTTAGAGTATGTACCCTGCAGTTAACAGGAGTGAGCAGACTGTACTCAAATAACACTTTAAAGTGCCTAAAGAATTCAGGAGTCTAAGGGTTCATCTGCCAGGATTGTGAATCTAAAAGAGCAACAGGGGACCAAAGAATACATTAGCTGTTCTGCACCAACTTCCTCTGTGGGCACTTCCAGTGCAAACTACCTGTGAAACTGCAGACTTTGCTTTACGAGGTTGTAGAGAGCAAACACAAGGACCCGGTGAGGAATAGCTACCATGGGTCAAACTGCTACTGCTCTCTCCTCAGTACTGAACTCTTGGTACGTGGGCATCTCACTTTCATGAGGTTTTTAGGATTCTAAGTAAATAAACTAGTATTTGTGAAAAATACACTTATACTCCAATGTCATTTAGGAGATTTTGGAATTTTTATCGGTGTAGAGAAGTTAATAATTTGAAACACAGTTTCCAATTCTGTAGATGTTCTGTGGTCATTCAAGAACAGAATCTGAGTCCTTGAATGAACACAGCAATGGCCCGTCTGGCTTCAGCTGCTATCACTGATAGCAGCCACCTGTAGACATTTCAGAACAAGGTGGAAAATACTTTGTACTAGGTCATAGGGTAAATAATCTGCTGAACTCAAACAGTTGGCAATTGGATGGCTCCTGAAAGTTTTGGGTTTCTAACTCTTCTATAGTTTTATTCTTTCAAATGTAGCTATGGAAATGTTTGTTATCTATGTAAGGGTATAGGTTCAAATGGAACAATACTGAATATTGGGTGTCCTGATACTTGTATCAGTTGTGACAATGTTTTCATTGATTAACATTTTTATCTTTCTTTTCACATTTCACATCTGTGCCTCACATTTTCTTTCAGTGCTCCCATTGTTTTTATGTTATAAGAAAGGATAGGTAAGAGCCCTCTTCCCTGAGTTATTTTATACAAATTTATAATTCCTTTATATGGCTATTTATGGCTGGGCAACTACTCAGCACTGAAGAGCAGGAATACTGAACATCAGACCTGAGGAGAAACACATTTCAAAGACATGGATTTAGGATGCTTCCATATGTACTAAAATGCACCAAACAAAAGGGATCTTGAAGCTTCCAAAACCAATGTAGCAATGCTGCATTATGCATAGAAAAGAACTCTTCCTTTCAGACACAAAATTAAAAAAACCAAAACACAACAAAACAACACTCTAAAATAGTACAAGTTGAAGCTCAAGAACAGGTCAGTGAAAATTGCTCTTGCTTGATGGTATTGTACATGCCTGTAAGGGCAAGGTAGGTCAAAAACTTTGGCTGCAAATGGCTGAGAACAGTTTTTCACTGTGATGTTCTTAACTTCTAAAAGGGCAAGGGATTCAAAGTGACAAAGTGGATGTCATCTGCTCTGCAGGAAAGGTGGCTACATGATGAGATGTTTCTGGGCAGCGGGGAAGATATAACTGAGTGTGCATCTCCTCACTGTACTGTTGTTGATAATGGCAGCATTCAGGTAGGCTTTGACAGTCCAGTGACCCACAATAAATGACATCAAACCTAGAAATTTCCTTTGAATGTCTAGAAATTTGCTAAATAATCTGCCATGTTTGCTGTATTTTGTATTTGCCTTTTATTTGGATTTTTTGTAATACATTTAAAGTTTCTATATACTGAGAGTCACATAACGTCTGAAAATGTGTTAAATATGTTCTAGAAAGGAACACGGATTCTTATTCCAAAAGAAGCAAATGTATGTATTGCTAAAGCTACTATTAACACCAGAATTTGCACCTCCAGTAACTGCAAGCTGTCAATAACTGTCAGAAACAGTAATTATTTGAAATGTTTAGAAATAACTACGCTCAAACTTTGCATTCCTGTTAACTGCAGCAGCCTGATTATCTTTGGTCTGGTAAATTATATTGCTTTTCGTAATAAGCAAAATACTGTGTTACCAAAAAAAAATGTATTACAGAGAGGACACAGACAGAAATACAGACAGAAAGCCTGCTTTGCTTGTACTATTTGACTTGTGCTATGTATTACTTACATTATTTGATTGTTACTTTATACTACTATGTAGAGGTGAGAGTTATACCATAAGACTGGATTACTTCCGTGTTATTTAAGACATTTGCATAAATCTTGAGGTGGTCTGTAGGAGCTGCTCTTTCCAGTCAGTATTTCATGCTAATGATCAGTGGTGGTAAATCTGTTTAAAAAGACTGAAACTACCAGAAAGAACAGTGGGACAGGCAGATTTCTACAGATCTGTCAAGAGATCAGGGATACTAGGAATAACTCATGGGAGAAAAGGAGGAACATCTCTTCAAAATTTAGGCTAATTAAGATATTTTGGCTTTTTAATGCTTCACTCCACTTCCATAACATACCACCCAAATATGGGATGTTATTCTTGGAAAAAAAAATAATTAAAAAGCACTTCACATTCCTCCGAGTTTTACTGAGAGTTTGACTACAAAGAAAGTCATGGAATCAGGCCACAGAAACATATTTTCTCTTACATGAGAAGTTGGCCAGCAATCAGAGGCAATAAAATAAGTACTTTAAGTGTGTAAGTACCTCAAAATATGTTTAGAACTGTGGTTTGTTAAATTGCAACATATCATCTGCAGCAAACAGCTTCATTCTTCAGTTGAGGTGCACCTTCGAAACACATCATCAGAATTTTGTTACTGTGTGTTCACAGGTTATCTGGGAGGAAAGAAGGGAAATATTGTATTTCAGAGGAGAATTTTCCCTCCTTCCCACCTACAGTTGCATTACTGAGCAGAACAAAAATAGATCAGAACAATGTGTTCACGAGCCATGAATGATCAAAAAACTCACCAGAGCAGGAATACGGACCGAGATCACCAACGTAAAGTTCAGTGCAGAATGGATGGCACTCTAATATTTGTTGCTTCCCAAATAATAAAAATAACACCTCTCGCCTTGACTTTTTCATCTCCTGTTCTACTTTAGCATCCCAAACTTTAGATAACATCCAATAAGATTTCTGAATAACTAAACTTACAGTGTTTGGGGGTTTTCCTTTTTTTTTTAAATTTCTGTTGACCTCTTGGTAGAAATTTTACAATGGTAAGTGGGGCTCACGTGAAATAAAGAGGTAGGATTTCCATAAACTTCCATGAAGCCAGATTTTTACCAAGTTGATAACTTCCTGTGACACTTTGGCATGAACATTGAAATGTTACCTTTATTCCTCAAAAATGGAGGTTCCTCTTCCATCAACACAATTCAGTTAAATGGATGTGATATCAAGATTTAAAGGATGGGATTCCTACTAGCAAAACTCCAGAGACTTTCCACTGTGACCCTGTTTCCCATGTAGCTCTAGAGTAATGGACATTAAATGAAGTCTATTGGAAGCAAAATAAAATACTCATTACATTCAAGGATTTTGGATCATGCCCTTTTTTTTTTTTTTTTTTTTTTAGCAAAAATATCTGTGTGGAGATGGAATGGAGAAAGGAAAGGCAACAGATTGCTAATACCCCTATTAATAATGTATGAGTAATCATGACCCCAGCAGCAGTGCCAGATCATAATAACCTCTGAATAGTTTCTATAAGAAGGTGCAGGTTGAAGAACTTTTTCTTCCACTTTCAGTGGCTCTGTGCAAAAGGAAGAGTATGGCTCAAGGAAGCAGATGGAAAAACATTTCTGACAGCTTAAGTATAGTTAATTATTTGTAGGTGAAGCATTCTGCTATCAGCACTGATTTGCTGTATTTGAAACTCAAACAGTCATAGCAGCAACAATTTTATTCAGCATCACTGCAATTACCCGACTATAAATAGGACGGGTAGAACCTCAGAGCAACACCCTGCCAACAGGGCTGCCTTTTCATCCCTTCCAGCAACAGGCAGCTACAGGCCAGCACATTGTGTAGCTACCCCTTGGGTAAGCAGCTCATTCTGGTCTCATCCTCTCCCACTTTTTTCTTTTTCATGTCCCACCTTTTCCCTTTAAGCAGATTCGACAGTTATGGGAGAGAAAAAAAAAAGAGTAATATAAATATGGAAAGATTCCACAAGCTAGGTTCACCTTTCTCACTTCACAGATGGTACAAATGAGGAAAATGAATACTCGCTTGAGCATGTGCTCACTGCACACTTGCTTGAAGGAGCAAAGGGAGATGACGTGTTTTCTTATGTCTTTTCTGGGATCTATCTGTATCACCACAGCGTGTAAGAGAAGAGAAGAGAACTGCTGGGCCTAAGTAACAGCAGTCCCCCTCTCAAGAAAAGAGACAGGACGGAAACAGGCTTGGGGAGGAAATCTGTAGCCTTCACCAACCAACAAGATGGAACTGGAGACAAAAAGGGGTAGCATGCACTATTTCTCCCTTAAAAGTGTGACAAGGGGAAGAGACCTCCTTGTGACCAAAGATCACAGCATTTTTTTCTGTTCTTCAGCAACAACTAGGCAGTTTACTTCCCCTGCTTTGATTAAAATAGAATCATAGAATATCCTGAGTTGGAAGGAACTCACAAGGATCATCGAAGCCCAGCTCTTGGCCCTGCACAGGACAGCCCCAACAATCACACCATGTGCCTGAGAGTGTTGCCCAAGTGCTTCTTGAGCTCTGTCAGGCTCGGTGCTGTGACCACTTCCCTGGGGAGCCTTTTCTAGTGCCCAACCACCCTCTGAGTGAAGTAGGTTTAGCTTGTAATCAGTCACATACATGGTGAGGGATTAAGAGAGCAACACTTATCTTTTATCCTTTGTTCTTCCTTCCCCTATTTGTGCTGCTTCTCTTTTAACATGGCTGACAAGTTCAACAGAGAAAATGACAAATCTGGTCTTAAGAACATTCACTATATGTGAGTTCCCAGCAAGATACTGCAACCCCTGGTTAACAACACAGAGCAAGGGACATGATGAGGGCTATATTTTACCCTGCTCTCTGTGAGGTCCAGAGCACTAGGAGCTTCTAGATACTGGCAGACACCTTAGAAGGTCTTGATTTGGTGATACCTGTTTTGCATTGAAACTTCCTTCAGTTAATGCTTTGGTCAGTTTCATAAATTATTTCTGCTCAGGAGAAGTTTCACTAAGTACAATGAAAGGGAAAATATCCTAATATTAAACAATTTTTCCATCGACTTTAGGATTTATCTTCAAGAGAAACAAAATGCTATTGAGACCAGTATGATTATTTTTTTGAATAAGGATTATTAGAAAGAACTGTAGCTTTCATTGTCCATTCATAGTAAGGATCAGTGAAAGTAAGATATTCTCCAGAATACTCTGCACAGCTGTGATCATCCACTCTTAAGAAAGATTAACTTGGCTGGAAAGACAACAGAGAAATCCTTTAGAGAAGACATGGGGAATGGAGAGCTTTTCTACAGGAGGACATGAGACAGCTCACTCTTAACAGAATGGAGGCTGAAAAGGACTCCTTTCTCTATATATTGAAGTCTTAAACAGCATGAGAGAAGGTGTATTTAGGCTAATGTTTGTAGGAGGTGGGACCGGCCAAAGCCTGCAGAGAATCAAGCTTCTGGCAACAACAGCTGCCCGGAACTGCCTGGGGGCCAGCTACAAGGGGTCAGGCCGGCCCCAGTCTTACAGACCTCTGCAGGACTTCCCTCTCCTGGGCCCCCAAAGACCCTCCTTCCCTTCTTCCCCTAGCTATCCCTTCCCCCT
>NW_020955224.1:1444226-1462296 GCF_003031625.1 Empidonax traillii
CCAAAGACCCTCCTTCCCTTCTTCCCCTAGCTATCCCTTCCCCCTGAATGAATAAACATATCCTCCTAACCTACCGTTCTAAATCCCCTTATCAAAACCCCATGGGATTCGTTGTCCCTGGCAAGAACCCACCCTTTCACCAGAACCTTCTGTATTTCCCTGCATATAAGCTGTCTTCTTGAGTAATAAACTGCCATTTTGTGGGTCACATATTCTGTGTGTGTGTGCCCGTTTCCTATACAAGATGAGCCCTGGGCCTGACTGCGTGGGCACAGCCCCCCCCACGCGCAAATGTTGGCTCAAAAGCAAGTGGAATAAATTATCTAAGAGTAGATTTACTCTGGAAATGCAGAAAAACTTTCTAGTACCCAAGCAGTGAGATCCTGGAAACACTTGCTCAAAGCAATAGGAGGATCATACAGAGTGTTCTGCTTTCAAGTGGAGTTTGATAAGTATATTGATGAAGTTGTCTGAAACAGAGAACCTGTTTGAAATGACCTAGCAAGTCCATTCAAGCATTGTGTTCTTGTGAATCTAGTTCCTATAATTCTGTAGAACTAGATGCATTAGTTAGATTGTAGAGAAGAACTTCAGTTAGAACCATCAACTTTTTGTTGTGCACTAATTATACCACAGCAGCAGAGCTTTATGAGTTACCTCTGTAATGATCCAGTGAAGTGTCTTAGCTTGGGCTCACTCCAAGCAAACACATTTGTACTGCTTGCAGGGTCAGTGTGATTTCAAGAGCAGTTTAGCCACCTCTCTAGCATCTGCAACCCAAACTTATAAACTATAAGAGCCCAAATTAGCTTCCAAGTAATCTGATTTGTCAGCCTTGTTGTATCCTTTCAGAACTGGGAACATACTTATATGAAGCCAAACCACATCCAGAAAGACCTACTGGCTGTGTCTGTAGTTGTGCATTAAAGAATGTCAGCCCTTGGGACAGCTTCATCATCTAAATATTGTTAGAATGAACCCGGTATAACACTGGCTCAGGCCAGCTAGCACTCTTCCAAGCAATGTCCAGGTGTGATCCAGAGCTGGCGTGGGCCAGGAGCAGAGAGTTTGCATGCAGACACTGTGCCTTGCAGCCTAACAGGATTTAATTTTGTTAACACAGCCAGATCAAAGCAGAAAGAGTCTTGGCACTGTACACATAACAGTAACTCCAGCTCAGCGTGGAACCTGCCAGACATGGGATGACTCACACAGCCATGGCTTCTGCACCATGCTCTGAAACAGGGTATGGTAGCACTCTCCTGCTGAAGTCCTGTGTCCAGACAAAAAAGGTCTCAGAGTTTGGATAGAGAAACTGTCTCTCAGTAGCCAGACAAAATTTGGCTGGGTCGACAGTGAGCTAGTGCTAACAAGACCAGCTGTAAACAAGCTGGGGTACAGATGGGCCTCTCAGCGCTGTTCTCTGCCACATCTCTGTTAGCAGCATACCCAACTGTCAGCTGATTCCCAGTGCAAGATCCAAGCACTGTCTGTGCATGCACTGGTGTTAGTCTTGCTTGCCTACTACCCAGAGCACCAGGGATTTTGAGGGAACGAGCCCAGGTTCACTAGGTTCAGTGCTGAAATACATTTAGCAGCAGTTCTGGACACTTGACGCCTTTGATCTTGATAGATTAACCTAAAATGTAAACAGACTTTGAGTATTTATGTAGATGTGTATTTGTATATACATATAAAGACATACAGCCCATCAATATGAATTTAAATGAGACTTATATGATAAAATTTTAAAACTTTTAAATTATAAAAAAATGGACAACTTCCAATACGAATGTCATACAGGACAAAAACACTTTGTGTATTTGTTACGGCTTAAATTTTACAGCAGAAATAAAGCTGCAAAACAGAATTACAGACCACGATTAGCTGGTCCAGTATTTGTTATCCAGCGCTGTGATGCATATAATACCTATCTTAAAACCCTCTGTGATATATGCAGCTTTTACCTTGGATTTTCTTTGCAGTCAGAGGAACACTATTCTGATAAGTGCTTGGGACAATCAGGTCAAGCCCAACGTATTTATACATATCACTGTATGTTATTGGCATATCACAAATGAAGTACAGAAACATACTGGGTGTTCACCAGCAGGAATAGCATATAATCAGAAAACGGAATATTGCAGCTGCAAAGTCTTTTGTCATTGTCATTTTGGTGGAAAAAAAACCCAAACAAAGCCACTGAAAGAGGTCCAAGTAATTTGACATCCTTGTTTGCTTAGTATCATGTGAATATCCCTTCAGGACAGTCATTTATCTTATCCGATATCGACTCAGTGCCCATATTCAGAAGGTGTTGTATGGGTCTTCTTTCTGTGTAAGATTATCTTATCTTTTGCTTTCTCAGTCCAGAATAGTCCTTAAGAAAAGAAACTTTGCTCCCTGGAAGACAGTAGGGACTCTAGTTTATAATGAATCCACTAAACCAAGCAGCATTATCCCTGGACAGGTGAATAGCTGTGTAACTTGGCCCGTGTTGCATTTTCTTTGTTTGCTTCGGTTTTGAAAGTCATTTACTGCACTACATTGAGCAACAGGAGATAAAAACAACTAACTCAGCCAATCTCCCATGGTTGTCTGCTTCTTCTCTCTGGATCTCTCTTTCACATGCTCTATTTACTGTTTGGGTTCAAAGTTTTTCTCGTTGCTTTTTTAATCATGCATCACTTGGTTCACTTGTCCTTGCAGTTCCAGCCTTTGTTGTTTTCAGTCTTTAACAATGACCTTTCAGTTAAGAGCTCACCAGAGTGTAGATCATGCTGAATGTAAAAGAAAGACACACTATGAAAGCATCCTTTTGAAGCATACAGAGCACTTTGATTTTTACAACCCTTTGCTGTCTGTTCCTCAGGTCTGACTGTAATGGCCTGTGCCTTCCTTTGCATTCTTTCTATCTTTCTAAAGCATCTTAATTATGGTGCATTCAAGATGGGTATCAAAAGGCACTCAAGAAATAACAAATTCATTATCGACATTCTACTACACCACAAGCTGTGTTTGAGCTTTTTAAAGCTCAGTCTGGTGTCTCAATTTGAACAGCAAAGAAATAAAACCATTTTTGCTTGAGCATGTTTGATCTTTAAAACTTCAACCAGTAACCCTCAGCAGGGCGGGCAAGGTTTTCCATGAAACTGCATTGTTTTGATTCTTTTTGGAAAAAAACTCTGTGCAGTAGAAGAAACAAAAAATGCACCAGCTGGAGTGAATCCATACACATTAAATACAGCTCTGAGAAGCGAAGAAAATACAGCATATTGTCACAGCTCTATTTTATTGCAACACTAGTTCTGCCAATACCCAGGAAAGCACTGTAAAACTGTATGTAATTTATACTACTTTATTTAGCACCAGGCAGTGGATTTTGGATTATGGCCACATTTTAGAATGAAGGAAGCAGGGCTCACAGGAAGCTGCACGACACTGAAGTCCCAGCAGAAATGCCAGACCACGCTACACAGCTGACTTTGACCCCAACACAAAAACGTGGAGTTAAAAATGCTTTTCTCTCCAGCCATTCCTTGCCATCTCTCCTTACACTACCAACAGAGCTTGTCTAGCATAACTGCCATGCTTTTCACTCTCAGCCCCATGAAGAGGACAGGCAAAGGTGCTCAGCCTGAACCCAAAAAACTACTGGATGCCAAATTCAGATTGTCATGCCATATCCATCTTCACGGGAGTTAGGTCCCTGCCAGCTTCTTGCTCTCATGTGCAGACACACAGGCACATACACACATACAGGTGAACAGAAAACTTTGTTCTCAAGAGTATTTAAAAGGAATATCAAGAAACAACTACCTGCAGCAATGACTCCTCCCTTTAAAGTGTCTTAAAGTTTGTTGTCAAGTAGTTTTTATGGTGTGATTATGGGGGTGACTAAAAGCACAAGGAGTCTGCCAAGGTCTTACCTTAAATACAATCCTCACATATTTTTGCACTGGGCATTTGTGACTGTGCACTGGTATCTGACAGCTAAAAGGAGCAGGAGGGACAACACACAGCTAGGGTGCATATCTTCATGAATGTACTTTAATTCGGGGTTTGGACCAGGCACAGGCTTACCCTGTCATGAAAGCGAGCCTGTAGGAATGACTACAGGCATGGTGCATCCTGTGTTCCCATCCCTTTATTTACCATCTTGAGTATCCCTACACCAGCAGGTGTAGTATTTTTCTTATGATTCTCTTGAATCATAAGGACATTATCACTTTATTTGATATAATACCATTAATATAACATTTGCTATTTCATCTATCCTAAGAGACTATACAGAGGAGCAAAAGTTATTTCCTTGGGTTGGCCCTGGGGCCTGGCTCAGGCCTTAGAAAAACACTTAATATTCTGTACTGAGGTGTCAGCAGTAAGTGGGTGTACTTCCCTGAATCAACATCAGAAGGAAACTGGCCAACTGGTTCCAGTTATTCCTAAATACAGTTTCACAAGTGAAACGAAAAGCAGTTATTATTTTCTTAGTGAAATGACCAGACTTACCAGTAGAGATAGTAGAAGAAGGAAAGGAGATAGAAAGCCAGCTTACACCAGGCCTCTTTTTGGCAGTAACTCAAGGTATCTGCATTCATGACTGCAGGTGGATCATAGGCTAGCTCTGAACTATCTGCTGGGCAACGAAAATACCTGAAAGAGCAGGAGAAGATATCTGGAATGACTCTATAATATTCTGTATTAAATACATGGAGATACACACCCTCCTGATCACCAGCTCAGAAGACTACCATCTTCCACGATATAGGAGGAATTTCCCTTTTTCTTCAAGTCTCTATTTCCAGACATTATTAAAATCAGGATGCTAGTCTAAGTACTCCTTTCTTATAGAACCAAATACTTAATGAATGTGGACTTTCTGTGTTCTGTTAATTCTTCAGATTGAAACATTCCCACTTCCTATATAGTTAGTTCTGGCTTTCTAATAACTCACATATTGTGAGTGTCAATATATGGTGGCTTGTGATCATAGCATGCAGGAAGGATCACTGGGCTTTAACTGCAGCAACACAACTTTTTTCAGCTATGATAAAGGTGACAGTCTCAACCAGATGGTAGTTAAGTTCCTCGAACTCTGCAAAGGAAAAAACAAAACAATATGGAGTAATATAAGAGCCAGCTGACTAAGGTTTCTACATGTGGCACTGCTCAAAAATGTATTGTCCAAATAATTTTATTTGAAAAAGGCTTTTCTTCTTACCTAAGAGAAATCTCTAATTATTTTCAGCAGTAAGTGACTGTTTGAGAAAGTCACGACAAAACAACGTAATTGGCAAAGCAGCTTTTGTCTCAGTTACTTTGCAGCAGAAATTATGGAGTACTTATAGCAAAGCATATGGAGAATCACAGAAAAAAGAGAGACTCAAAAATTCTCTCCAAAGGTTGACATCATTATTTAGAGTCAGGCCATTTTCCTTTTGGACATATGTGTTTCTAGAAACTTTTAAAATGAGTGCTATTGTCACACTTCAGTTGTTAACCCTAAGTAAAACAGCATCATAAAACGTTGTTATTTTTATTGCAGCCAAACAATAGAGAGAAAAGCATTTGCAGCTTCATTTAGCTTTCTGAGAACTATACTGGCACTCTTAACTTCTGAATCTATCATATGACTCTGCATTACTTACCAAGGTTTTGCGGAAAAAAGTGTAAAAATGCTGCTACTTTTTAGTTTCTGTTTGAGATAATGGTTTTGACTTCTTTACAGAATTATTCTTCTGCTACCATATGTACCTTTGTAACACAAAGAGACCCCGACAGACAAAAATCATCTGTGCTTTTACAAACATTGTGAAAATTCAAAACTAGGGAAGACTCCAGACTGACAACCGCAAAAACTGATGTCTCTTGGTTATTTTCAGAGGCAACAGATTCTCCACTAGAATGCAGAGGAAGATGCAGCAGCAGTAGCAGCTCTACTGCCCATCTGGAAAACAGCAGCAGGTCTTACATGACCAATTCTGAAAGCCCCTTGGGGAATATAAACACATATCAGAGATCCAGAGTGGAAACACTCCCCACTTCTTCACATGTGCAGTGTGAAGACAATAGTTCTTCACCTACTGCAATCCCTACCCCAAGAGTCTGTAAGAGAGAATTCTCTTGCAGAACATCAATTCCTTACTGAACAGAAAGAAACAACTTATTTTATACTGAAAAAAAAAATCATAAATCTGCCAAAGAAGATGAGATGCAAAAATCTGTCAATCTGCCCAGTCTTTATTTCACAACTCCAATGGAAAGGTTTCCTTGCTGGGGCTGAATGAATAGGTCCAAGCTCTTTTAAATATCAACTGTCTTACAATTCCCCATCTGTGAAGCATTTAGAGTTCCACACTCAGATTCCAGCTTATTTAAATTCCATGTTTTCATTCAGTTGCAGTGTGTGCATCCTGACACTCTATGGAATATTTACCTCAGTTAGTAACTGAAAGCAACATTTATATATATAGATATATAAAAAAAAATATATATAAAGAGAGAGAGAGGGGAGATAATATATAAATATAATATAAATATATATATAAAGAGATATAGAGGAGACATATAAAGATATAAATATAAATATATAAATTTAATACATCTCCACTAAATTTTCACCAAAAAATTTCCTTTTTTGCTGGAAATGTAGGTTTCAGCTGCTTATAGGCATAAGCCTCTGGGCAAAAGATATTCATCCACACTCCTATCACTGTCCTTCATTGTTCATACAGTCTGCATGTGTGCTGAACTGGCAAGCAAGGCTAACAAGCAGTCAGCATAGAAAAGAAGGGCTTACCTCCAGAAGTGATAAAAAAGCAAAGGAACATTTAACCCCAGTGTGAGCCACTCCTGAGCGCATAAAAACATTATGCAGAAAAGACTGTGGATAGAGTACTCTGGCAAGACCAGCTAAAAAAAAAGAAAGAAAAAGAACAGATGTCAGTAAAACACGTCTTTGATTTTAGTCACCTAAGTAGTTTTTCAGAAAACAAATCGGCTCTGCACGTCTGGCAGGACCCCTGTGTGTCTGTCCCCAGACACAGCTCAGCTGACAGACGGTTTGGCTACGAGCAGTGAGCACAAGACTCAGTGCCAGGTTTGTCCAGGTTCTACCTGTGTCTGTACTCCAAGGCCTTGGTGAGAGGCGTGGGACAAACCACTCACTGTCTTATCTGGTGTTCCAGATTCATATCTACAAAATATATGTTATATTAATGCCTCCCTCACAGAAGCACTGTGAGACTAAATGAGTGTCAGTAGAAGGTTTTCTTTAAGAAATAATTTTTTTACTATTGTTTTCAGAAAGGAAATAATAAAGTTTTTTCTGAAGCGTCACTTCTGTATTGCAGGAGTGTACTTGGGAAAATTAAACACTGCTTCTACCATTTTGATATGTTATATACCCCCTAAAGAGATCAAATCAATTACTAAGTCAGTCTTGCAAGCTAAATCCCACTAAGACAGGAAACTCACTTCCTTAGAAAATGCACAGCTCCCTACACTACTTGCTTCAGAACCATGATGACTCCTTCTATTAAAAAAGAAAGTGAGTGGGCAGCTGGCAGAAGCAGAAATTTATGTGATGTTGATTCAGAGTAGTTATCTCACAAGGCATTTTGCTTTTTTCACTGCTTTCCCGTTTCTTTGTTGTCTCTATTCTCTTGTTTTCTTCCCATGTCTTTTTTCAGCAATTTCTGTTTCTTTTCTTCAAGTCACAGAAGAGATTAATTTCCAGCAGTACATATTTCTTAACGCTAGACAAACCCATAAACAGCTCATCTGCACCCATTGCTAATCTTGGAGACACATCAACTAGAGCTCAACCACAAAAGGCATTTGAAGGCTTCTTTTGATGTAAATCAATTTTCCTCTGTCAAATAATTAAAGTGAGCCCTATTTTTTTAAAATAATGTAAAACCTACTATACAGCTTCTCCCAGTGCCTACCTACTCTCATACAGCTGTGCTGCAAGGAATTCCATTGTCTTGGTTCTAGGAGTCTTCCCACCTCACATGGAACACATTGTTCAAATTAATTTAACTTTAGTATTTGAAATAGTTAACACATTTGGTATCTCTGCCTTCAACTTAAACATTCTCAAAAGCTTATCTTATGTGGATGACAAATTATAATACAATTACATAGTTCAGATTCCAGATGGTAGTTATTTATCACTGCTGGATCTTCTTTTTTTATTTCTCACTTTTAGAATGAGATTTACAACATGACTATAACCTTTCCCCAAAGAATGATTCATCTTCATCACAGATTGCAGACGAGAAAGGTCTTCAGAGTGTACATCTACCCACTAAACATCACAACACTCAGAAGCATATTACACTCATTATCACATATTTGACTTCTGATTCCAACACAATACACCAACTTAGCAAGGCTGAAATCCTGGTGCCTGATCAGTGGGCTAGTTGGTAATAACAGGGAAGGAAACCCACGGTGAAAATTTATGCAGAGCTTAAAAAATGAAACAAAAATCTGAAGTGAAGCTAGAAAGGAAACAAAAGAAGCAGAGGGCTCTTAGAAATAGGCTCACTTTCCAGTCACAGTTTCTGGGGTAAATTAAATCTACCTGTGCTTTTGATAGAACAGTAAGTGGGTAATTTATGCCTCTTCGCTCTCTTCTTGGAGTGATATTTTCCAGTAGACATAAAGAAAGAAAGGACCAGTGCTGAACACTGTTTCTGGAGAGAATTCACTCAAAGAAGCAAACAAAGCCTAGTCTGCAAAGCTAATTACCATTTACATTCAGATGATGTACCTAAGAGACCAAATCTAAGAGGAGGTGAGTGAATTGAAAGCATAAAGTATAGACAGGCACTTACAGCAAGGCTTACGAAGTAAAACAAATAACTAAAAAATAACACTGCCTCAGCACCTGGCTGAGGCATGTACTGGAATTTGACATGATATCCTCTGAAAACAATGGAAACTTTAAATCAGCTTTAGCAAACATGGGATTCAGCTCCTGGAGAGAAGAGAGCTGGCTGAGAAACAAGCAGCAATCAAACAATCCTTCTTGTTTCTGCTGAGGTACTCAAATGCAATAGTAACATAACTGTGCAATAGGAATTAAACCATCATCTTTAAATCATTCCTGGGCGAGAATAGGAAGCTGTCAGATGGTAAACATGTTAGGATATAAATAGTATACTTCTATTTTGAACTAGGAACACCCTGATTCAGATAAAGACCTCTGCTTTCTGATACAGCTCAAGCTGAAGTTTGAGATGGTTACGAAACACAGAGATGAAGAAGAAGGTTGCAAAGCAGCACAGTTCTGAAGGACTGTAACTTGGTCCCTTTGAGACCCCAGCTCAAATGGCATTACAAATTTATCACCAGAAATTCAGTTGGCTGGTATTTATCTGAGGAAACCCACAGGAAAGCCTGAAAATGAAGTCAGCTTCTAGGCAAAAAAATACTGCTAATCAGAAATACCTTTTGCTATAACATAAACAAGAGAAAAAGAGACTACCATACCTTTCTAAGTTTTGCTCTGATATGTATAGTTAAGTAAATATCTACATCATAAATATGAAAACCCTTATTCACAATCTATCATTCACATTTAAAATGTAAAATCTTAGGTAGGATCATCATCACATCATCACTATCTCATCGTAAGAATTCATAGTCATACAAAGTAGTACACACATACATGCAATCACAGAAAGGCATCCCTCGGGAAGCTCAGTCCTAAATAATTTTATTCCATTTCTTACTGCCTAAATACATTCTGCTGTTCTGATACAAAAGATTAACCTGCCTTTTTTCTGTCAGTATCTTTCCTCCTTATTCTATTACATGCGGACACTTTCTTCTCAAATATAATTTTGCTTTTACAGGACATTGCATCATTTTTACACAGAATGACTCTTACAGATTGCCTGAGTGGGGAACGGGGCATATAAAATGTCTCACGGAAACCCAAAGTGGGAAGATACTACAGAAGGAATAGTAATCTCCCTTCATCAGTGTAGACTCTGAGTCTACATCAGTCTCCATCTGTGCATGCCAACCTCCTATACTGCAACCATGGATTTTACACTCTACCTAGAAATTTCCAGTCATTAGACACTCCACACTACCAGGGTTTCTGAGAGCCTTCATTCTGCTGTTAGAGGCTGAGACAACTTCCCTTCTTTATGCCTGCCTTCTCCTCCCACTGATGGGAGGAAGAAACCTGAAGAGAACTCGTGGTTGAATCTCCCTCACGTAATGCAAGAGCTCTGGTGATCACCTGAGTGGAAACAAGTTGTTCACCTTAAAAACACACAAACTCTTTTCCATCTACCTAAAAACAACAAGAAACTGAAAACACTGTGCACGTGTGGAATCTCTCCAAGGCCCCAGTTTAGGACAGATCTAAGTGCATGCTGCTTTATTGCAGGTTATTGCTACTGCACCTACTTCTACCAGAGGATGACTGTAGTTTGTATTTATGGTGCTCACAAACAGCTGGTTTGGTTTTTTTTACACCATATCCCTTAAAAAAGCTGGCACATAGAATAGGTCCTCATCAGTAGCAGGGACAGAGTGGAGGGAGATGTACCCAAGGTTTTCAGAGCACAAGAGTTACTCAATCACACTTTTAAGCTTAACCAGCAGAGCCTGCCAGAGCTAAGCTGGGTTGCTGGTGGGTGTCAGCTGAACTAAAGACATAGTGAGATCAAAGGGAGACTATTTAATGACTCTGAAAATCTCCTAATTGAACAACACAGACCACAAAAATCAGAAGGGTAGTGCAAGCAGTTGAAAAAAAGAAAGCAGAAACACACAGAAAAACTGCAGTAGCATGTGCATTAGCCCAGACTGTGCGTGTATGTGGAATGTACATACACTGAAACAAATCATCTGCTTCCTCCTGCTGTTGCACAAACCAAAGTAGTAGGGTCAACTGTGTGTAACTTAAACACACAGACCACACATCGTAATAACTGTAGCAGTTTTACACACACTGCCTGCACTGATCAAACACATGAAACATTGAGGTTACTGTTGAAATACAGGAAGGCTTTCTGCTCTCATTTTGTAGTGTATCTTTCTAATCTACTTTAAATTATTTACTTGACTTCCAAATCTCCTCTGAAGGGCTGCCCTAGAGCCCAATACAATGCTGTCACAGTAAATATACTAAGCTTTCCAGTCCATATTTTCAGGTTCAATTTATTTCAATTCTCCTGCTAAAATCCACACATGCTTGTGTGTCTGCAAACTGTTGTCCAGTCACTTATAGCAATCATGTAGAAATTCAGTACCGTAGTTAAAATGGTTATAACAGAGATCTACAATGAAAGCATTTCAAGTAATTCAAAACCATGTTGTGCAAACCTCCACAGGTATTTAGCAGTCTGCCAGACAGATGTATGCAACCCGAAAAGAAAATATTTGGAAAATGGATTCTAGATCATCAAAAGAACAAGGTGCAGTTGAACCTATGAAGTTTATATTTTTATCTGAGGGAGAGCAACGGTGCACATATGCAAGACTCAATGTTACAGACCAAATCCAGAGCACAATTTAAAAAAAAAGACACAACATCTGTGTTTTCACCCCTTCAAAAGAAAGCAGCAAAAAGCCAATGCCTTGTAAAGGCAATTTCATTATTCTAAAGCACTACTGGAATTTCTTTAAACATTTCTTTTAATTGGATGTGAACATAAGACACTCCACAGCACAAATACTAGACAATGAAATGAATAACACATGGAACCTAATTACTATTCTCACTCCATATCCTTCTGTAATAGGGTAGCAGATCTAATATTAAAACCTGGGATTTCTGGTTGCTTTTTCCATCTCAGCTACTAAACATACCTATATTTAGGCCTATCATTTCACTTCTCATTGTCTCATTTTTGTCTTCTGCAACATGGGGATAATTATATTCAAAATCTACGGATTCCACTCGAGCTAGTTTACGACTAGAATATTTAAACTTTGTCTTAAGACCAATAATAACTTTAACAAGAGTGACAGATGAAGATCAGGTCTTTATGGGACATTCATCAGGAATATCTATAAATATTTCGGTATTGCAGATCCTATGAGAGGTCATAACAGCCAACAGGGTAAAAACGTTAAGAAATGGATTTTAAAAAAGACTTCTTCACTGTGAGGTCTGCAGGGCCCCGGAACAACTCAAGAAGTGCCCCATCCTTGGAAGGCACGTTATTAAGGTAGATGTGCTGTGATCTTAAAAGTATCTCCTCTGCAAACTGTTCTATTCCACTCAGCAGGAATTAGGAGACATCTTCATGACCTTTCTTTTTTTACTGTTAATTCAGAACCAGTAGCAGGAGCTGGGTTAGCAACCCTGGAGTGCGAACTTCTCTAATTTCCACAATGCTGACAGAAAATAGGGGAATAAACGCCTTCTTGCCCTACCTCACTTTTGTATTTCAGACACAACCAGCCAGGACACCCTGCAGGTGGGTTATGCCGTCTTTGTCTGCTCACCCAAAACTGGTGAGAATGGCTATTAGTGCTGCAGCTGCTCGTTAGGATCTATAAAACCAGCCCCTCAGTTCACAGGCAGGTCCATGAATGAAGAAATCTCAGTGATGATTAAAATGAAGTTCAGCCATCAGCATGGCTCTGGAAGGGCCCTCAGGCCTTCTCCTGGGGGTCTGCCTAAGACTGACACTTTCATAAATGCTGAAAATTAAGTGTTCACTAAAGGGTTGTTTCCGTATCAGGTGTGTAAACACTGTCAGTCTGAGGATGCAGATTTGGTGCAGCAGTGCAGACATGGTGAAGACAATTCCTGTCCTGGCGTTTTAACAGCTTTGCAGAAAACATCAGCAACTAGATGTAAGGTAGGACATTTAACTCACAGCAGAAAAAATCTGCATCCATAAAACATATATACTTACATATATTTTGTGACACATATAATTGTACTCTACATTTAGGTGTTATATTGCTTTTTGTAATTGCAGAGCAGATTTATAGGGTTTCATTCTGACTTAAACCCACACTGAACATTCTGCTAAACATAACAGTGTCATTCCACTTAACCCTAACTTCTTTAGTTTTATTAAAATGCAAATATTTACTTTATTGCATACCAAATCAGAGCAAATATGGTCCATTAGCAAGTCAAATTTTGCCAGTATCTTCAACACAGGTCTGAGGAACAGATGCATAAACTGCATTACCCCAAGTGGCTGAGAAGTACAGTGCTCTCAGGAGTACAGTACGGGCAACAGTTACTCATCTACATTTCTGCTGCATCTTCAGCCTTATTCTGCTGTTACTCGTGGTGTTCTGATACTGTAAGGACATATGTTCACATATCCTCCAGAACAGTACTGGAAGAAGCTGAATTGTAAGCGGTCCTCTATTACAGGGTGAAACTTTGCCAATTATTGAATAAACACTTAAAGACGAGACTAACAGCAAAATAGAGTTGGGTAACCTGAAATAGTTTTACAAGTAAATATTTTCATGAGTAATAATATTATGAATAACCATAAGTGTCTTCCTTCAAAGGATTTTTCAGTTTTCATCAGCCATCACTCTGGTGAATCTTACTTCTCCCTGGAGTAAAAGAGGGATAAGGACCAAACTGTGTCTGAGCCACAAGTCTGAGCTCTTCACTCTCAACAGTTTTTGTAACTTTTCCCCTTACGAGTTACAAACACCCGGCAGACACAGCTGGATATACCTTCTCATTATCCCTAGGTAAGCATACAGACAACCTTAGGCAACCACTGCTAAAAATAGCGGTTGTTATATTGTAAGTTTTGAAAAGTGCTGAATTCAGGAACTTGTAAAATTGACTAAAAATAGTGTTGGCACAATGCACTTAATACACAAGTGTCAGTAGCGAATGAATTGCCTGCCAGAAATACTACATTTCCTCTAAGTTCTTTAGTCCTATTTTTATGACTTTCTTTCCAGATATGCTCCTGTATCCAAAAAAAGGACAAAAGGGATTATGTTCAGTATTTTATTGCAATAGAAACACTTTTCTAGTAAATATAAATGCAATCTATTTAAAAGAAAACAAAAAATGTGAAGAAGAGATATCTAGTCAAGCAACATTTATGGGATTATTTGTGCAGAAAGTACAAATACTGCCAGCTCTTTGATCCCAATTCTATTGTCAGTTCTGCAAAATAGCAACTGTGCCAAGTTACATTCTTTCTGATGAAATTAAAACTATGTGGGTGCCCAAAAGACTAACTGAATAGGGCACACACCCATTTTATCCCATTCCACATTTCACAGATAGCAAATGTAACAAAAGAGTAGGCAGAAAAGACCTAAGAGAGGGAAGGAGAGAATCTTTTAGATGATCAGAACTGAATTTCCCATCAAAACACAAAAGAGGAAAAGGCAGCTCAGCAACAGGTACTGAAGGTACCTAAGTTTTGTCTATACTGGAAATCTATTGCAAGATTCAGGGAAAATTATTATGCCTTTCACTTTTCTGGATGCAAACAAAATCCCTATGAAATGTGAATCACCATGAATATATTAACTCCATCCTCCTTTAGGCAAGCTGCAGAAAACAATTAAACCCACACAGAGCCAGAGAAAGTGTGTAATACTTCAGTCAAAAATATTTTATTTGCTTTTCCTGTATCTCCATTTCCCCTGTCCAGTTACATTCTTCTTTCTTTCCCTTGTACAATCTAGGGACAGCCCCATCATTTACACGAACAGAAGATTTTCTCTCTTGCCTCTTTTGACTAACAAGAGATGCTGTACAAAAACTGTCTAAAAAGAACTCAACCATAATCACGATTTCCACAGACTAAAAATTAATAACTTTTAAGCTAAGTTCAAATTTTATCCCCAAAGTGTAAAGGTACTCGTTCCCAGTGTAGAATCACCACGTCAGAGCCACTGTGAAGGCCAGAAGAAAGGTGACTTTATCATGTAATAGAAGTTTAGCAGTACCTTTGAAATAAATATGGAGGACTGAAATACACCAGTTCTGGGTGTGTCACACACGCTCAGAGCCTTCTAGAGCACTTCAAACAAAGCAGAATTTAAATTAATTTAGTTTTGTGAAAGATGTTGTAATCCCAGTGCGAGTCCTAACTGACAGAATGCACACAGCATGGCAAGCTCACATCCCACCAAATCTGCAGATCTAGTTAATGCTTTAGAAACAGCAACATCCTTTACACCAGCGCCTGCATGCAAACTTTGGAACTTCTTTTAAGGCAGATTGGCAGCTAATTATGTGTGCATATGTATAGCTCATGCTCACCGTGATGCTGACAGAGATCTATCTCATCATATTGCCTGTGTTTATTAGTATGTCTGTAGAGCAAGCACCACAAGTCTCCAAGCACAACCACACCAGATAATTTTGCTCCCAACAGTAATCAACTGGACCACAGTACTTCGACTCCAGACCGGGTTGTATTTGTACAGCTGCTGTAGAGATTCAAGACTACATGCAATTATCAACTTAGTAAAACGTGAGACTTCTCAAAAACAGCAAAAAAAATTTTAGCTTCAGTTACAAATAAAAGATTCAAGCTATGCCTTCTAATAAGAAAACTAAGTAGGACTCAAAAAACAAGGTTCCTATCACCAGATCAGCTGTGCAACCTTTCCTTTCCTGTTGTGTCTTGTGTCTTGTGAGTGGAAACAAATGCTCCTGGTATTTATCACCATGTGGTTTTTGTAGCACCTGGCACAAAAGGCTTTATTCCTTGCATGAGGCAGAGAGCACTGATGTAACAACAAACGCTAATGCAAATATTATAGAAAAGGAGAGCCAAGTCTTGCTGAAAGTAATCTCTGGCTGAAGAACAACACGACCTTTAAAAGACCAAAGTATTCAACTAAGAGAACAAAAAAAGAATGTTATATTTAAAATGGGGTAAAACCTAAGACAACAGAACATCCACCTAAAGACAGAGTTGCTCCTGTATTACATTTTCTTCCAAGAAAGAAGACAAATGGAACAGCGTGAAACCACCCGTTTGACTTCACTTAAGGCACTTCCAAAATGAGAAGTTTTCACTTGATAATATTAATTCAGAATATCACTGTAGTCCAAATAACAGATCATATGTTTAAGACTCTAAAAAAAGGCTTACTGAACACCTGTTTCAGATGCATATTGTTTATCAGGCCAGTTAAGAGAAAGAAACTATCTAATGTGATCCAATCAAAAGGCACTTTTGGAATTAAAAGATTTTTTGGAAATATGTACCAGACACCTTCCTTTATGACATCTCCTGGTAAGGTCTAAAACCAAAGGGACAAAAAAAAAAAAGATTTTCCAATGAGTAAGCTATTATTGACTCTAGTGGAGTGCTGTGAAAACATGTGCTGAGCTGTCTAATCAAAAACCTTGTATTTCTTCCCTCATTCTACTCAGAGTTTGACCTTTGTTCTTTCTTCTGTGCTTTTCACTGGGAATTTCTACACAAATTCAGTCAGATTTGGTCTTAGCCACTAACAATGCACTAGTTTTTATCTAAATGGTGTCTAAATTATAAGAACTTCAAATCCAGGTCTATTTCATATGGGTTTATCCTTGAATATCAACACATTTCTCATCTCAGAGCAATAAACAGAGATTGCTTCAAGCTGTCAGAGTCAAGGAGAGACTGAGAGCGCCCACAGAGGGCTATCACAGCCACATTTGTTGTTGTTTGATGTTAGGGATGAATGCTAAGCATGGATGTCAAACTAGAATTTGAATCCTTCCTAAATCCAGGACATTCAGAAAGCTTTTTGATATAAACCAACTCTGTTTTTGGACCACTAAATTGCAAGGGAGGAAAAAAAGGCATTTGAGATTATAGAAATAATCTTTAAAATAGTATTTATTTTAGTCCTTATATACACAGTAGTGCCTGCTTGGGAACAACTTTCTGTATTGCACTGAATCACAGGGAAACACTGAATAACTACATGGGTACCAGCAGTATGTTTTCTATACATGTAATTTTATATTCCCTCTTCACAAGTAATCCACACTGCCTCTTGATTAGGGCTTATGCTCCCAGAAACTCTGCAGGAAGGGTCCCCTGACAGTTTTCCTGCTGCCCAGAAGCTTAGTCAAAATCCAGCAGTTTCATCCTGCTGATGAGGTATGAAAAGACACAGAGCATTAGATACATCAAGAAACACGATGTGTACTGAGAAACCAGTAACAATGATGAACTCTTTGGTCTCTAATGAGAGTGGACAAAGTTCATGTGCTCCATTATTGTAACAATCACTATTAACAGGAAAAATGTCACACAGTGCCATTTTTTTGTTCCCTTTGTTCCAGCAGCAGTTTATCAGAACTCTGGAAGCATCAGCCTCTTTCTCCTGCTAGGCAGAATACCACTTCTATTTCCACAGTTCAAAAATACCTTATGACTACACTGAAAATTCTGTTTTCCTCTCAGGTGCTGTTTTCCACAAGCACCTAAGCTTCAAAGACTAAATGTTCACTCTCAGTTAAGAGGAAACACGGGATGTATTAACCCTGCAGACTTATCCCTCTAAGTGTAGCTATGCTGTGACATGTTCTTCTTCTCTTAAGCACACCTAAATGAGGAATTAAAACATCTTTACTGTGGTTGCAAAAAAGAAAATGTACAACACTACAAAGGTAAAACAATGCTGCTATTCCCAGTTTCACAACAAGCTAATTGTCTTACTGCTGTAATTTTCACCAACAGGATTTCTTAGCCCCAGGGAGGAAGTATGGTTCCTTCTTACAATATGGATGGATGTACACCACTTTAAAAATTCCTTGTGATTGTGCATCACATTTGATAAATTTGCTTATATAACCTCACATTAAGTGTTTTAATGAACCAAGCTGTAGGCTTATAGAAGTACTCTGCTAATGACTATCGGCCTGCAGATTGGGTAAAAGAACGTCACACGTTCATAAATCCCTAAATGCATGGCGAAGCAATCAACAGACACATCCAAAACCAGACACTTAAAATCCATCACATTATCTCAGGTTTGCCAGTGACTATGAGGCAGAACAACAAAAACAGTGATCATCATAATAACAAGCAAATTTATCAAGATGAAAAGAATATGGTCAGCTAATTGAAATCAG
>NW_020955224.1:1462400-1533258 GCF_003031625.1 Empidonax traillii
GATAAGAATAAACAAGATAGGGCTACTTTTTAACAGTGCTGATTTTGCATAATATTTAGCTACACACAAACAAAAAGAGACTCTGTACTCAGATGACATTCTTTTCTTCTGCTATTAAGGAAAAGCCTAAAAGCCAACTTGTTCCCTGTTAGCTGATCCAGTGAGCTCAGTAGTATTTCACTGAATATATTGTGAGAGTTTTTCCAAGGTTTGAGATCTAGGTTTCCACTCTATGCTGACAAACATGCATGAAACAGACCCAGGATCAAGCCTAATTTTCATCCTTAGAACGCTCTGTCTACAGCTGAACCTGTGGTGTTAACCCATAACTCTTCAAGCTTCTGATTACTTGTGTCTCTGAAATGCTGTTACTTGCACACATACACGTGGTTTTCACTTTTCCACAACTAATGAGTAAAAAATAAATTTCCACCGTTACTACTGCAAATCCAGCTCCACTGGAAACCACAGTGACACAGGTACTAGACCAAACTAAGCACTGGCACCCCCCAGCTTCCTAACTAAAACATTAAAACTTGCTTCAAAAAAGATTAGGTGAAGAATTGTTCAGGTTTGGCTTGTTTTGTTATGTTTTAAACACCCCAGCTCCTGATTCAGTATCTACTATGCTACTGCTACCACTGGAGTGCTGAACTGGCCAAGTTTGGTTATTCAAACGTTGCCCCTGCAGGGTTTTTGTCTGTGTATTTGTTTGTATTTTTCACGACAGTTCAAGTTCATCTGGAACATCTTTGAGAATAATGTCACCTTGCCTGTGGCTACATTTCTTGCTGAATCTGCTCTCTTCCAGTCATCCCTTCAGGATTACAAAAAAATGCAAAAATCCCTAAATAAAATCAAGAAAAAGAACTGAGCTCAAATACAATATTTTCTTGCACTTGCAGTTTTAGGAATTTTGGGCATAACTTAAGTAAAATGCTCCACTACAGTAGGAAAATAAGTGAAAGTCTGCCTTTTATTTACCTCGACTTCCTCCGAATTAAGTTCTAGTTCCACTTCTGATGCTCAAAAATCACTCTTACTTTAGCTTAATGGAGTTTAAAAACAAATATTTGCTGATAATTGGAGAAGGATCACTTATATTGCTCAGCAGTGTTTGGCATGAGCAAACTGAAATCTCCAATGTCTTCGCTGAGCAAGAAGCAAGTTCAATCAATTCTTCTCCTTAGTAAGGATTTATCAAATTAATTCAAAAATTATGGTGCATAACATAATCAAAATTTAATTTAAAATTCCTCAAAGTTAAAGTAATAATATTACAGTGGTTGATTGATGAAATATATGGTGCTTCAATCCAGGTAATTCCTAATTGTCCTTAGTGCTAAAATAAGTATCTCCATCAGGAATCAATCTTGTAGACATACTTCTTGAAATACAACTGCAATTACAATTATATATTATTGCTGTCATCATTATCTGAATATATTTTGGCAGCCCCACCAAAATATTAAATCCTAAAAATCACGGTAGACTTCATAGGCACACCAAACCAATCACAGTCTTCAGCAAGGCTGATGAGCCCAAGAAGCCTGTGCTGCTCTTACACTGCACTGCTTCAGTTTGTGTACCTCTGTACAGCATTGTAATCACATCCTGAGAGAAACAAAGGCAATTTAGGAAAAAAAAAGAATAGCACAGAGGCTGCACAGCATCTGCTAATACCAGTGTGTGTCTTGTGTGAACCATCTAACACTTATAAGACAACCAACATCCACATGATGGAATATTCAACAATTTACAGCACAGGAACACAAATTTATGCTGTTAAGCCCCCAACACACACCACTGAATAAAATGAGATACCTGTATTCTGAGAGAACTTCACTTTGGGCTGGTTTCAGAAAATAAGCCTTCCTCTCATTTATTTCAGAATAGAAGAGATTTGACCATGGCTATACAAAGTTCATAGTTTCTTCATACATAATCATTCTCCAGTAATCAGAAAACTTAGGCTTATCTAATTCTATAGCACCATAAAAACAAGGACCCCCATGTGCACGCATGTGCACATGCCAGCATCATATATATCTGCTTCACACAATCCCTACTTGTTTTAATGATATAGAAACATTTTCCCCAAACCAAACATCAGAAAATGCCTGGCTGTAGAACATCCTCCATTCTATTTTGAGAAGTGGAAAAAAGTTATATAATATCTGGTGAAATATCACATACCTGGTCACAGTTTGTCAATAAACTTTTTCAAGTATTTTGGAGATAAAAACGAAAATCCATCCTCAAGAAAGTCTTCGCCCACTGGGATCAGATTTATATGACATATTGTATGGCCGGTTAATAATTTCCAAGAACCCCTTGTAAAACCAGCATATAATGAAATTAAGCATACTTTTTTAGCCCACCTATAACCTTTTAAAGAACAGATTTACATCAGATCTTAAGAATTAAGTTCTGATGTCAAAGCCCCTTGAAAGAATTGCCTGTCTTCAAGCCATAGGAAAACGGGTATGCTGTTGTTTCATAGAAAGAGAAACAGACCCTGAAGCCACACAATGTTATATTGAGGGATATATTTAGTGCTTGTTGGAAGCAGCCTGCTATTGTCATGTATCAATATAGCTGGCACTCAATTCTTTATTGTTTTTCTGGAGTTTTTCTCAATAACAACTCCTCTATACGACATAAACTACAGCTATTTTTAGTGATTGTCAGATTTGCAGACTACAAATCTCTGTAGTTACTGCACCTTCCTCTTCTTGCGTATAATCTCTCAATTAAAACAAATCTGTCCCCAAAGAACTTTGAAAAAGAGGCTGAATTAACAAACTATTTAAGTGAACCAGAAGCAAGGCAATCCCTTATGAAAACAGAGTCTGCAATTAGCCAAAATGCTCTATTTTGCTCTCCACAAGAAGGCTGAGGCTCAATAAAAATTAAACACTGATGCAGGCAAGGCATTCCCATGGGGCTCACATATATTAATACATTACCACTCAACAGTTGCTTTATGTCCAGGAAACTGGGGCACAGCTTGAAATTGGCTGGCTGCCTGTTTGATAAAATGGAAAGCTATTGGTGATAAGTATTTTCTCTTATTTTCATATCCCAAGGGTCATAAACAGGCTCAGTAAGTATTCAAATGTGGCTCCTAACAGTCACAAACTCATAATGGTGCCAAACAGATGTGACTCAGGTGCTGACTGATTAGAGAATGACAGCTCAAAGATTCTGCCTGGAGTCACAGTTGTGCCTTTGGATCACCCCAATTCCTACCACTGGGTTTCCTAAAATCTCTAAGTACCTTAAAACCAGTTTAGTTCTTAGCTTGATTAGGATGCAGGCAGCAGTCCACACTTCAGTGATGACCTTTTTAAGCAAAAATGCAGAATAATTTAGGTGTCTCCATTACTACTCCGCAGAACACAATGTATAGAAACTTGAATTTACAGAATAAAATAGTTTAGAACTATGATTATTTTTACTTTAATAGAACAGAGTCAGGAGAACAAAGATTGTTAATTAAAATGTTTTTGAAGCCACAGATAAGTAACCCACAAATTATCAGCTCCTTGAAATCCCTCAGAAACTGAGGCACTCAGCATCTCACTTGTGTCAAGATAAAATACATAGTGTATCAACTTTTCTATTCCATCACCTAGAAACCTTAAACATTAAATGTGTAACTAATAAAAATGTTTAGTTTATTAAATAGTAAGCCGCTGTTCAAAAAAAGGGTATTTCTAGAGTCTGTACTACAACAGTATCAGCAGCTTTACAGGACTATAAAAAAGAACTTCAAGCTGCAACTGCAAAACTATTCACCACTTTCAAAAAGCTTGTTCTGGAATGAATGGGCTGATGTTCTGAAGTTCAGTTCTTATCCAGACATCCCCTATTATGTCAACCTTTTATAATTTGTCTTACTCTGTCCTTACAAAGTCATCATGACTTTCACTTCTCAGTAGAATCCAGCCTTTCATCAACTGAGTGTGAGGATCAAAGAGAAAATAAATGCATGTCACCACTGGATGGACTAAACTCTCCCAAACTTCACAAATCCTAGGTTAGTTTACGCTCACCTTTCGCAGGAGGAAGCAAATCCGCTCAATATTTCTCAGCCGTTCTCTCTGTCAAGGAAAAGGGGGGGGGAAGGGCAGAAGATTAGCTGGTATTATGAATTAAGACAATATATTACAATTACAAGGGTCAATGTTTTAATTAATGGCCACAGTGAAGCAATATATGTTGTTAATCTGAAATGACAGCATTTACTTCTTACCTACTGCTAGCAAGCCAAGTGATTTATCCATTTCAAAGCCCCAATAAGTTATTTTTTCATCTGTTACTGGGTGTAACAATACCAGCTGGGGATTCAAGTCTGTTAGCCTTGAGCCAGAGGCTGCAAACATTTTTTAAGTCAGCCTTTGTGGCTCTATTTTGCCAGTCTATACCACAGAGACTTGGTCTTGTATTTTAAGGTACCCCACATCTGGCTTCAAGATAATTCTGAATGGCAAAAACAGCTATGAAGTTTGTAAGGCAGCTCTTCCTCTATCACCAAGATGGCACCTCAACATATGATATTAGAATTTAACCCACTAGTGAAAAATATTTGAACTGTCCTAGAAATGCCACTTTAAATGACAGATGCGTTCATAAATACTGAAAATCACTGCAATTAAGCACTGTGACTTGAAAGATGCTTAAAGCTCAACTCACAGAAAGAAAACAAATCAAAGACAGGTTTGTTTTTTTTAAATGGCTCATAATGCAAAACTCACCAGTACAATCAAATTTCACTTCATAACCCCGTAACTCCATCACTGGAGTTATTGTGGAACATTCTACTGTTGGTCACACTGCAGAAGGTAGATTGGTTTTGTTGTCCTCAGAAGACTATCTGATAATATTTTCACTTATACATGGGAAAAATATTCCAAACAATTTTTTTGTACTATACCAATGTGAGAAGCCAACTCTTCCTAAGTTTTCTGCTTTTCAAATGCTTTAAATTTGCCACAAGTTTGAGTTTTATTTCTGTTCTCCAAAGAAATATTTCTTTTGCTTTCCCGTCCCCGAGTTTAAGCCTTTTTCAAAAAAGGTATCATGCTGGAAAGACAGTGAGGCAGTAGTAGCTTGATAGGCACCAGAAAAATACCATGCCTCTTTTTGGTGTGTCTGAGCTAAAACGGATTCAGAAATGTTAGACTCACAGTTGCAAACACGAGAATGGATGTGTGTGGACATGCCTGTGAAGCTGCAGAAAGCTCTCCTGCCTTTTGAAGGAGGTGAGTGGAGAGGGAAAGATAGACCTCTCAGTTCCCTTTAAATAGATTCCGAACTACAGCTGGCCTTGCAAAAGCAGGAATTTTGTCTCTGAACTATAGGTAATAGAGGGCAAACCAGGAAATTTGAATTAAATTCTCAGTACTGCCCTTGTTTTTGTCTCTGATTTCTCTTTAATTCAGCCCCCTCTCGTCAAAAAGGCCCTACCCTCTGTCATGAAAACATTGTGGAAGACACATGGGTAAACATCAGACACTCTTATAGTGCAATAAAGAAAACTACCCCACTAAATGGGATATGGGCACAAGCAACAAATATATAATGCAGGGGTTTGAAGCTGATAACTCACTTGTCTATCATTGGTTCCTGTGTTGCCATAGTTATTATATTGTCTCCTTGTATTGGCTATCTAAATGACCAATCCCCTCTTTTCCCCACCAGCCCATATAAGCTGGGGGATTTTTGAATAAAGCTCTCTCTTTGCTGCTGGCCTTCCTGTGTGCTGCGTGTTCTCTCTCTCCTGGCAGAGGCGCCTCCACTGCCTGTCCCTGCCACGAGGCAGCGGGGGGAGGGGGTGATTTCAGCCCTGGAAACCTTCACAGAGCAGCCTTGAGAGACCCTCGAGAAGCCACACAAACTGCAACAATATAAGAAATACCTGGTACAAATAAATACACATTTTTTTGTGTGCAGTTCCCAAGATGGGAAGTAAAAACTGATAAAGTGAATTCAAAATCAGATTACTTCCAGTAAATTAAAAACCAGATTATACCCACTGAAGTTCTCTATTGGATTTCTTCATATAATTTCTTCTATTCTCATGTTTTGATTATGTGTTAGTGAACTGTAAAAAAAGCCTTCTTATTCTAAGATTCATGTAAAGTTTATGCTTAAAATCATCAGTGGTCTAAGCAGTACCACAAATCCTCTGCTGAGTTACGAAACAGGGTAAAATGGCAAAGTAGTGAATCTGGTTATCATTTGCAGGCAATTCAATAAATTGATACTCTGTAGAGATCAAATACAGCACCTGTCATAATCATTGTAATTCCCAGTGAGATGATGGGGAGCCAAGTTCTGCTCTCAGTTCTGGTAGTACAGACTGACACATATTTAGCTGTAGTCAGCTAACTCACTCTAGATTACAGCTTTAATTAACAGAGGAACTTTGAAATACTTCTTGAGATATCTAGGCTGCATTTTTGGTTCATTAGTTAAAAGTGGGTTTACAGTCCCAGGGTGATATTTAAACTTTTCCATAGCAGAAGCAGCAGAATGTGACGTTCACTCCTAAAACATGGGAGCATTTAGAACCCTCCCATTGGAGAGAGAGGTCCATGAATGTGCCTCTCACCAAATCCACTCAAGCTTTTGGCTCATTGATACAGACAGTGTGGGAGAATGTGGTCATCCCATGCTTGAACACAGAGAAGGCAAATTATTTCAAAAGGGAAAACTTGTGCCACAGCATAAAAAGGTAAAGAAGAAAGCATTAGCATCACATTATATATGCCTCAGCTTTTGAAATTCCAAGTTATTTTCCTGCCTCCTTCAGCAAAAAGGAAGGCTATTAGCATAAAAAGTCACCATCTGGCTTCCCATGACTGGCCCAGTAAGTCAATTTTCCAAACCACACTTGACTTCACAAAGAGACTCTATCTTAATTTCCCTCATCCTTCCCTGACAGCTCAGTGCATGCCCCTTTCCTGAGCAGGCACTGCTTAGCAAACCACTGGTTGTACTCACTGCGTGGGCTGGGTTGCACTGATCGACTGGGCTCTTGAAGTCTGTCCGAAGTTCATCGAAGGCAATTATCTGAAAAACATTAATTTTTTTTTCAAATACTGTAATGAATGCTCATTCAAACACTTATTTTCCTTTAGAGACTAGGTAGATGCATTGCCTCCCTTCCTCACTTTCCAGAAAAAATAGCTTCTCCGACACACTCCCTTCAGAACTAAGTAGTTAAAACAAGACATGGGATACTCCTACATATGAAACCTAGACCTCATTAATCTGTCACTCTGTAGAATCATATCTATAGCCTTTTCAGCGGTGTTACTTTCCATATTTCTTCCCTCATATCAGCTAAAATTCTTTTCTCAAATTTCCATACGGCATAAAACTATTTCACAAACAAATACCTCTCCAAATATGAAGGAGAAGGTCATTAGTTACCCAAAACACAGAGGTGGATCAGCTATGCTGCTCCAGATTTAATACATAAACAGCCCATTTTTATTAGCTATTAAACCTACTTCAGATATTAATTCTGAATTAGTATCAGCTTTACTGTTATGAAGCTGCTATACATTAACAGACAAACTCCTCAAATGGTAACCATTCTAGAGCAAATATGTCCTTCCAAAATTCTGGCAGGTTTTAGAACCTTACTTCAGATCTCATTAATGATGTTTTTTGCTCAAGTCCTTCAGTTTCCTCCATTAACAGATGGATTGAGACACACTTGAATTACTGCCCTTTTAGAGCAGGGCAGATAAAAGTGCCTATAAAAATAATAATGTTTGAAAGTGTTTCCTTGGAAAGAAAACAGCTGTAGTAATCCTCATCATATTTCACTGAAAGATCTCAAAGCACATTCTTAGCTTTATGTTTGTATTCTAGTGATACCTTTTCTTCTGCTTCTTTCTTGCTTCACCCAAGGAAGGAAAGCTCACTATGACAGGCACTACATAAGTAGATGTTAAAACAATGAGTCCTTTTTAGATAATTTACAACCCAAAGTCTCAGTTCTCAATAAAAAGATGATGTAAGTATAAGGCAGCACTTGGGTAATTAATATATGAGTGCAACAGGCATTCTATGACATGCCATAGCAGCCTGCTGCCTAGCTGTTCAAAAAAGAACCAACTGGGTATCAACACAGACCTGCTGCATAGGTAAATCACATTCATTTTACAGATACGGAACACAGGAGCAGAAATCCTGAAAATGGCCTATCCGTCAATTATATAATAATCTGGCTAGAGGTTTGAGAATAAAACCTAGAGCTACAATCCACAAATTTAAGCACTACTCCATATCCCACTCTAATGCTGCATTCATCACACTGAAGCACATTTAAAAATCAAAAGTGTGGCATTTTACAAGAGCACTCTACAGAATTCAATTTATTCTACTATGACAAGTCAAAGTGGCAGAACAAACCACAAAGGGAACTATAAAACACGATTGTAAGTGAAGGGTTTCTCCCCATGGATGCAGCAGCTCTGCAAGTTAGGAATTAGGTCTGCAATGGTAAAACAGCAAATAACAAGCTGTTAGAGGTTTGGAGTGCATTTGGGAAGGATAAAGCTCATGACACCTCTGTATTTAATACTTCTTGAACAGGTCTTCACAGTCTTAAGCTGGACCAACTGCTAAGGGGTTAGAACCATGGGAGTCAGACACACATGTAATTGGGTACCTCTGTAACTGGATATCAACATCAGCACTGACAGCACTGACAGAAAGGGGGAAAGATGGCCCTGTAACAGGTAAGACATCTGTCTCTCATAGCTATGCCACTGATTTACTTTAGGATCCCCTTAAATTCTCTTTACTCCACTGCACTGGTACTTACAGATGTAATTTTAAGAAAGAAAACTGTTATGAGCTTTGAGTGTCAGTTATTTTTATTAATGTACAGTGGTTACAGCTATTTTTCCATTGTAAATGTAGAGATGAATCTTCCTTCTGGTAGTCAGTAAGAGTAGCCAGGAGTTTGAAATTATCATGAAATGTCAGCCAGTAAAAGATCCAACTCATGCTGTGAGGAAAGACTGTCTGAGACAACAACATGGGGAACATGAATACTGAAATCATAAGACAGATCCCTTCCAAGAAGTTCAGCAAAGCCTCACTTGGCTGCTCTGAAAGACAGAGCTGTTAAGGCAGGGCTCTGTTGAGCTAGCTTTAACTAATGCAGGTAAGCCTTGAAGAAATCCTAAATGACAGTTTGGAAAAAGACATTAGCCTCAAATATACTACCCATTTAGATTTCCTAATTTTTTTTTCTTTCTCTATTTATTTATGTTATTTATTTATTTATTTGACCAACACTCTCAACTCTCTGGTCCAAATCCTACTCTTTATTTGTTGGCACACAATTTATGTTAGCCTTGCATTGTCTCTAAGTGCCTAGACACAGATCTGACAGGTAGTAAGCACATCGTTTTCATGGAACCAGTAAGTGCAAATACAATAATCCCACAACCTTTTCAAACGTCTGCAAATTATGACAATGTTAAGAGACATTCCTGCTACACCCAAGAGAGGCTGAGGTCTGGTATCAGGCACATATGATTTGAGGAAATTTTCTTCAATAAAAGTTTTAGTGTCTCTCTGGAAAGGAGATGAAAAAAATAGATCCTCCTCAATTCTTATCATTTTACTTCGAAGAAGTTCCATAATAGGTCTTACGTTGTTAAATCTCCAGAAATAAAAATTTAGTGATGACATTAAATTAAATTATGAACAAACACATTCTTATTTCCTATTTCTTATTTCTCAGGCAGAGTGAAAAGCCTGAAAGTGTAACATTAGGCAGGTTCACTATTACAGGGAATATAAACTCCCAAAATGTTGGGGGGGCATGTTTTTTCCTGGTTTTTTTTTTGGTTAGTTGGTTGCTTGGGTGGGTTTTTGGTTTTGTGTTGTTTTGGTTTGGTTTAATCTCACGATGTTGGGTGTCCTAATTCAAAAACCACAACTGAGAAACAACAGAAACAAAGCTGTAGCTTCTTATGATTTTTGGCTGCTCACAATACACTTTGTGCAACAAATCAGATCATATTACTAAAAATACGGCTGTGCTGAGCTGTACTGCTGTGGGGCTTACATAATTAATTAGGAAATGTCTTCCTCTTTCAATTATAACTCACTCTCTGCAGCAGTTCAATGCCCTGGGACGTTGTGTGGCTGGAGTTGCCATTTTTCCATCCAAAAATAACAAACCACTTGCCTCCATGAAGTGTTTCCCAATGCTTTCACGGGAGGTGCACTGTTCTGACCACAGACTAGAGAAACGAGCTGCTGCCTGTTTACATTTCAGGTGGATGAAGCACAGCTACTGCTTCCCATACATCAACAGCCTGCTGAATGCTCTGGAACAGCACCTGGATATGCTCAGGATTTGTTTCACCTCAGAAACTGCCACGCTTAACCAGTATCTTGAGAGAGCAGTTCATTTCGAGGCAAAGAATGTAACAGATCCCAGTCAGGGGACTTCATGAACCACATGAATAGTCATGATTTCACCTTTGTAAATGAAGGTATTTTATAAAGTGTTCAGTATCTTTTAAGTTATCCAGTCTAATTTGATCCAGGGTGACAATTAAGACTGCAAAACACACACACATGGACATCAGCAACTCCATCTCTTGAAAGGCAACACAGTGTAAGCAGAGTGTACCAAAGAAAAATGATCAGTCTCTAGTCATAAAGCTGAACAAATAGCTAAGCACTCAGCATTTTGGAAACATGTGCCAGGGACTGATCTTACACAGAGGAGAAATTTATTTCTATTAGTAAACAGTAATGTTGTACCTTGACTTCATAGACAGAGAATAAGGACCATCTGCTATTTATTTAGAAACTCAAAAAACTAAACCACCAAGTTATCTTCTTACTTGCAAATCTATATCAGAAAAAATAAAAGGGCACATCCTGTTTAGCAATAATTTTTAAAATTACTGCAGAAAAAGGCTGGGGTTGACTGGACAATGGATATTGCACTACCTTCTTCCTTGAGGAATTCCCTGTGAATCCACATTGCAAATCATTGCAGGAAGTTTGTTCTGCCACTGCCCTAGCTATGCTTTTTCCTGTTGATAGAAGTGTACTAGAAGTGTACTTGTGGGCGTTTTCCACCTAATAAAACTAAAGGTCTATAAAAATACTGGTTGCAGTCTCTGATTCACACCATCTGCAAACCTCAAAACTCCAAGTGTAAGTCAGCAAGGAGTTTGCCCCAGTTTAAACACATACTGAATCAACGAGACTGTGATGACAATATGTTTCAACTGCAACGATATTTATAAAATTTGTTTTCATTACCTGCACTCTCTGTGCTTATCTCTCCAGACCACAACAGCTTCGAATAATGAAGTATTCACATAAGACTGAATCTGAATTTTGTTTTCTTCTTATGCTTATGTGCCAATCAAATTGAAAACTTCACTTAATGCTAGAAACAAGCTATGACATCTCATTTTTAGGGAAGGTACTTTTTTTTTTAATCACTGAGTTCTTACAGAAACATATTTTAACTGAGACTGTGGTGTTTTAGGGTGGCAGTGAAGTTGGCGTGGGTGTGAATCCAGTGACAGCAAAGAAGTTGGATATTATTGCTTACTGGCATCTCAGAAAAGTTAAGATAAAACAGAACTTGATGACAACCACACTAACCACAGATAAGAACAGTAACACCTAACGTATGCTTCCTTGCCACCACCCTGTCAATGCACCACAATCCCATCTTAAAGGAACTGTCTTTAATGGTTCATTTAAACAATTTGTCTCTCCCTCCACTCTCAGATGGAGCTCTCACAGTGCCCATACTGGCAAGTCAGCACATGGACAGAAGGTGGACAGGTTTAGGAGCAGGATGTCCTCCTAAACTTCATGCCAGCCTATCAACTGCTGCACAGACATATTTACTGTGCTTGGGAAGTCATCTCTGAGCCATGAGCTGAACCATGTTGATGCAATCTGGGTGAGTTACTTTGCTGGATTTTTTTGAGCAGAAGCAACAACTGACAAAACGTGAGAAATTCAGTCAGGTGAGAATGAAAAAGGGCCTGAAATGGAACATAAGTCACTGCCTTGATACGATGGAGTAAGAGAAGCCCACAGAGAGATGCAGAGAACAGTGGCATCAACAAAGTGACAGACTTAGAGAACAATTTTTGCTACCCAATTCTTATCATGATATTAAATGAATCTGAACAGAAAATGTAGCTATGTGGCTGGTGAACATTTATTCAAGATGGTTGTTCCTCTTTCCTCTTTCTCTTCTGATTGAACTGATCTGGTTCATGCTACCAAGCATGAAAGATCAATCAAAATTGTATCAATGGATGGGCAACCTGCCTCAAAAGCCAGAAAATTTTATTCTTTTTGTCATATTTTTTTCTTTATCTATACCCTCATGTTAAACATCTCCTAAAAAAAGAAAAAACTCTCAAATCATACCTCACCACATGACACTATGGCTTCCCAGACCAGTGTATCTGAAACGCTGGTCTTTGAGAACCTTAACACTACAGCAAATAAAGAGCAGAGAAGAAAATGAGATTAATGGTGTTTATTTATTCTCCTGTCTCTTACCAATGTATTTAATGTTCTGAATATTACACTTATTAATTCACTGCATATTAATAAAAATAAACAGTAATAACTAACAATGCTCTGCAGTTATAAATCCCCCTTCAAGGCAATGAAGGTCTTAACAAATGCAAGGAAAATATAATTGCAATTTTTTTTTAATATGAGGGAAAAAATGAAGCTCAAAGAAATTATTTACAGAATCAGTGGCAGAAGAACCAAAGCCTCTGGATTGCTGCACCATATAAAATGTAAGGGGAAACAAAGAAAGCTGTCAGTACACTGATCATTGTACTGTTGGCCATCTCTAGAGCAGAGCATTGCTTTAAGCAGAGCCTTTTTGGATTAAGATTGCAAATGGCTTTAAGTCACTCAAGAGTTGAAAATTTTTCTGTTTGTCAGATTTCACACTAACAATTGTATGGCACTTCCTTGCTCTACTTAGCTTGAATTTCACATGCTGCCACCATCAAACAAACCTCCACCCAGAAACCCAAATACATTGTTAATGCATTGTTAACATGTTAATGTTATTGTTAATGTTAAACGAAGTTCCTGTGGCTCCAACCAGGACTGCACAGACACCTGAGCACCCAGTCTTCATCTTTTTACTAAAGTTCTTTTGACTGTAAAAGGATGTTACATTTAGGCCAACAAGACTTAAGCTTTTTAGGCTCTAACTGGAAGCTTAAGCTAACTTAATCAGGAAAATGTTACTGTAACTTCCTAAGTATTTAAGCCAGATCTGAAGACTTTTCCAATAGAAACTCCAATATGCAAATTCAAAAATGTATAATCTCCATTCTGCAAACACGATTCAAAAGGATTTCCTATCTACCTGTAGCAACGCAGAGGTATAATTATACTACTCTAATTAAATATTGATGAAAATCCATTTAGGTAGGCTCTCTTGCTGAGAGCATGGGTGCATAAACATACCTGTCTGCATTGGTATAGTTACAACACTGTACTCCCCTGCATAAATAAAAACTATGTAAGTGCAAATTAAACCAAACAAACATAAAACCCCAATCCTATACAGATGGACAAAAGCACAATTGCTGCATCAGCTACACCAAATCAGATTTCCAAGCCTGCAGAGATGTGCAAGAGAAATCACTAAGAATAACTATTTGACAGTCACCTGTAACAGTCCACCTTATAGTCCAAGAATTAAAAACTCCATCCACATCATGAAAGAGCCAGAAATTGATCTTCAGGAATACAACCATATTGTACAGAGCTCCTAGTGCTTTGAATGGAAAGTTACTATTTCCATGAGTTACCAGTTATTATTATTGCAACATTGCAGACTACCATTTGCAAAAGCAACATGATTTCTAAATGTAAAGAATTGACGTTATTAATTTTGACAAAACCGCTAAAAAACCTCAGCAGCTGCAAAATTCTGTTGTGAACACAATGTTTCCAGAAGGATGATTTGACAAGCATCTATTGACAGATTTCTACAGCTGCTATGAAACAGGCTTTTAAAAATAATTTCATCCAACTGCAAGGTGGAACAGTTTTACTGGCTAATAACAGGATTCTGGTCACAGATTTCACTTGCTCACCACAGACACTGAAATATGTTCCCCAGTCATCCTGAAACTGAGATATCAACCCTCTCCTTCAATAGAGAGATGTCAACCTTCTCCTTCAGGAGAGAGACAAATGCCCCACTGATTCCCCAAATAGAGTTCAAAGATTACCTGCGCTTGTATCACAACTTTATACCCACTCACTATCTTCCAGTCTAGACCAGCTGAAATCCAGCCAGACAAAAATCATCTGTAGACAAATAAACTGCATTTTGTTACAAGAAGGAAGACAAGCAGCAAGCTGTGCAGGAGGGATGATGCTAATATAGCTGTACAGAGTCTGTTTCTAAATAGGCTAATAGTTTTGCTCCCTGCAGCTAAAACACATTTCAAAACAGACCTCAAGCGGAGGAGGAATTTTTAAGGTAAGTCCAGACTGCCATGCTTCCTTCCCTCCCCAAAGGATTTCATCATTTTGTTGTCATGATTCTTTTTCCTTTTTTTTTTTTTTTTTAAACCTTACATTACTGCATTCAGTTCAGGGGAACAGTTCAGGAAGTATTCTGTGAATCGAACACACCCCAAAAGTCATCCCTCTGTGGGACACAAAGAGTTGCTACGAACACTAAGAAAAACCACCACATTTTCAGTTAGCACCAAAAACAGTGAATACATCACGTTGTTCTGAACAGAAAAAGGGTTGCATGTACATACAGATGCATTACTTAAGTTTAATTACATTGAGTGTGGTAGAAACAATTCTTCTACCTCAATTAAAAAAATCATGTCTTCTTTCTCTCAGAAGAGAACCTGAACCGTCCGGTTACTAATTTTTTTGAAACATGGATAACATGGTACATGCTGGTACCATGTTACCATGCATAAATATACGTTTCACTGATGGCATTTCAGAGGCAAGAGACCAACTCTAATTTTTCTGTTTTAAAACTTCGTACAATGTGAGACCATCCCATTTAGTAGGATATCTGGAGACTCTGTGGGTCAATGATGAACCTGATGTCAGGGTCTGAATCAAAGACAGCAGGTATGAAGTTGACACTCCCAAGTGCTTGCATGGATGCCCTTCTCCTTCTACCAATAAAATCTTACAGAGGATTTGACAGTGTTTCTCACCAGCTCCAAAGGCACAAAATCTCTGTGCCTCCGTAGGCTGGGGGAATACAGGTTGCATCTCTGCCTCAGTAGGGAACTGACTGTAAATCTCCCACACTCCCTGTACTTTTGCTACAAGCTTTCCGCCAATATTCTCTTCCTGCATATGGCCTCCTCCTCCTACATGCAATTGAGTATTTTATGTGGATTCTTTATAAAACAAACAGCTTTTTCCACTTAGATAACAAGCCAAAACTTTGGAAACATTTCAGTATCTAACCACTTCTGATTTCTTCGGTTCAGCAACCAAAACCCCAAGACCAGATACTCACAGAGCACCAAGGACAACAAACTGACATGCCATTATCAAGAATGCTGTCACTTGTTAGGCACTAACTTGATCTGACAGTCAGGACTTGAAAAGCAAACAATCTGCTACAGTGAGGATTCCTGGTCACAGCCACACGTTCAGCAAGCTAAGAAAGGGCATCACAGAATCACAGAATGGGTCAGGTTGGAAGGGACCACAGTGGATCATCCAGTCCAACTTCCCTGCTCAAGCAGGGCCATCCCAGAGCACATGGTACACGATTGTTCCAGATGGTTCTTGAACATCCCCAGTGAGGGAGACTCCACAGCCTCTCTGGACAACTTGTTCCAGTGCTCAGTCACACGCAAAGTTCTTCCTCATAATCAGGTGGAACTTCCTGTGCATCAGTTTCTGCCCATTGCCTCTTGTCCTACTACTTGGCACCACCAAGTAGAGCCTGGCTCCATCTTTGTGGCACACTCCCTTTAGATACCCACAGATATTGGTAAGGTCCTCTCTCAGTCATCTCTTTTTGAGGCTGAACAGGCCCAGCCTTTCCTGATAAGAAAGATGCTCCAGTCCCTTGATCAAAGCAAAGGTTAAGCAAAGGTCATCCTAGCAAAGGTCATGCAGACTCTTGCACCAGCTTTTTCTTCTGAAAAGGATGCAAATAAAGACCACATCTGCAGATAAACTGAACAAGCATTTCAAGATAATGAACAAGTTAGGGCAGAACTTCATCCCTAGTCTTGATCTCTTCAATGGGCCAAAAGGAAATTATGGGAGTTTGGATCCAAGCTTTACAGCTGAGGTGTTGAACTCAGATTTGTGGCTCTGATCCAGGGAATATCTAGTGCAAATGAACTGGTTTGCAGATCTCTTAAGCAAGGGGAGATGAAAGCAGCATTATTTTCTATCCATGCCGAGGAGAGGCTGGAGAACTCTGCTTCCAGCACAAGAGAGAGCACTGCTGTGCCCTTGCTTCTCTTTGTAGTAAACTCCACATCAACTAAGAAAACACGACGAGAAATGAAACAACTAAGACGTATTTCTCACTACCTCTGTATCACAGATGCATTGTCACAGATTTGTACATCTCCTACTTGTGTAGTTCTTCACTATCCAGCATTTTCCACACCAAATCAGAGACAGGCTAGACATGGATTGCTGAAAGAGGTGGGCCAGGTGCAGAAGGCAGGAGGAAGGGTGGTAGTCTGGTCACATTGGACCAATAGCAGCTTAGTTCTGGATTGAAGCAATATATAAGTGGTTACCTATAGGTGTGTGAGGGTTTATTCTTCTGTCCTTGTTTTTCCTCAAAATTGCAAATTATTTCTAATTTATCCCAGCATAAATCAGTGTGCTCCCATACAATGTTTCTACTTGTCTTTTTATTCTCATCAAAATTACAGTTTGGGGGATATGCAAGGAGAAAGACACAGATGCAATAAAGCCACAAAGTTCCATCTTCATAAATTATTCTCAAAACGAACTGAAGCATTTTTTCTATTACTTAGCAGCACCAAGCTGATAATGCCAAAACTTGGAATAAACAGGATGTTCCTGCAGAATAAATTCAGGGAAAGGGTAGTAAACAAAGGGGAAAATGTACCAGAATAGGTACAACTAGAAAAAATATTTGCTCCAAAGAAGAAGGTAAGACAATGAGATCAAAAGAGAAGATTTTTTTTTTTCAGTATCAATAAGATAAAAGTCATGGATGAGAGCCTGGCCAGCTGGCTAGTGCTGTCTGTAAGCAGGTATCCAATCTTAGCACCACCCCACAACTTGTTCTTTTCTGGAGCTTTCAAAGATTCCTACATATTGCTACAAGTTATTATTTTGACATTTTTAATTTCTGCTATGCTGATACATGCTTGGGAGAAGCATTACATTCCTTTTCCACACACACTCCTTACATTTCCCCACAGGTTTCACATTGCTGCTGCTTATGTTCTCCATTCCTACCAGCAGTGATTTAGGCACATTCACCAAAATCCAGGAAACACATAAGGGAATCTAGGTTCTGTCACTAAAAAAATCTGTTCAAGCATGTCGCATATTACACCATACCCACACAGAAGACTCACTACTCAGGTTGTCCAAAAATGTCCATCACTTGAATTAACCATACCTCCTTGATTCAGCCTTTTCTGTTCAAATAATTGCCTCTCAAATGAGAATGCCGTGTTCTCAATCTTTTCTCTTGTTAGTCCCCTACTTGTACATAGCTTTTCTTCCTCTTATTTCCTCTTTCCTTCACATCTTTCTCCCTGAAGTCCCATAGTCCCATTTCCCCGCTTCCCACACCATTTTTATTCCCCATTACCCACTCAACAGCAGTCCTACCAATGCTGTCTCAGAAAGAAGCCCACAGCAGACAGAAATTCTGCTGAATCTGTGCTTCCCGCCTCCCAGTGGCACAGCAGAAGCCCAGCTAGACCAGCAAGAGGCAGGACAAAGGAACAGGGGCTCTTCTAATACAGGACACATCAGGCAGGGATGACCAGATTCAAGATCTTCCCGAGTTTTCTTTCCCTAAAAAGAGGCCAGGCAGAACTTGAAGGAAGTTACTCTAAGACACACACACACATACACAAAACAGGTGTGTTTGCAGGGCTAAGGCAAGGTGAAGCAATACAGCAGCAATGCAGCTGTGGCTGCAGAATGAGGGCAAGGGGAAGGGACACAGAAGCCCGAAAAAACAACCAAAAAAATGGAGAATAAAATAACAGCAGCCCAAAAAGCATCCTCATCTGCTTAGCTAGGTTCTTATGAAACCCCTTACTTTAATTACAGGAGCATGACTAAGGCTAAGGATACATTTCAGCATAGCTCCAAACAGGCCTGCCACTTAGATGATCAGCAAATCAATTCTCTAAAGCATCTGGTAATAGTGTTTATATAACACTGAGGGAAGAACAACTCTGAAGCACATTCAATCAAACTGATTTCAGTGGAGCCTTCATTATGTTTACTTATAAATGCCCATTCTGTGAATGCATAAAGCAGTTTCCACTTAGATAGTGATACAATGTGAACTATTTAGCCCAAACTCATAATGCTAAAAAATAATAAGGTGACAGAAGATTGACTAAACAATTAAACACTTGAAATCATGACTCACACACAGCATGAAGATGGCTGGCATTTAAATACACTAAAAAAATCAAATGTCATTCTATTAAAAAAATGGTGCTTGTATCAACAATGCCTGGCGCTTGCATGCTGCCTGTTATGAGATAATTGCAAGGACTATAAGTCATTAATTCTCATCATTTTACTGTAGGTCGCCTAAATATTTTAAGCTTCAATTCCTCCAGCAAAGTAGCTAGACTTCCAGATGTATCTAAAAAAACCCCAACCTATCTTTGACAGCTAAAAGCATAAAAATACAAAAGGACCCAAAACCAATCCATAGATTTTTCATGACCTACTGCATTGATGAGAGAGTTGCAAGCAGTGTACTATGGAACAACTCAATGATGGCATTATTTCTTCATCTCCCTTATGTTCTGCTTCATGTGTTCACATTATCAAACCTGGAGCTGCAAGTTCAGCACTCCTGCAGTATCTTGCTGAGAAAACCTACTTCCATTGAAAATGTTTTGTGATTTTAATGTAACTTTTCACAATGACATTCCTAAAATAAATCCCTGCTTTATAATATTACCTTTTCAATGGGAAGGGGAGAAAAATGCTTTGTCCTGCTTTCACAAAGTGCATTGACGTTCCTCTGAATTTAAAACTACCCTCTGTCCGTTTGAAGCCATTGCCCCTTGTCCTGTCACTACATGCCCTTGCAAAAAGTCCCTCTCCGTCACTTGTGGGCTGCCTTCAGGTACTGGAAGGTGCTATAAGGTCTCACTGGAGCCTTCTCTTCTCCAGGCAGAACAACACCAATTCTCTCAGCCTGTCTTCATAGGAGGGGTGCTCCTGCCCTCTAAGCATCTTCATGGAACTCCTCTGGACCCATTCCAAGAGGTTCACACTCTTCTTATGTCAGGGATACCAGGGCTGAATGCAGCACTCCAGATGGGGTCTCACCAGAGCAGAGTAGAGGGGGAGAATCACCACCCTTAACCTGCTGGTCACAGTCCTCTTGGTGCAGCCCACGGTACATGTGGGTTTCTGGGCTGCAAGTGCACATTGCTGGGTTATGCTGAGCTTCTCATGTACCAACACCCCCGAGTCCTTCTCCCCAGACCTGCCCTCAATCCATCCTCTGCCCAGCCTGTATCTGTGCTTGGGATTACCCCGACCCAGGCGCAGGACCTTGCACTTGGCCTTGTTGAACTTCATGAGGTTCACACAGGACCACCTCTCAAATTGTCAAGATCCCTCTGGATGGTATCCCTTCCCTCCAGCATGTCCACCACACCACACAGCTTGGTGTCATTAAACCTGCTGAGGATGCACTCGATCCTACTGTCCCTGTCACCGACAGGGATGTTAAACAGCGTCAGTCCCAATACCAGCCCCAGAGGAACACCACTTGTCACTGGTCTCCACCTGGACATCAAGCTGTTGATTACAACTCTTGGAGTGAAACCATCCAGCTCATTCCTTACCCACTGAATGGTCCATCCATCAAATCCATGTCTCTCCAGTTCAGAGACAAGGATGTGCTGTGGGACAGTGTCAAGTCAAATGCTTTGCAAAAGTCCAGGTAGATGATATCTGTTGCTGTTCCCTCATCCATGAATGCTGTAGCCCTGTCAAAGGAGGCCACCAAATCTCTCAGGCATGATTTGGCCTTAGTAAAGCCATGTTGCCTGTCACCAATAACTTTTGTATTTTCCATGTGCCTGAACATAGCTTAAGGAGGATTTGCTCCCTGCTGTTGCATTCATATTCCTGGGGTGTGTTCCACAGAAGTCAGCACAAGGCCTTTCTCAGGGACATGCACCAAGAGGACAAGACATTAAAAGTCACAAATTGCAACACAGAAATTCCAGCTGTATATAAGAAAACAGTGTTCAGAGTGGAAGGAGTAAAGTACTGGAACAAGTTCCCAGAGAGGTTGTTGACTCAATCAGAAAATGGGTCAGGGTGGAAGGGACCACAGTGGGTCATCTGGTCCAACCTCCCTGCTCAAGCAGGGCCAGGATTGTGTCCAGACAGTTCTGGAATATCCCCAGTGAGGGAGGCTACACAATCTCTCTGGGCAACCTGTCACTTGCACAATAAAAAACTTCATATTCAGGTGGAACTTCCTGTGCATCAGATTCTGCCTTTTGCCTCTTGGTTGGCACCACTGAGCAGAGCCTGACTCCATCCTCTTGACACCCTCCCTTTAGATACTTATGGACATTGATGAGGTCCTCTCTCAGTCATGTCTTTTCAAGGCTGAACAGGCCCAGCTCCCTCAGCCTTTCCTCATAAAGTAGTTGCTCCAGTCCCTTAAACATCTTTGTTGCCTTGCACTGGACCTGCTCCAGGAGCTCCATGTCTCCTTGTACTGAGGAGCCCAGAACTGGACACAGCACTCCAGATGCGCCTCACTAAGGCTCAGAAGAGGGGCAGAATCATCTCCCTCAACCTGCTGGCAACGCCCTTCCAAATGCAGCCTAGGATATCATTGGCCTTCTTGTCCACAAGGGTACACTGCTGGCTCATGGACAACTTGTCCACCAGAAACCCCGGGTCCTTCTCCACGGAGCTGCTTTCCAGCAGGTCGGCCCCCAGCTTGTGCTGGTGCCTGGGGTTATTCCTCCCCAGGCACAGGATTCTGCACTTGCCTTTGTCAAATGTCAAACAGTTCCTCTCTGCCCATCTCTCCAACCTGTCAAAGGACCTTCTGAAGGGCTGCACAGCCCTCTGGGGTATCGGCCACTCCTCCACCTTGGTGTTGTCAGCGAACTTGCTGAGGTGGCCTGGCCCCTTCATCCAAGTTATCCATGAATAAGTTAAAGAATACTGGGCCCAGAATTGAACCCTGGGGGATACCACTAGTGGCAGGCCTCCAGCTAGACCCTCTGCCTCTGATTACAACCCTCTAGGATCTGCTGTTCATCCAGTTCCAAATCTGCCTCACTGTTCATGCATCCAATCCACTCTCTCTGAGCTTGCCTCTGAGGATATTGTGACAGACAGTACTGAAAGCCTTGCTGAAATCCAGGTAGACAATATGTACCGCTCTCCCCTTGTCCATCCACGTGGTGTTTTCATCCCTCCACCCACGGAGAGTTCATAAGTGACCTGGACAAGACCCTGACCAACCTGGCCTAACTTTGAAATTAGGCCTGCTTTGAAGAAGACATCTGGGAGGTGATTTCTTAGAACTCTTCCAATCAAAATTATTCTATGAACACTTTATTATTTCTTTTAACAGGAACCGGATATTTCTGATGTTGCAATTATTATCAAGGAACACAAAACCCATTCTGTTAATAAAATTGCATCTTGCTCTCTGCACAGCATCACGGTCACAAATTGAATTTTTTAAATGGAAATGTCCAACTGTGAAACACTGGAAGTTGACCCAGTAAATCAAACAGTATTTGACATTTTTCTGCTTTTACCTCATCAGCTGACTCTGCCCCGTGACTTTAAGTGACTCTTTTCAAAGTGGAAATAATAATAATTCTTACCTATTTTATGTGGGAGACATACTTTGTTTCCACAGAAAGTGGGAGTGTTTTCCAAACTACCACTTTCAGAAGCATAAGTCTCTCAGTATCCCCAGCTTACAACTTTAACGAGACCTAGTTCCACTGCCTGGTAGAGTCACCTTCAGCTGTCAGCAGCAACAGTGCTTATAAATGAACAGCATGTCACAGGCACTGAGGATGAGGAACAGGTCAAAGAGATGTCTGTTATCTGCATGGAAAACATTCTTACTATCTGCTGAGCTTCTTACTCTTTCTGAAAAATATTTTGCTAAAAGGATATTATGTTGGGGAGGGGGAAATTCACTAAGCCAGAGGGCTGAGGGTTGAATTCAATGTTTTAAGTGTGATTTAATGTAGTACGTGGTGGCTGAATAAACAAATATGTGTAACGAGCTATAAATTCATGCCTCAGACTCAATCTAAGAGTTGTACTCATGGTCTAATAAAATATGACAGCTATATTGCCTTGCTTATTAACAAGCACAGCAGTTTTTAAAAAGCACTAGAAATACATTATTTACCAATTTGGATATAAAATCCCTTTAGTAAGTAGATTTTCCAACTAATCCTAAGATGAAAAAAAAAAAAAACAGATAGGTGACAAGCAAATAACATTTAAATAGCTCTCTGCACATATTGTGGGAAGCACAAGACTCCACAGAATAATTTATTTTACACAGATAATGGAGTCATTGTGACTTGTGAAGCATCTGGAATTACAGCCAGTGGCAAACACACATAATTTAAAACCTTTCTCCAAATAAATCTCATCACAACAGTTCAAGCATACACAGAGATCCACTTAATCTTTCCACAGCATTTAAGTCTATGTTAGAGCCCAAAGACTTCTATGATCTTTTTAATTATTATTTAAGCATGACAAGGTAACTAAACTGAAATATACTTCTTTTCTAATATATAAGAGACAGTTTGCTCCACAGTCTGTGCTGCCTGGCCTAATATCTGTCTGTCAGCATTAATGAGACAAACTTCTGAAAGAAAAGTTGTAAGGGAACTGTCAAGCTATGTTATAGCCAGACCAATCTGGTTGTACTCTGTTTTTAAAAAGAGTGGAAATATCAGACTCATTCCTTAAACTGTCATGACTGTAAAACCTTCAGGGACAATGTGCTTAGCTGCTTAGGGAAGAAAATACATCTTCAAGAAACTTGTATAGCATACAGCAACAGCATTTGTGCTCCCATTCATCAAAGCTTCATCTAATTTTATTTTTAAGCTCGTAATTATCCAACACTCTCAGATAATTGCATTAATGACTCATTAAAGAACAGTACTGAACTTCAGTACCTGAAAGAAAATTCAAGCTTGACCACAAGCCTGTAAGGAAATTACTTTCTTTTCATGACACGCTCTAAAGCATTGCAAAGAAGTTAAATTGACACTAGGAGCCCTTTGTGGAGAGAAGCACAGGTTCAAGGGAGCTCATAGATCTCTGCTGGTTTCAGGTAAGGCAGGGATCTATCCTCCAAATGTAAGTCACAGAAACAGTAAGACACACAGAATATTGATAGACCAGCACACAGTTTGTGACCAAAGCATTTTGCTCAACTGAATTTATTATCAATCCAAGCTTTAAAGAATCTTCTTGTGTACTTTTTAATGTATCTTCAAAATTAGGCTACGTGTTTCATGAGGTTGCCAAAGTAAATTAGATAACGAATATTCACCAAATTCCACATGTAACTTGGAGAGCTTTAGAATTTTTTACCTAGGCTGTTGAATCTTAAGTACTAATAAAATACAGTCCACATCACCAGGACAGTACAGTGAAAAATAACAGAAGTGGCAACATATTATATGTAAATAGCACCTTCTGTCAAAAGGCAAAGACATTTTAGGAATAGATGTTAAATGAAGTGACACTTTAGTTCCATTACTCACACTTAGCAAATGAGAAAAACAGGCACAGATAATTCAAGCTGTCTGAGAAACGTAATACACAAAGCCATTAGCAGAAACAACACAATATAGATTCCAAGGGCTTCTTTCCCTGGTGTTTGCAAAAAAAAAAAAAAAAAAGGAGATGCTTTGACTTAAAACTACAAGTCAATTTTAGCCTGTTCAGTATACCTGTGAACTTGCACCTGTTAAGTGAAGCCAAAGGCATATTAAGGTAGTTTATCAGGATTAATACTATCATCACACTTCAAAAGAGAAATAAGGCAGGGAGGGGCATATAACAGAAAAGCTCCATGCTCTGCTGCTTTATTCTTCTTACACTTGGCTCAAGTAACTGCCATCAACTTCAGCTCACATAACTCTGGTCGTGCCAAAGAGCTGCTCCTGGATTCATCTGAGTTCACAATCATATCAAAATACTCCAAAAAGCATTCAATATGGTACAGCTTCTCAGGCTGGCACCATCAATTTTTTCACTGGCATGATACTCCTACTTTCTGGCAATGCTTAAGGAGCGCTGGTTATGAAGCAGTTGCACACGCAAAGATATGCCTGTATGACTCAAAAAAGAGAGAGCCCACCACAGAAATTCTTCTCTTTTAAAACAGCGAAGTTCTTGGTATTTATGACTTGTTTTGCTCTGGTATTATCTTTCCTTTAAGTAACAAATTTTAAAGCAAGTATTTTCATCTTAAAATATCACAAAAAGGGAAGGACTCAGATGACTCCAAACCAATATGTTTTTTACAAAATAATAGTGCAATGGGACTTCACACAAGCATGCCACATTTTAAGTCAGGAAAAATAAGCCATAATTTGGTCAGCTTTAGTTAACTTCACTTCAGACACAACTTAGTGGAGCTACACTAGAAATTATTGCGGTATGTCAAAGCTTGTTGGGACTTCAAACAGACTTGACACAGCTCAGTTAGATGTTAACAGGAGGATAAATCTTAGTTCAAGAGAGTTTAGGAATGGAGTAAAACCGATCAGTAAAAAGCTATATATAAATAAGAACAAGCCCTGTGGTCAGCAAAGCATAGTGTCTGTGATGGTGAGTAAGAAGACCATACGCTCTGTTCCTGAGTTTACAACAAGATCAGATGAGGATATCAAATCATGTAGTTAATAAACCAAATTCTGCTGTTAGTTGTATCACATAAAAATATGCTCACATATGTACCACACCAAAATATGCTCAGCTGCATCAGTCCATTTGAGACGACACCTTGGCCAAAACACATTTCAGTGTCACTGCAGCTGGTAAAACAGAGCACTACTGCAACTGTGTTTCCACAGCAAGAGCCATGTATTTATACTCAAATCAAGAAACCAAGCAGAAAGGTCACCATCCTCTACTAAATTCTCTGGCACTTTTCCACAAAAGTGTTATGAAAACATCCCCTTCTACATGATGTTTCTAACATTATGACATTACAGCTTGAGGTCTTGTAGTCACCTCCATGCTTAAGCAATTCCTGTACCACAGGGAATCATGCTGGTACTGTGTAGTACATGGAGATATATCTTCATTTCTTTTCTTTCATTTAATATGTATGAGTAAAATTCCAGCAAGAATACATTAAGATAATTCTTGTGCAGCGTTTAAACAAATGTTTCTGATAGTATTTAATTTGGTTTGGGAGTTTTTTCGTGGTTTTTTATTATGACAGACACCACTGGGTACCTATACAAGATCACTCAGAGGCAGGAAAAAATTATTACATGTTCCAGATGTCTGAAGGATTTTGTGTATTTTATTTACAATTCCTTTAAAATGTTCTGATCAGCTTCATTTTGTCTGCTCTCGAAGAGTAGAGTACAGGAATGTATGGAGTCTTTAACTTCTTAGAAGAAAGGCATAAGAAAAGCACAGTGTCCAAAAAAAAAGATTCCCATTTTACTCTCTTGTTTTGGTTTTATAGTTTTTATTGAACCTATTAGATCAATATTAATGAAAATTGTAATTCATCTGGCTTGCCAGCAGAAAGAAAATGAAATTTTACTTGTTCCACTGTTAATTCATTCCAGATAACTGCCCAAACCTCAGTCAGCTTCAGGTCAGAACAATATCAAGCCCAAATGCTTTTTCTTATCCTTTAAAATAATTTACAAAACATAAGTTCTTATTAAGTCTTAGAACCTCAGAAATCTTTGAAAGTGATGGGATGCTCAGAATAATCAGCAGCTTATTCTTAGCAACCAAAAAACCAAAAAGCATTTTAACAGGAAAATTTAATTACTGAAATCCGCCACTGCCCTTAGGAGGACCTATTTACAACAAATTTACTGTCCCTTACAAGTATATTGCAGTGAAAAAAAAAAAAAATCAAGCCACAAGGAAAGAGTAGGAGCTTTGTTTCTTGGGAAGATTTTTACAATTCAGATATTTTAGATAAAAGAAACTCCTATGACTGAATATGCAACTTACACAAGAAACCACACTACAACAATTCTTATAGAAAGGATAATAAATCTTATCTGTGGATAACATACATGCTTAAAAGTTTATTCTGCCAGGGTGTTGAACCTGTTATTCCATGACCTTCCTTCTCAAACCATGTACTTTAATAGAACTATTATCTATTTACAATAAATTATGATACCAGTTCTTGCACTATGACAATAGAACAGCATTTACAGCCATTTTCAATTTCAATTCCTCAACAATTTTTCAATAGATGTAAGAAACATGCTGCATAAACTTAAGCATATCGAGAAAAGGTTTTATTTCCAAGTTGCCTTACAGAGCTCCAGTACTAAGAGATTGCTCTTCATGAGTTTATAGACTGAAAGTTGAAAAATTGTTTCACTAGGAGTAAATTTGCAGTAACTACACTCACTTATGGAAGAATAATTTGCCAGATTCGCTTGAAGTACTCTGTATCTTCAGACAACAACTTCAGTCCAGAAAAAAGAGAACACAATAACAGACTTCAAATATATAAAACAATTATTAAAATTGTTGCAACAATGAAAACGTTTTAATTCCTAGCTAGAGATTCAGAGCAGAACACACTATTAACTCTAAAACCTTTGAAGAAGCTGAGCACTTTTGGGAATCTTAAGATTTGTGGAAGAGGAGGAAAGAAAACATGAGTAATCATTCAAATTGTACTACTCCTACTCCTTTGTTTCAGAGTAATGCAGTAGCTGACTGCTAGAAATCCTTTTCAGCCTTGCAGTACTTGACATCCCTACAATACTCGGCATCATCATCACACTTTTATGATTTCATTAATAAGAAAAAAAACTTGTAACTGCCCCATTAAGAGTACAAAATAATTAAATGTCAAGGCATTCTCACGACAGAAGAACCTGTTTCATAGTGCTAATACAACTAAGCTAGCTTTACTCTCATTTCAATAAAAATATATTCTGCACCTCCCTTGCTTGTTAGTAAAGGAGGATTTTTATTTTATCTTACTCCATCAGGTAGCTGCAGATACATTCATGAGACTTGCTCTATTTTTCAGCTTATCCTGTTCCATCCTGAATGTCTATGACATGGAGTTATGTAGCACACATGCAGCGCAAATCATTCCAAAAAATTATGTATAAGAATAATTTCACTACTGAGGAAATAAAGACCTTATGCCTACCACAGCCACCCAGTGTACAGTAAGGAGTGAGCACCAACGCTTTCCAGGGAAATTAATGAAGGTGGACTCCAATATCCAACTCATGCATTAGAAGGATGAGAGAGTTTCACATTCAACCCCGACTTTTTAAGAACTTATTAATGTAGTAATTACTGAAAGAAAAGCAACCTTACTGCTGCATCAGGTATGGGGCGGTTTCTCCTTCGAAACGCTCTATTCGCAGGCAAGAAAAGCAGATGTTCTAACCTGGAAGACCTCACGTCTGAGCACAGCCGGTGCCGGAGCCACGAGCATCCCTAACTCAGCCCTCAGCGCAGGGCTGGGGCAGCGCTCAGCCTTCGAGCGCTTCCCGGGAGCGGGGACCAAGCTGTCACAGACAGCGGTGCGGCCACCGGTTTTTACGCTTATACAAATGTACTAACCACCGTCACCCACGCAGAGGTGTCACGGCGCGGTCCGCCCGTCCTGGCACCGGGGCCACAGGCGGGGGAAACGCGGGACGCGCCCGCTCCCACCGCGGGACGCATCTCCCCGGGCGAGGGGCTGCTCGCCTCAGTCCCAGCCCCAGCCCGTCCAGCCGCCCCGCTCCCCTCGCGGCACGACCCTCCACACGGAGGGCTGGATCCCGCTTCAACCGGAGGGAGGGGGGATGCGGGGCAGGGGTACTCACGTGCCAGATGGCGAAGAAGATGAGGGCGGCGCAGAGCACCAGCGACAGCATGTAGCAGAAGGCGGCGAAGGTGAAGGCCATGGCGAGGAGAGCCCTCCGCGCCCCCCTTCACCTTCACTTCACCGGGAGAGAGGCGACCCCCGAGCCGCCGGCGCGGCCCCCGAGCCGCCGGCGCGGCGCAGTGCCCGGGCAGCACCGCACACGCCGCGGGGCCGGGCGAGCTCCGCGACCCCCGCAGCCGCTGCCGCTCCACCCAGCCCGCCCCGACCCCCGCAACGCCCCGCGCCTGGGACGCCCCGCCCGGCCCCTCCGCCGCGCTCCAGCCCCGCTGAGGAGCCGCGGTGGGCGGCCCCGAGGGGCGGGTCCCCTTCGTGTGGGTGCGGCGGGTAGGGGGTCGGTGGGGCGGGGGTTTCGGCGGTGCGGGGCTGGCGAGGGATTCCTGCTACCACTCGAGCAGCGGCTGCTGCCAACGCCGCGTGTTTCTGACTGAAATCCTGTCACGACAGCGTGAGAGGAAGGAGCGTAGGCTGGGATCAGTTCAGGCCAAATACTGAGAAGATAATTATATGCCTAAACTTGAAGTGCTTTGGTGGTGGTGGGGGGGGGTTGTTAATTATTGTTTTTCCTTTCACGATCAGGTAAATCCGATGAACGCACCCCAGGTCCGTGGGGAGGCCAGCGCTGGAGCGTCCATTCTCTTTTGGAGAAGGGACAGGAACCCAGCCCAAGACCTCATGAACCGCTGCAGAGTAGCTCGGCAAAGTGAAATCAGTCCACCCTTTCCCACCAGGTGAAAAAGACATTTACTGTTGGAGTAAATAAAGACAAGCCTTTCTTGAATGCCATCAACTGAGAGAGTGCTCTTGCTGGCTTTTAGGTATATGCAGTACCCAAATTGCTGAAGCACACGTTTAAAACAAGGAAGGAAGGAAAGTTCCTGCCTTCACACCTTGTCTTTAACAGCATCTGCAGTATCTCTAGACACAGCTTAGTCATTTCTACAAAAGATCTATTTTAGATTTACTATCATAAGTTTTTCCACTTCTTTGGAGTGCATCAGCTGACACAATACAACAGGTTTGCAAGCAAAAAGTTTTCATGAGAAAATGCCACAGAACCATCAGAAGTCCCATTTAAAAATATTTTTAAAAACCATAGATGAAAGCTATTTGAAACATCCTTACAAAACTGAAAAAGAGTTTCAGCTCGCAGCATTTGTTCTATTGTTTTATGGATTGAAGGGGGTTCAGTAACAAAACTATGTAGAAATTTGCCAGTGGTTACCTGTGAAAGTCAGACTTCATGGAACAAGAGATTGTAATTCAATCAAAGCCAAGTCCAATGGAAGCTTTCTTTTGAAATGTTTACAATATATTCTTGTTTAAAAGTATGATATATGAGACTGGATGTGGCAGTTACTGCCATAGTCTAGTAACTACGGTGGTGGTGGATTAAGGGTTGGACTTGATGATCTCAGAGGTCTTTTCCAACCTGGCTGATTCTATGATTCTATGATATTATTTTTAACATTAATATGCACTTTTATCCTGAGGAAAGAGTGCTGATTTGAATCAAGAATCAAGACCAGTAATTAATAAACCAATCAGGACTAAACTGATGGATCTAACCTTTCATAATTGAGCTGCTCCAGACTGTACATGTGAACTGATGCTTTAATTAAGGACAGAACATAGCAAGTAGTAATGAGCTTTGTGTCATACAGGGGTGCAGTAAACCCATTGTAATTCTCTGACCTTTTAATTTTTTTGTATCTGAAATCCTGAAATCAGAGCATATGTTTGTGGAAGTAAATGGTTTATTCAAAACCACACATTTTGAAAAGAGTAGTAAATGAGGTACAGGAATCATGCTTGGAAGTATTTACTTATTTTGCCACAGTTACTGGATATATATTGCCTGTGTTAAGATTCAACACAGGAAAAACCGATGCTTCTAAGAAAATGAAAATAAAACATTTCTTTCTGGAGCACTTTTAAGTATACACCTGCACATATATGCACATGTATGAAAAATATAAATATACCTACCATAAAAGAAGTGGAAACAACCATTAAATCTCAGCACAACATTCCAAGGTAAATATTCTGCTGTTTTTCACTGTCTTCTCACCTTTATTTATATTCCAGCTATGTAGTTGGAGCTCTTCATCGAACACACAGGCAAAATATTTATTTTTCATTTTGCAAGACAGTTCCACAGCCAAAGACTTCCAGGATCACACAGTCTTTCCTGGTACTGATTTTGAAACACACATTGCCCCTGGCCATATTGCTAGCCATTAATCAATGTCAAATTCAGAAGTTTCTGAATGTCAAATTCTGTCAAATTACAGAAGTTTCTGACATACAGTGAAAGGAAAAAATCTATAAAGCTGCATTTAGACACTTTTGTCTTACTGAGTTCTTCTTACATAATACCGTGAGAATACCTTAAGTATCCTCAGATGTTTAAGTGATGGAGAGTGATGGAAAGATACACCCTTCCTTCAGTGCATCTCTGATTTGTACTCAGAGATTTATCTGAGTAATCACTAAAAAGTCTTCCTTATCTCCATCTCGTTCCAAACTCATTACAGCTCTCTGTGGTATGAGGACCTCACATCAGGGAGCTGTTCCTTTGTCATTTATGAGTGAGGCTACTGCAAATCACGAAGCAAAAGGCAAAAATAATATGGATGTGCCTGACTCTTTTCTCCCTGGTTTACACTCCTGTGAACACAGCAGGAACACCAGTCTATCTATTAGCTCCCCATCTACTTCCATGGTCTTGGTCCTAACCTCCACATAAACTAATGGATCTGACCCTGGCTGCATGAGAAATTACAGTCCAGCACCCAGCTATGCTCCTTTGAAATAATGTATATCACAGAGATCAGGGTGGAGGGTGTGGGAGCTGAGGATGCAGCATTATCCACTGAAGAGATCTGGAATAAGCAAACCAGACAAATACAGAGTATAGGATATAGATTTTATGCATAAAACCTATTTTTTTTTCCTTTAGGAAAAACTGTTGCTTTCAAAAATTGTTATTTTAACACTTCTTTTCCCCAAATAAACAAGATTACATCCACACGTTGAGACTCACATTGATTTCTTTCTTATTACTGGAAATAAAAGGCTCAGAGGATCTGCAGCAGTCTGTTAGGCAATGCAGTAATCTTTGCTCTCTGGTGTTCAGGTGCTCATTTTAACAGCCACAGTCTCAGATTTAGCACTTCATTTTTCACTCTTTTGTGTTCAAAATCTCACAAATGCTCTTGCTTCCTCCATACAAGGAGGTATTCCCAAGCCATTTCCAGAAGGGACTGCTGTTCTGACTCCATGGCACACACCTGCAACCTGGGAATGCAACAGCAAAAATTAGTCAGAAAGCTGGACCATGAGATAAATTGCAGACAAAGTAGAAAGTCAGTAAGAAATGAAAACTAAATTATGTACAGATTGATTAAAAAGTGGTTTGTAGCCTCTCCTTTCATCTTTAACCAGGGGCTATTCCTTTTAAATGTATTTGTTGATGAGTCACATAAGGTACTTCAAGTTTAATAACACTTCCTAGCACAAGTTTTTACATGAACTTGTTTTGTGGGCTGTATCCCACAGTACCTACAAGCAGATCATGACAGTGTGTAAAACCTGTGGAGAAAGGCGTTTTACAAAAAACTGTAAGGGGCCTCACTCTCCTTGCACAGATGAAGTTTTGTAATGCTACAGCTATCACTGTTTGGATTTGGTACTGGGGAACAGTAAAGAGTTTGTCTTTACCATGCATATTTATTGGAAAATATGACTGTAATGGTACAGTCTGCTCCCAATTTCACAGAGAGTCATCACAAGAGGATAGGTGGTGGTGCTGCTTTTGTACAAGCAGTACTGAGATGCTGATTTTCAAAGCTATCGTTATTCAACTATGATCATAGGGCAAAACACTAACATGATTTGGGATTTCTTCACTCAAGATGGCTTTTGGGGGGGGGACCAGAAAAATTCAGTCACTAGTAGTAACAACAGAGTTCATCTGGTGAGCAACAGACCACTCAAAACCAAACAACATCCGATCGTGAAAATAGATTGTGAAAACAGATTTAAAAGATTCACGAGTTCAGGATGTCTTTACATTAGCAGGTGTCGGAGCACTTGATTTTATGGGAAATGACCTTTTGTGCTAGATAATGAAAGAATTTGAAGGCACCGAAAGAAATTTCCAGTGGCTAATTTATAGAACAGCATCAGAGAGGAGAAGGGACTGCTAATGAGTCCTTTCAACTCCCAAATAATTACCTCAACTGTATAAACCTAAAGGACAAGTCTTTAAAAGGCCAGTAGTCCCTAAAGTGAGAGGCTAAAATCACCATAAATCCACCAACAAGGTGATGATACACCCTTAGCCAAGGTGGTTCATAGTTTTAGGATTCCTATATTATTGTTACAATATATAGTTTTAAGTGTAACACATTACTGAGTAAAAGCCTGCTAGACTAAAAGGCATTACATTAATTATAGGAGAGAACTGTCACTCATAGATTAAGTATTTTTAATAATACATCTGACTCCCTCTTTTGTGAACCTTAAGTAATAATGAATTATTAACAATGCTTATATACAAATTGCCATCATTGGGCTTTACTGCTAATATCCCACAGAGATTAATAGAAGCATTTCATAGTCTTATGCATTATTATTTCAGATTATCTGCAGATTCCAGATGAAATGATTCTATTACTGCGTGGTCAGTTCACTTTCAAAAGGTTACCTTTGCAATAATAAAGGCAAGGGACATTTTGTTAATGAAGCCTTGTTTTCAGATACCAGGAATGTGATAGTTCACAAACCCACTGACAATAATCTCATTTTACTGCCAGCTGTTCCCACCTTCTTTTGTAGGATCTGGATGAATAAATTTTAACTACATTATCACAGGATCATAGGAAAGTTTATGTCGAAAGGGACCTCAGGAGTCTCTAGTGTGACCTCCTGCTCAAATCAGTGCCAAGGCAAGGTCAGACTTGTTGCCCAGGGCTTCATCTGGTCAAGTCTTGAAAACCTCCAAGGAAGAGGGATGGCCCAGCCTCTCTGGGCAGCCTATTCCCACTGCTTGTCTCAGGTCATCTTCAGCTGGATAGGTTCCAGCCTATATAATTTCCAGGGCTTATTCCTTCCTTAGTACACATTCACCCCTGTTCTAGTTTTTAAGGTTCCTGTCAGTCTATAATCTCCATATTTAAATATTGAAATCCACTTGCAAAAGCATAGATTAATATGTAATGTAGAAATGTTCCTAAATAGCAAAATAAGACTCTTCGGAGCATGACACTTTGTAGTGCTTTGCTTCTACTATTCACTTGCCAACCAATATCAGAATTACACACTGTCACACTCATGTCCATCATGGCCACTGGCAAAACTGGACCTTGAGACTTGCAGCTCAGATCACTCACCTGAACTGAGCTATCTCAGTAACTGTTCTGTCCCATGCTTTGATTACCACGGAGGCACAACACACATTTTGACCCTGCACGTTACTGATAACTTGCTAGCAAACAGAACAGTGTTTGTCATCAGGTTATCTGTGACTTTTTGCATTACCTGCAGCGTTAGTGGACCAATTTTGTGAGCACAGATACCACTGCACCTCTTAATTCCTAAGCTGTGGTTCTCTGCTCTATTGCTCCAGCTTCCTCTGCCCCTCTACCAAACAGTTCTTTCCCATTAGCCTGTCCTTCCCTTATCTTCTTGCTAGTTTACACTCTCAGCACGGTCCATCTACTGCCTCCCACTTCCTTAACTCCTCCAAATTCAACTTGTATCTTCTAGGAGTTCATCAAGACTGCTTCCTCACCAGTGCTGAAATGTCTGACAGGATCCTAAGCACTCCAGAAAGACAGGATCTCTGCTCTTAGTTCCAGGACAGAGTAGCAAAAAGCAGTTGAAAAAGCAATTGCAGGGGAGGTCCTGCTTTAAAGTGAAATGGAATGGGGAAAGGATTTGCTTGATTCCAATAGTTCTCTAATAATTTTCGGAAGGATTAGAATTAGCCAAAGACCCTAATTATTTATGGCAGCAGCAGAATTCATGTTCATCTTTCAGAGGTTATGTCCTTCCAGATGTGAAGTCCTTCCAATAAATGCATGAAAGGCAGGAGTCTTCCATAAACTAGTAATAAGATTTTTGGCACTGGTGAAATAACACATCTACTTTTTTTTTTTTTTTCCAAAAAATATTTTTTTGAACTGTTCATGATCCTTAGTCTGGAGAGAAAGCACAAAATAAAAATGAGAGCCAGTGTAGGGAATAGAAAGTAAGGCCTTAACATATATCTGAACCACTCTTAATTGCCTCTGACATTACCTAATATCCTTCAAATCAATACATGGAAACTATACACAAGGAATGCTTGCTAACATTACTTAATCCTGCCAAGAAGGAATTTAATTTGTGTCTGTGCTGGGGAGAGAGTGGGTTACAACTTTATCAATTCTGAATAACTGAATTCCATCAAAGGAATGAAAGAGGAATATCAAATTTTTGGAATAAGTAACCTATGAAAAATCCTTCATCAGCCACTGAAGGTCCTGCAGAGCTAGTTATGCTAATAAGAAAAATTTCATAAAATATGCATTTGTCCAAACACTGAAATAACATTCTGAGCCAAATTCCTCAGATTTTAAAGATGTTTCATTTTTTCCTACCCCAGAGCCTGTAATATTCTGCTAATCTACAAGCCCTGCTGGTTCTCCCCACACCTTATGGCTCCATCATTCTGAACAGAGATGCCAGAACAAAGACAAATATGTAATGCCCTTCAACAGTTCTCCTTCTCAGGGGATGATTAAATTCTCTCATATGAAACTAAATGCTCCTCCTCTTTGTCTCTTTGTACTGAGACTGATACTGAATGCTCATCCCTGCTGTCCCAAAAAAAACAATTTGGTGCAGTAAATCTAGACCTGGTGTCTTTGCTATGGTTTAGGAAAAAATCAGTATTTCACCAAACTGACATACGTGTTCTAACTGAATTAATGGTCTTAGTCATTTTTAACTTGCACACACAAATGAATAGTTTCAATATGGTCTGCATAAATAACAGTGTTGACTAATACATACATAAACATACTTTTATGGTTGTATTTATTCAATAAAGTTGGTTTTGAGGCAGTTTCATGAGAGGTGGGCACACCTGTGATGTGAAAGGAAGGAGAGGCCACGCAGACATATAGCAGCATGTTCTGCAGCAACAGTAGCAATGGATTGGTTCCTGTCAGCTCAGGACCCTTATTACACTGCCTCCTTGTCCTCAAACTTGATAAATTAGTATCAGGTTTGATTTACCTCTGTTTAAAGGGAAAAAATCACTTGCTGCAAAAAATTACTTGTATTATTAGCACATCAATAACAGAACTCTATCAAACACTGAATTTAGGTAAAGACTGTCCAAACTGATCCCCTGAGCTTTTGTAACTTCGAAACATATTTCTCATATTAAAGCGGAGAAAATAAAAACTCTATAAATAGGGGTATTTTTAACTGTAGGAGTAAAACTAATGATTATAGCACTCTGTATCACTTAGAATTTCTAGTCACTTCAGTTAAAGTCTCTTATAAAAACTATTTTAGCATCTGACAACAATACTGAAGAATTCATATTGTAAATTGGAAAAATACCAGAAGAAAAGGTTGGAGGTGGTAATGGAGGAGTAGGAACATGTTTAGCAAGAAATCTCATGAGAACGCTGTTCTGGAAGATCATTCCTATTCTAAATATAAATCTTTAATACATTACCCATCCTGGCTTTAACATCATATAAAATATTTCCAGTTTGAAGCAGAACCAGCAAGACAAGGTCATTCTCTGCAATTTCCCCATCTCTTACAAAGAGCAGAAGGTTTGCAATTCTGGTTGGAGGTTCTAGTGCATTTTGTACCACAAGTATCTTAATTTGTGTTCTGCATGTGAGGAAGAACATCTTTATTGTGTGAGTTACCACGCACCTGGCCTATTCTGTGATTCTCTGATCCTTTTTCTTCTTTGTTATCTTGAAATGTGTAACTAAACTTGCCTAAACCATAAGGGTCAGATGAGTTTCAGTCTAGATCTTTAGTTTACTCAGGATGCCACTTGAAATACTCAGTGTAACTCTAGGAGAAATGGTGTTTGTGATGTCGTAAGTAAAAAGTCTGCCTTTGTTGCACTTATTTTTATTCTATATCGTTCTGAGTTGCCTTTTTCCAAGTCCTGAACGGTTTGTACCTACATTAAACACTTAGTACAAGGAATGTTTTCTTTTGTTAAACCAGTTGTCACTTTTACGTGACAGAAGTGGCTGAGCAGTAACAGGTGACAGCTCCAGTCATCTATGCTCTCCAAATGGAGCTATCTTATGTTCTTTCATAAAGCCTTTACTTGTCACTGAGCACTCTGCTCACTGGAAGATCAATGAAATACTAGTCTCAGAGATTACTAGAGAGATGGAAGGGCTAAATGTGATCTTAACTAGTCATTACCTGGGAAGAGAACAATGACTCACATCAACTTCAGAAAGTTAAGAAGCCTTTTAGAAACTCTTATGACTCACAAGTACTGCACATACACACAGAGACAAAATCTTCTTCTCTGTTCAAGGCATTTAGTTCTTCCATAGAGAAACTAAGCTCTCTCCTCCCTGAACCTGCAACAGCTTTATATTAATGTAATTACCTTGACATCAGCCAGCTAATTGATTCAAAGGCGTAGATGCTACACATGCATTCCTTGCTGACTGGGTCACATAAATTGTTGACCTATAAACTGCTGTGAAAAAACACATAATAGAAATGAAGTCTTTTTCTTTTTTTTTTGTTTGCTTTGGATTGCAAGTATAGCAACTCTCAAAATCAAACTAACTCCAGGCAGGTTTTCTTTGTAGACACAATTTTCTAAATTAAAAATTTTTTTTCAGCAAGTATTCAGGTGAGGGGTTATTTTGGCTTTTGAAGCATCCATTGGAGTGATAATAATTCAGTATCCATTGAAAGAATTAACACAAGCAAAGCTGAAGGTAGCCAAGCTAGGGGCTTGTATGCTACCTTTTGAGGGATACTTTGAACATTAAAATAACGGAAAATCAGAAAGCACTTTTGCTAATTTAAACTGCAAAAGCATTTTCCACTGCAACGACTGCAGTATGACCAGATAACACACATGCATTCAATGGAGATCATACTGCAGGAAAAGGTAATGCACTGTACAACCTTCTGAGTATTCTTTACATATTTGTTGTGGCCCGGATGGAAAAGCTAATTCATGATAATTAGGGTGTAAATTTCCAAGCACTGCAGCTTAGCTGCCCTAGTTCCCACTAAGGCCACTTTGCCTTGCTAGGAGAAAGTAATCTTGCTTTGAAAGTATATTAAGCTGGTTTTCCTTTAAACTGAAGTGTCTCCAGCAAGGATAGTGTGAATTAGTGACATGTAAATTCTCACACAAATTATATCCCAAATGTAAAAAAAGTCACTAGGAAAATAAATTAAGATGACCTATATCCAAAAACAGTGTTACTGAGCTCATTTCCACCTTGAAGAGGAGGGACTAGTGTATCCCAAGGAAGGAGGTAGAATTACTCCAAATGAGCTTAAGTAGCTGAGTAAGCAGTTTGATCTCCCTACCAACTAACTACTCACCTGAGCAACCAAGATAGCTGAATGTAGCAAGGTGTGCCCAGACTGCAGTGAGACTGACACAGCAGCTGAGAGAAGTTGTCCTCTGATGGTTGTTTACCAGACTGTCTGAAATGAGCAAATTCAATTCTTATCAGAAAAGTGTCTGCCTTGCAAAACTGAGAAGAATGAGATTCCCCTGCTAATCATCTTGGTGCAAGCGAAGAGGAACAAAAACTTAATTACCCTTCTGCTCCAACAAATGGTACCTCCACACTAAAATCTAGAAACTGCACTGGGGAGTGTCTATGCCTTTACCCATTCCAAAATTATCCTACGTGGATTATTTCATCCTGCAGGGCTGCCAGGCCTGAATTTAACCCAAACACATTACGCTGTTTGCAATTCTTTGATTGTATTTATCAGCATCCTTTGTTATCGGTTCTAGGGCTTCGGTTAAGTAAATAAAAACATGCTTTTAACTACAAAACTGCATGAAATCTTCCATTTTCCCCTACTATGCAGCCAGGGTCTTCTTTAAAAAGATAACTTTGAGTTTAGAAACTCCAGACGTAGGAACATTGATTTAACGGTGCTGCAAGGCAAAGATATATGCAGCCTGGTTGAATTCCTAGGTGAGGCGTGAAACCAATATATTCATATTTTAAAAGTGGGGGGAGTCTCCAGATAAACCAATTGCCTGACAGCATTCTGGTCCAAGGCTTCACAGCCCATAGTCGTATAAACTCATTTTATATAGTCTCTTTTATTAACTTAATTAGTGTCTTCTGTCTCTGAACATCCCATGTGAATTCCAAACCCTGCAATTTTGGGCCTCAAATCTGAGGCATCTGAATGTACTGTCATGTTATATTGTGAAAGTAGATCACCACTGTCTCAGTTTAATTGAGACAAGGGTCTTTTGCTGAGGATGGATTAGGAGAAAAAGACCCAAACCTTCTTCTCTAGCAATTATAGATTCGAAATTAAGAGGCTCCGATTGAAGGAAAGCAAATTATGGAAAAGGGAAAAAGGAAAAGATAACAGCCCTTTATTAAGTATGTGTGTATTAACGTAACACGAGGGAAAAAAAGAAGGGAAAAAAAAAAAACCAAGTAAAACAACTAAACAATACCCCTATACCCACCAATAATCCCCTTTAAGAACAAAACCGATAAAACTGGCAAAAAAGAAAATCAAATAGTTCAATTTTTAGCACTCTTTGGTGCAGTTCCAGCCACAGTCAGCAGGGGGCGCCGTCGCGTCACTGGAGATGTAAAAACTTGCAATGTCTTATACCGTTCACCAGGTGGCGCTGTTGAGTTATCAAAAGTGCAGAACTTGTAATGTTCTATAGTAGTCACCAGGTGGCGCTGTTGGATCACTAGAGGAGTGGAACTTGCAATGTCCAGCGCTCGTCACCGGGCGGCGCTGTGGGATCCCTGGTCTCCGCCGGGTGGCAAGGGAGGAGGGGGGAGGGGGAAGGGAAACAGAAAGTTCTCCCAATGGAAGAAAAAAAAAACTCACGACTCGGTGGAGGTCCCGCGGTGGAAAAGAACCAAGACTGCAACCAGCCCGTAACTCTGCAGAGAGCTCCCACAGGGAAAAAAAGAAACAAAGGAGAAACCAGGCAGTCTCTCCTCCCGGCTGCAGCCTCCCCTCCTGCTCCCGAGCTGAGCTCCCAACAACTCGCCTTCTTCCCAACTCCTCCCCCGTCGTTCCAGGAGACTAATTCTCGGTCGTTAGGAGCCAGGCCGACTCTTTTGTTCACTTGATGGTTCTTGAATAGCATTCATGCAGGGGGGAGGGGGAAGAAGGGGAAAGGAAAGGCAAAATTCCTTTCTAAAATCAGAACTATGACAACCACACAACTTCATATCCGAATATCTGTCAAATTCACAGGTGCTAACAGCAGACATTCATCCTTCTGTCTGCACAACTTCTTAAATGAGATTCTGCTTCAATACACAAGTTTTATGGTGTTGATAGGTATCGTGAAAATGTGCTTTTTCACAATAATAACTAATATTTTACTATCTTTGACACCAAGAAAAATGTTTATTAAATGCTATGGAACACTGAGAGACAGTCTGAGATATGCATGAAATGTCCCTGCAGGAAAGCCAGTTTATTTAAGGAGACTGGCACGTATTTCCATTCTGCTATATATTTTAAAAGTTGCTGTTAATCTCAGACTGACTAGATATTTGAGAAATCCTGAAAGACAGAAGACAGGCAAAGATAAAAGCCATCTTAAGAAAAGGGAATAGCTCTGGAAAGATCAACATTTTTTTTTCATGTTTAATTATTTATTCCATTATTTTTCTGTTGATTTAAAATAAATAACAAGAAGAGAGCAAGAAAGAAATACCAAGGACCAATGATTAATCTAGGTAAAACTGTATGAAATGAAACAAAATTCTTTCCATAACAAAGTAACAGGTTTTGGGAAAAGGAATGAGCAATAAAGTCGTATATCCTAACTCTGTGATCTGTTTCACAGTGCTGTCTGATTTCTCCACTCTTAATATTTTGTATTTAATTATTTCTACCTAAATGAAGTAGCTCTTACTTTTCTTTTTTGAGTAGCACATACTTTTCTTACTGATTTCTTAACTTGACATGATGATTCTCAGTTTACATCCTACCCTTTCACAGGCAGTGAAGAGACCCTCTGCAGCTGATGGCTGAATGCTATTTAATAATCCTCTCTGCTGTTACTGAAAATATTAATGGGAGTTTTGACTAGTGCTAGACCTAAGGTAGAATCCTATGTGCAAAATCCTTTCATTTTGACAGTGAATCATGAATAGCAAAAAATAATACCAAAACCAGATGCATTTTTCCAGCATGATGCAGCAGTACTCAGAAAAACAGTTGCATGTTTTATCACAAATGGAACAAATGGAATAGTATCAATCTGGAATGAAAGCAGAAAATATTGTACTGGGATATATAAGACAGAAGGCAGCACTGAAGATGTGAAATAGTGACATTTTGGAACGTTACACTTGTGAAAACTGCGTTCACATGTTTGAGATAATTCAGGAGATATTAGAGATATCAGCCTAGGAGATAAGGCAGAAAGAATTGAGCTCATTCCACCTAAAGAAAACTCTGAAGACACACTGAAAACAGTCTATGTTTTACAGATATGTAAAGTGATAGTGAGTGTAGAAATATATACTATAATATTCTTTGCCCACTACAGATAGGGTAAAATGCAATGGCCTTTAAATATAAGAAGTGATTTAAAATAGGAATTAGAAAGATTTTTCAGTTGATAAAGCCATGAAATTGAGATTATGCTGCTAAACTTGCATGTTCCCAATGTGACATTAATAGTCATGTAGGAATGCTTCCATAACCTCCCTTTGAAAATGTCATGCACCCTGCATCCGAGGTCTAAGACTGGATGTTAAGGTAGATTTTGGTTACAAATTACAAACCAGAGACTCATTACCTTACCTAACACATTCTAAGTCACAGCACAAATAGAAAGGTTTAGGTTGGAAGAGTCTTTTAAAGATCACCTGCTCCAACCCCCTTGACATGGGCAGGGACATCTTCCAATCCATCAGGTTGCTCAAAGTCCCATTCAACCTGACCCTGAACACTTCCAGGGATGTCCAAGGTGACAAGGTCTAAGAGCTATGGAGACAGAAGAAACGCAGATGATTACCTGCAGATGATTAAGGAACAATCCAGATCTGTTATTTAGTGTCCTACAGAATTTTTGACTGGTGACTGTAAAATATGGTTTTGAAATCATTATTTTAACCTGCTATTGTGAGTAGGACAAATGAAGCCAAAAGTTCAAGGTTGTAAACTTTCTATGAAGAAATCAATGGTAATGTAGAGTCTATTTACACTAGATATTTACGCAATCCCCATTATGGTGGTATCAGGACTCTTTCCAATATTTAATGTACTTCTCTTCACAATAAGGCTGTAAGGTCAGTGAATCTGTGAAACTGCACAAAAATACAAGATCTGTGAACCCCCAGAAAAAATGCTCAATAAACTAATCATGAAGAGTAATCCCATAATGAGATATCTCCTTGGGGGAAACCACACTTGATTTCTCCTCCCGCTTTTAACATTTCAAATCTGACAATGTCACTAAATCCAGATATACTGGACAGACTCTACATGCACAGGTCAGCTGGGCATGTGCCACCAGTTCGGCACAGACCAAGGCAGGTGCTGTTAGACACTTGCCAAGCTGTTATCATGCACATTAATGTGCAGCTACTCTCATCAAGTATTGGTCACCCAACAAAAGATGTTCTTTTCCCGCTGTCTGAAACAATGGCAATTGCCTGTAAGAACATGCTGTTCTGGCAGGCTTAGCAGGTATGTTGTATATTTATTTTATCCAATGAGTAATTGCATTTAAAATACATAAAGAAGCCTAGAAGCACTACTTACTTAGATGTGCAACTAACAAGCTGAACTTAAAATTCAAATAACTAAATTACTTTGTGAATCTGACACTAAAATGACTTACCAAAAGCCACAGAATGAGCAGTCGTGTCTCAGACCCAGGTTCTCTTCTTAATTGCATGACTATCTATTCTGCTTCGTTCTCTCTCTCTGTGGTCTGATTTTTCAAAGAAGGATTTTAAGTCTGGAAGAATAGAAATCCAAGATCAGGCATGCAGAGCAGGAAAAAAACCTATGTGATGACCATGTCAGCAAGGTTTGAACACATTTTTTCATCTTCCTGGTTCTTGGCTGTAACAGAAATACACTACAAGTAGCTCCTAATTAATAGATTTCTTAAAGTGTCTATCAAACTGCAATGTTACTTTTCTTTGTATGTTATCAAATGGGGATCCAATCCTGAAGCCCTTCTAAAATACAAATAATGCATACGTATTATATATACAAATAATAGGTTTTACTTTTCTGAGTGTACTCACAGATGTTTCATGACTGTGAACCACTGACATTAAGAAGGCTTTTGAATCAGATCCATCCTCACAGATTACATTTAAACCAATGTTCAAAGAGCCATGAGATAATATATTTTGTGTTTGCTTCATTTTTATTTTGCAGAGGATTTTTTCTTAACAATTTGAAAGGAATGAGTTCCAGCTTCTTTGAAAGAACAGAGGCAGACTTAAGCTACATCACTTATTCTAGATTTGAAAACATTTTGCATGGCCATTGGGAAGTTGAGTTCATTAGAAAGTCCAACACTTGTGATTTCAACACCAATATTAGGATACTTTGGAACTGAAAAGCAAAGCTTTCAGTTCTGTAAATACAAATGGCTTCCTGATTTAAGTATTAGAGAGAGCATCTTCCTGGGCTTGAGCTCTAGAGCCCGTAACACTAAGTAGGGAAGGGAGTGGGATGACAACTGGCAGGAGAAAGGTCTGCTACTGGTCCAGTTGTGTACATTTGTGGAAATTCAATCTCCATTTTCACCACTGTAGCTCCTGAGCATCAAGCAGGTATCTTAGAAAACATCAGTGCCGGAACAAAATTCTGGATGTTAAAATGAGAGTATGCATAATAACTTCAGTTTTATGAGCATGGACCTGGATGCTGTAATTTTAACAGAATTATGCAGATTTGGTGCCCCCTGCTGTCTTTTACTACCAGAGTGACCCATGAAAAATATGATTAGGTGCTTAAATACACTAACAGCACAAAACACCCCCAAGGGGCAAATTAAGGATGCAGCTCAAAAAGGCACATTTAAACTAGAATGTGAGTCCACAGACTACCTCGGTGAAGCATCCAGGAGCTAAGAAAAGCAGAGCTTTATGTTGGCAATAATCACAAGTGGGAAAAGCATTGAGTGCACCATCACCAATGGGAACCACAGAGACCTTGGCACTCCTCCATTGCTTGAAAGTAGCACCACAGAAAAGACTCAGCCTCTTGTGGGGATAAAACCACATGAAATCTTTGTGGTCTCTTTTTCCTTGCTCAGCACTGGGTCTGCTACATTCCTGCCTCTCTACCCCATGAAGAGAGTTTAAACAGACTCTCATATGATGATAGCATCCAGAGGTCTCAACAAATATTAGTCCCATTGGTACCCCCAGGTACACACTGTGTGCATCTACATAAGATTTTGTTATCGCCTAAATTGGAAGACACGCTCCAGGAGCATACCCAATACAGCAGGCTCCTGCAGGGGACAAACCCAGAGCTAACCCAAAGCACAACCCCTCCAGTGCACACAGCACAGCTCTTGGGGTGGCAGCACAACCTGCTTCTCTCTAGGGAGCAAACCTTCCTGAGCACACACTGCGTGCTAAAGGAAAGGTACCCACTTAAAATAAGACTCATCTGCTGAATCTCACTGCCACTGAGGGCGGTTCTCTAACCTCTCCATCCCTCTAGCTGCGTGTTCCCAGTCCATCCACTTTGTTAACCCCAACAACCTTCAGGCAGAACAGCGAGCTTGCTTAACTTTCAGACTCAATTCAAAACTAATATCTGCTTCTTTTTTTTTCTTTTTCCCAGGGCTGGTTTTCAGTTGGATCAGTTTATTGTATGGTCATGTGGGTGCCTGGTCTGATGTAAGAAGGGGGAGGAATGTCCCTTTGGCAGCAGTACAGTCTCAGATTGGCTTAAGATAATCATGAAACTTCTATCCTAAATCAAATAAGGGTGTGAGGTGTCAACTGTTGCAATGGCTTGTCCAAACTAACAGAGCACATTTCTAGCACAGCTGGGTTGGAATTCTGCTATAATCAATGGCATCCCTAATTTATTTTAATTTCTCTGTTTGTCTCTCATCCCTTCCTTGTACTCTTCCTGGAATACAGTAAGTGATGATGAAGCAAAGTTACAGTGCCCCATATGAGCCTCTGGGAAGCAACAGACAGAACTTTTCGAGAAAGAATGTCTGTTTAAGTGATTTTCTAATGCAAATCAACAGTAGGTTAACAACTGATAACTTTGCTTACACTCAAAGACATTTCTTTAAAGGGGCCTTTGTTCGGTAGTCACAAGTAACCAATCAGTTAGTTACTTCCTCCCTCCGCTATCTGTGCTTGAAGATGGAAAAAAAACAACCAACCAAACAAAAAATTCCACAGAGAAGAGACAATCCTGTCTTGCTGCGAAAAGGGGCGTTCAGTGCCTATATTCCTAAAAACATGGGTGCTAAAACAGCGCTGTGCTGTACTTCAAGCAGATGTGCAGCAGAGGATGCTTCATCATTTCATATTCTCCTCGTGTTGGAAGGCTTTTAGGACTGACATTGAACCTATGAGTCACTGACACTTCTGGAAAGACTTTCTGGTGAACAAGATGAAATTTCTGTCATTTGTAGTGTTTGAGAAGGTTTTCCAACTTCAAGAGAAAAGAATTTATTCAGTTTCTCTGACACTTGTTTATACATCCAAGTTCTAAATGGCCATTTTCAACTCTTCAACTCCTCTGACTTAGTGAGATGGTATGATCTGTATTACATCTTCTGTAGCGGTATTTAAACAAATATGCTTAATAAAATCTTGCTCACTCCCACCATCCAGAAATCCTATTTTGTATTTCACACATTTTATTTTTATACCTCAGCATTCAAAACACCAGAAGGCAGGAGTCTGGCCTGGTGATTATTAAATTAGTTGCACCCTGATGCAAAATCAACTTGCTTACTTGTTATTTTATACTTGTTATTTTACTCATTGAACTGGCTGCAGGGGCTGTCTAAAAATTCACTTCTATCTCCTCTAAACGTTGTGTAAGTCAGCAGTCTGTCCTCTATTCACCTCTTTTCAGGGTGAAACACACCACACACAGCCATGTCAGGGGTTGTGCAAGAAGAAGATTATGAGGGTGGATCCACTTGTTTTGATCTCCCGACAGAGCACTGTGGCTCACTCTGCTGCCAGGCTCCTGAAGGCACTTTCTTGCTCTTTTCCCACCCCTAAGCTCTCTTCTTGCCCCTTTTCTTGTTTTTCTCCCTGAAATCAATAAATTAATGGTATGCATATCTAGCAGCCACCACTTGCAGACAGCCAGACTTTGATGCTCTTGAGAACAAGGAGCTAATTTTTAACTATTGAAATAAACTTGAGTGCCGGAAGAGCTGGTTTGTCACAGAAGGGAGTGTGCAGAATGATGAGCACGGAGGTTTAAGTCAGACTTATTATCACTAGACTTCAGGGCACTGACTAATCAGTAGGGGTGTAGCTTTATTAAGAAAACTGTATTTTATGATATTTATGTCTGTATCTGAAACATTTGGTTTCCGTGAGACACCAGAGACACTTCATGAGCCACTGGAGTGCTACATCATAGCAATTAATACTAATTACTAGGAGATTCTCTTCCAGGGCATGCCAGGCCCCATGTGTGTGGGAAGGGATAAAATATATCACTACTCATGTCTTTCAAGTATGCTCTTCCCAACACATAAACTAAGGTAAATATCAACATACATGTCAGACTTCTTTCTTCTCTCAGCATACTCTTTTTCCTCTGATTCAAGTCTTGGAACACATTTAATCTAGTACATATCTGGATGTTCTCCTACCTAAAAACATAGATTTGCACATGGTGAATTGTAACTTTCTCCTCAGAGGATAAGCAAACACTCTTAGAATAAAGAATACTAACAGGGAAGCAAAAAACTCCAAACTCAGTTCACAATGTAAACAACAGACCTTGCACTTACTCCACTTGTTAGACATCCTGTCTAGAATAGGATGGCAAATTGCCCAAGGCTTTGTTTATTCTGGCTAGCAAAATATGCTGTAGACAAAGTAGGAGACAAAGTGGTTTCTAACATGATTTGTCCAGTCTTTGAGGAATAAAATCCAACTTTTTAAGGCTAAAAACCAAACCAAACAAACAAGCTAGTGGAATGATTGAAATGAGCTACATGCAATATAAAAAACAAAAAAAAACCAGAGCAGGCATCAGTGATGTAGAGCCAGAATCCAAGTCATTCAAACACAGAATAAACATGGAGAGACACTAAACAAACCCAAATTTCTGTAGCAAATACAGTCTCCTCCTGGAGACTAGACTAGAATTGTGCCAAGTGTATACACGTTAGTATATCAGTAAGCACCACTACATATTCTTAAGTTAGAACAACATTGTATCACATATTCTTGTTCTTATCAGAAGCTGGAAAACAAAAACACTCTTCAGCCTGCAGTTAACAACACCAGGTGACAATCTGTCAGCAACACAATAAACAGTGCGCTTTATCAAGCATTATTTAATTTTCTTTGGGCAGACTTTCCTATCTGTTTCTATCTTTTTGTGTCCTTGCAAAGATCATGGCAGCAGGGTGTGAAATCAGGACTTGTAAATGTTGCAGAATTGTAAATAATGGAATATAAAAACACTGTATTTTTCACGATAAACAAATTTAGCTCCAACGTGGGCAGTTTTGTAAGGTATTTTTATCTTGAATTCAGCATTTAAGGATACTCTTACATGTGAAATGATTTTTTAAAAGTGTGAAAAATTTAATATTGATGTTCTTACAAAGTGATGATGTAACACAGCCTTTCAGCTTGTGTGTGTGTGTGTCAGTCTGTCTGTCTTGGTTCTCTCCTCACCCTGACTTGCCAGCATGTTTCATTGCTCCCTTTCTGGCCACAGTTTCTCTGCATGAAAACTGGATGGGGTAGAGATGAATCAATGGTGGGAATACAGATGTCATCCCAGTCCTGGATGTAGACAGGCTGCATGCATTCAGGGAGCTGAAAAGCACTCCTGAAGCACACAGTACAGGTGCAGCAAGTGCAGCCAAAGATGGGGCTTTAGGCAGTTACTGACTTTGCAGCTCTGTTTAATCTTCAGGTTTATAAGTGGATACCTTCTGACATCGCTTCTTCTGCTGTGTAAGTCTCCCTAGGTGCGTAGTTCCCTGAGACATTCCCAAACAATAAATTAATATATAAAAAATGGGCACACGCTGCTTGGTCCACTGCAATTGGATATTCTGAATGTTGATGGTATTCCTTTATTTAAAACGTGCCACCAAGAGTAAATATTTTATGGTCAGTGATCCCTAAAGAATACAATTTAATTTCTCATTTACCAGGAATATGTATTGAGTGCTCTGTAATAAAACACAGCTCATAAAGTAATATTATGCTTTGGAATATAAGTATGATGCATTATACACAGCATATAATTTAACCATTCTTGACTACGGCATAAATGGTTGGAGGTGAATGCCACCTAGATTAATACTAATTACACCTTGCACCCTTATGAACATACTGAATTACTTATCAGCCATGCACACAAGCAATTTGTTCTAAGTCACACAATGAGTCAGTGGCAAACAAAGGAGAGGAAACAAGGTTCTTTTATCTCCCAGGCTTCTTCTGAGCGAGCTTCTCACCAACAAGAATTAAAAGCCATTTCATACTTCATAGCGATAAAGTTACTTTTTGTCAGTGTTTCACCAGAATTGCAACCTCAGACTCACAATGTATGAAAAAGCTTTNGGGGGGTGTGTTAAATACGGCAAAACATAAACTAAATGGACAAAAGCCTTACCACTCCTAAAATAGCTTATTTTTACTATCTGTACACATTACCAAAGAAAATACTACTACTTTTAAAAGCCCACATTTATTGTGTAAACCTCAGCATTTTGTGTAGCCTTTAGGTTGGTTCACTGCAGTTGTCTGTACTACATTTATATAGTTCTTTAAATAACCACTGGGTGTCACAGTTACCAACAGAAAACACTTGGGGGACTTCTCCAAGTTCATTTCAAAACTGACATATTTAATCAGAGATAATACCAATTCCTATACCCATAATATTAATAGTCATTCCTGTTCCAAGACCAGGAAATGGTTTCCTTAACAAAAAAAATTCAGTCAGAGCTAATACAAACTGTTCTTTTAGAAACTAGCAAAATGGAGATTTGTCTTTCAAACTTAGCCTACAGGTAAGATTCTGTCATACTGCACATTTGTGAAGTATGTTCACTGCTAGAGTGGAATGAGGCAATTCTAGCTAGACTCCAGGGACTTGAGGAATAATTTCCACAGGTTTTTTCTTTCAAAAATTAAGTGACATGAGAAACAATTATTTTTTCTCTCCTTTGTAAAATACCCATTTACTCAGAGAAAGTCTAAACATTTTGGCGGTGGAAATAGCACTACAGCCTTATGCTTCAGGTCCCAGCTCTCAGAACTACACAACTAGCAGAAGAACGTGAGTTTTCGTAGTTTTAAATTTTAAAATAAGTTTCTGGTCTTCATCACAGAAAAGAAAATGTGAGATTCCAGTATAATCAGTGACTATTCAGGTTTGCAGACAACAGCTTTAAATCATGTGAACTGCTTCGTGTCTTTGTTCCAATGTCAGCTCCAAAAGGAAAATCCAGTGTTCGCCCCACAAGCAACCCTATGAGATGAGGAGTGCATCTGGTTGGCTGGTTTCACCCACCCACAGGTATGCCTTGCACCTGGAATACTGGAGAGCTGCTCCATGCATCCAAAGCATAGGCAGCACCAAGTAAATTACCTGAAATTATACAGACTACCAAATATGTAATCTAAATTATATAACCACAAAGCTCCAGGTTTTAGACACCAAACGCTCTGAACAAATATCACGAGGCGGGCATGGCTGTGGACATTTGGGAGAGGACACAGTAGGTAGTCAAAGGGTGCCATGAAAGCAGGTTGGTGCTTTTAAGAGCCTTGGAATGTCTGCAGGATGTTTGGGAAGCGTCTGTAGTACACATGCTAAGGGATACTGGTCTGGAGAAGATGCTAAGTGTAGCCAGGGACTCATGTTCAGGATAATTCTGGACAACTGAGTTTTAGTAACCTCTGCCAGTATCTGTAAGATGTGAAGAAGGAAGGAAGAAGGTATTTCCTGGATATTTCCTGTATCTGGAGTTTGACATTTGAGGGCTGAATTAAGGAGGGTAGGTCAGTTACCAGCTGCCACATTTCTCAATTCCTACTTTTTCCTACCCATCAATAACTGCTGGAATGGAGAGAACTAAAAATGGAAACAGAGAACCAACCTAATCCCTGAAAATCAGGCTTGACAGAAGCACCTACAGTTCCTGGCCACAGTTCAGGTGATGGGTGAGAGATACAGGCTGAGACATGGGCAGGTGAGACAGAAATGCCAAACAGGCACTGTCATAAGAGATGTGTAACACATGGCAGGCATCAGCCTCTCTCTCATGCACTATTGTTTAGGGCCTCAGATTGCCTTCAGCAAATCACCCTGCCCTGCCCAGCATTTTCCAACTCCTCCATTTCAGCCACTTGCTGCCTGATTGGCTAAAGTGACTGTCTCAGCCAGAAATCTAATTTTTTTTTCATTTTTTCCTTTAACCTATTTTTGTCCAAGTCCAGATGTACACAAAAAGGCACATACAGGAGAATGCAAGCATTATCTAATACATAAAAGATGGATGCAGAGAGGAAGAGAATTAAGCTGTTCTTCATGCCCAGCATGGCATGATAAGAAGTAATGGGTGTAAACCGCAGGTGGGAGTTTTAGATTAGACATTAGAAATGGCTTTTTTTACAGTAGGCATAATAAGGACTTGAATAGATTGCTTGAGGAGGTTGCAAAGGATTTCAGAAACAGGTTAGACAAACATTTATCTGTACATGTTTGCAGACTGGAGCAAGGAATGGATTGCTCAAAGTCCCTTCCAGTCCTATTTCCCTGTGATTTTATGATTCAAGGACACCCAGTGGCCTATTTTTTGGTAGGGATTGGTCTTAAACAAACCTCACAGTCTCAAAAAAATGCCAGCAAAATAATAGGAGGGGCCGTTTTTAAATAAACATTATTCTAATTCCCTCTTTTCTTACTCAAAAAACCCTCCCACTCTGCAACACATTCAACTACAATTCAACTGAATACAGTTGGTAAAATACTGAAAGCATTAGCAGCACTGATAACACTGTGTCAATAATACAGCAAGTGATCTGAAATCTTTATTTCTTTTGACCAAGTTCTTGCCCCTTATACCTTTCTCTCCTTCCTCCCTCCCCAACACAATACCCAATTTTCTAAATTACTTGAGCTTTTATGCACGCTTTCATTAACATAGCAGGTGCAGTTATTTAGACCAATAAAGTCCTCACAGTAGTGTAAGTTGGGAGTAACCCCACTGCAAATTAACAGTTCAGACACAAGAGGTGAATGGTGCTTTAAAATGCAGCTGGAAATCTTCCACTGTACCCAAACAGGACTTGGTCCAAGGTCCTTGTCTGAAAGCTGCTCCCTTAACACAAGTCACTTGAGCTGGAGGAGAAAAGCGTTACAGATTAATTCTGGTTTGTGGAGAAAAGAGGCTCTTTTCTTCCAGCTGAAGTTAAAAGCTGCCAACAAACATCAGCAAACCTATTTGGAAATTTTGGACTGACTCCTCATGTGATCTGACCGTGGATTTTTTTCTCCACTCTCTATTGTATTATTTCTATGAAGTCAGTTACCAAAAGCTTCTCTGAGTCAAATTTCCCTTCCCACCACTGTGCCACTATTTGTCTTCCCCTTCCCATCGCTTCTCAATAACTTCCTTTCCAAGAGTTTGAAAGACTGATGGCAACTTTAAGAAAAAACATACAGTGGAATCCCCCCTATTCCAACTGTTCTGTTTATATTGCCTTTCCATTTTGTCTCCTCTTTCTAAACTGCAAGCTTACTGGGGCATGGACAGACATTCATTTTATGCTCAAACTAAATATCTACAAAAGGAGGGTTCACTTTGCCTGGGCCTACTGGGATTACTGGTATGTAGATATTAAAGATATGTGTTAAAGTGTGTATGTACTGTAAATAATGCAATGTAAAGTAATGTTGGACTGCGGCTACTACCACATACCTTCCTAAGGGAACAGAAAAAATAACCTCCAGGAATTCTTCCTGAAACATTACCAAAAATTATAAAAAACAGGAGATGCAAAAAAAGGACAGTATGATACATCCTACTGAGAATGCTCCTGTGCTGCTCACAACCCAATGTGTCAAACCACGCCAACAATTACTGGATACAGCAGTGGCCACGGAGCGGGGGCCCACAGCATGTGTTTGGTAATTGCATCACCTGTGCTACATATTGTGAATAACTTTGGTTTAACTACCTGACTTATTACTCATGTAAACCTATAGTTAAATGTAGGATATGGCTGCACAGCTCAGCGCAGCACTCCTACCAACTAGCTCCAAAACAAGATGCTGTATGGGTGTGTCACCAGGGCACTCCACCCCAGCTAATGAGCACAGCAACCAGCTGGGAAGGCAGGCTAAGGAGGGAGACCTGCGTCTTCCGCAGCCCCAGCCCACAGTCCAGCTCTGGGGGAACTGGAATGAGGAATAGGCCAAACGTTCGAACCATCTTGCTTCAAAGAATTTAAGAAACAGCCTTTTGATGTCTATGTAGCACATATGAATATAAAGATAAGATCTGCTTCTCTTTTAACTCAGGGACCTCTCTAAGTCAGATTCCGGTCCTTCTTGTTCACAGCCGCCCAAATTGCTTTTCTTCTGCAGAGCTAAAAGGATGGCAATGTGATCAGAAGGTACAACAAGTCGGGTGTTAGGTTGTTGTTGATTAATTACATCATTCAATACATCCTAATTTGTTTCAGTGGACCCTACTGTGACCACACAACAGCAGGAATTATAAAAAGACTGCACTGAAGCCAGTAGATTTACACAGGTGTAAGCCAGTCTTAAACAAATGTAAATCTCATTTAAGTAAACAAACAACAGGCCCAATCTGTCATCTACCTGAATTTATTAAAATAGAAATCTATACCAAATATTATTTGGATTAATCACCATGAGTCATACCCCATGAACCTCACTCTGATATTCCTTATTCTTCCTCACATAAAACTCCTGCAGTGCAAAGAAAGCAGGATTAAGCCAAACAATTCCATGAACTCATTAGCTTCCCGCCACAAACACGAATCAGACACACGTAAGAATAAAGGGCCAGTTTGGCAAGATACCATGATGCCAAGTCAGGTCAGTCAGGTTATAATAATTTTTAATTAATACTCTTTCAAGTTTCAGTGTTATTTATTTGCATGCCAGTGTAACTCAGAACAATATGATCCTCTTTCCTCCCTATGAAAACCTTTAAAAAAAAAAAAAAAGAAAGAGAAATTTGCAGCCTGATCTGTACAAAGAGAAATCCAATGTAATGACAAACAAAAATGATAGTTGAACTTGAAACCCCTTAATGAAAACATCTTTAGAAATGAGAAGACTGATATGTGTCCACTGATCAAGGAAACAAAAGCATAAATCAGCACAGGTTGAATACCACTGAAGACATGATTTCTACATCTATTTTTGATTATGTTTATCCAAGCAGCAAAAATTCCCCATCTCTGAGGCTTTATATTGCCCTGCCTCTGAAAGTGCTCCCTTTTGAAACATGGCCAGTGCTGTTCTGTAAGGATTACAAAGGCACAGTGTAAAATTCAGCAGGTTGAGCATTCTAGAGGGTTTAATTAAAAAATTTAAATATCTTGATTATGTTCAAAAAATGCCTGATAGTGCAATAACTCTGCAATATTATTCATAAAGACTTGTTTCAAAAGTGAGGTCATGAAAGCAGCTGCTGACAATCTGAATCTGCCTCAACTTACCGCATTCAGGTTACCTGTAGCTGAAAAAAAATCACATCAAAAATCTATAGGGCTTGTTATTTACATTAAATTATTTACCATTTATATTAATGTTTCTAGGTATACATGTAATATAGGTAAAATAGTAAAAACGATTAAAGGTGTTGAACAGCACAGCTAAAACTGTTATTCCTATGAAAAACTTCAGAACATATGTAAAGTAGCACAGTCTTATTTTTCACATATTTGCCACATATTAACACTATTTATATTTTGCTAACAATATTGATAAAATACTAATATTTAATAAATTATAAAAGATATATAGTAATATATTAGTTCTGCATAGAAGAAAAGAGATTGTGAGAGTAATGAGAAACTGCTGGCAGTTTTGTATATTCAGAATGCTTACTGCATTTAATCAGTAAAGGTTATTAAGCTTTCATCTTGCTTTTTGTTCCTGTGCATGTATCATAACATTTCTATAATAATTTTAATAGTCTGCATATTTCTAGAGCAACAAAACTAATTGAGCAGCAGTGACTACCCTTTGCTATTTAATGAACTGCATATATTAGACTCCAGCTAAGCCCAAGAGCCACAAGACACATACCCTGATGAATCAAGAGGATGGAGAGCCCTGGGAGCAGCTTCAGGATAAGAGGCAGTAGGTCTAGACCCTCAGAGATCCCTGAAGGACATCCTAGGGTCCTTCCTGGCAATGTCCTTAGAGACCTGCTGCTCCTCAGGTGATCCATCAGTATTGCCCTCAGCATCCTTTCCTGGCTAGTTTCCTCCCACAGCTGAGCATCAGGAACCATCATGACCTTGAAGCAGATGATAAAAGATCACCAAGAAGGGATGTGAGAATTATAGCTCCAACTTGGCTTCTGAGCTGCAAGCAACTCATGAGCCATGGGTTGGCCTCCCAGTAACACCGGAGTAGGTGTCCCACTGCCATAACTCACTCACTGTGGCTGTCAGTGGCACATTGACATCTTTCACCCAACGTGTCAGTTTGTATTTTCAAATCTACAATTACAGTGGTAGAATTTAGGGCAGAATTTACCTCTTTTAACTAAATTCACCTCCAAGTTAGAGATGTACTGTAATGTAGGTGGGCTAAGCTCCCCCAGTGTCACTGCAAGACACCAGAAAGTGATACATCCCACCCTACAATAAGTATCTGGGACTTTGTGGTGCCTTTATGGGTACTTCCACCTATCCAGAGGAAGCCTAGAAAAATAGCTTGGGCCAAATGCTTAACTTAGAGATGTATAAAGTCAGGCTAGATTAATATAATGAATTATGTCTTTTAAAAACAAAGTTCTGTCAAGGTTTTGCTGCTAATACCATTGTTGCAACAATAACAGCAAAGCAGATTTATCAAGCCACCTACTTTGCATTTGTGTCAATGCTCCTGGCAAAATGAAATTAGTTCTGTTCAGCTGTGTCTTTGGCACTGCACATCTTTGGCAGGGGGCTCCTAACAACACATGGGGATTCTTTTAGCTTCAAGGAGAGGAGTCTTTGTTTTTTAGGACAGAAAGCTTGAGCTCATTTCAGGAAGCATTGTGAGGTTTTGAAGTGGCCACAGTGTGCAATATAATTAGTTACTTTGAGGTGACAGATTTGTTATAATTCGTAAAAGTGGTTCCAACTGCGAAAATGCAGTAAATAGTACTACCCACAGAAGTATGTCTACATGTGCACTGAAATATTTAAAAGGCCAAGCCTTTGATCCTAATTTTACAAAACTCCCCTTTCCTCCTTACAGCTGGAACCACTTCCCACCATGCCTCCCAGCTCTGACAGTATCCAGCAGGACACGCTCCTCTCTCAGATGTGGCAATCTCAAGAAGTGCTATTAAATAGAAATTGCTTACAAAGAAGCTGTTAATATTTATAGAAAACTAGAAACTACCTCAAAAATTCTACAGATGTAATTACGTCTATTTTATCATCTTGCCCTGATAGATAAAAATAGGAATGACAATATCTAGGGTGTCCCTCCCATTAGTCAAACTATGGTGATGAGTAATGCGGCCAAATGAATGTCAGTAAAGCCCACCTACCACATCATGCTTCAGAAACTCTCTTGGCACTCTTTTTAGGAGAGAAGCCAAAAAAGCATAAAAGTTTAATCTGCATATATTTGAAAGTACTGCATTATTTGTGAGGCAAAGATTCAAATAAGGTGTATTAGTTGCTCCAAACATGTCTCAGTAAACACTATCTCTGCCTGTATTCCACAGATTGTACCCTCTTGGAAAAAAAACAAAACAAAACAAAACCCCCCAAGTATCACAGAAAATTTGATGAATGTTACGCTTTCAATTTGAGAAATCAGGTTGGTTAGTACCAAAGGCCCAAATATATTAGTCAAAGACATAAAAAAAAAGAAACAAAAACCAAACTTGCATGAAAGTTTGAGTGATCAGCCTTCAACACAGTGCAGTGCCGTTGTGCCATGACTGTGTTTCCCATTCCTGCATCTCAGGCCAGTCTAGTTCTGGAACAAAACTCTTTTTCCAGCATGCAGAGAAAGTATTTTTGGGCTGGATTATTGGTGGTGTCTTAGGTTCTTTATTACAGTAGCTATTTGAAACTTTATGAGGTCTTAAGCCTGAGAGCAAGTGCCAGAGTTGATGTACCAACAAAGAGTTACAGATTAGATGAAGTGGTGAAGACTTTTTACTATATAAATGTATAGAGCCACACAAAGGAATCTTTTCTCTAATTTTGTGGCTTTTTATTTCTGATGTTAATACTATGCACCAACAAAGATGGAGAAGCTGGTGCGTAAAGTTATGTTTTAAGCAAAGGTACAGTTGCAACAAAAACTAGTGATTTCTCTTAAAATAAGGGGCACTTAAATAGTAGTGCATTGACATTCTTGTGACACTAACCTTTAATCTCTTGCCCAAAGCAAATAAGGAGGTTCACTTGTTTTTTTAAACATGGATGTGGAAAACGATATATTCTTGATTAAGAAGGGGAAAAAAATTACTAAGTAATCCCAGGCTCCAAGGAGCTATTCACAAGCTTAATGTCAAGATGTAATCTGGTGATTACATAATAATTTCCCCTCTCTGCCCATTCCAGAGTGGATATGAGATATTCCAGTCTACGTGCCTGGTCTTGAATGTTTAGTTCCAGGTGTGAGAGCTCATTGCAATATACCCTTCCAGAGAAAACAGCAGTCATATGGAGAAAGGACTAATGCACATGTCATTCTGGGAGAGACAGGTCCTAATTCAAAGGATAGGCAACAGAAGGTGTTGTGTTACCCCACTCAGGGTTAGGCTCTAGGAGCTATGTGGGAGTTGGCAGACACAATTAACAAGCCTGAAATAACAATTGTCTTTGAGAGCCAGCAAGAAGTAAAAAGCAGGGGAGCGGCCCTCAAGTAGGAAAAGTAAAATAACTGCAGCAATAGGAGGTATATAAATAAATCCAATATATAAATATATATACATATAGGAGGTATATAAATAAATCCAATCTCCCATAAAAACACCGATAAGCCATCTGAGACCTGGGCATGAAATTGACACACGAATACTAAAGAACACAGGCCACAGGAGACACTCTAAATGACGAGATTGGAAAGCTTCATGGAAGAAAATCAGTGACAGCCTTTTCTGTGGAATGCATGCCAGCTCCTGCTGCACACAGTGGTCAGAAGGGGACTTCATAAAGAGTGAACATTCATGTCTATCAGCATGTGGAGGAAAAAAAGGAAAGTCCAAGCACGCTGTTATTTTGTCCATTGCAAGTCCGTTGAAGCACTGACATGGTGGCCTACTGCCTTTGCAAATCCTGGCTACACATAACTTCCTAATAGACCTAAAAATGACTGACGTATCACAGTATAGACAGACAGATTTTACAAACTGATATCTAGGATAGTCCCAGACAGATAAAACTTGCATGCAAAGCAAGTCTGACATGTCAGATTCACAGCATATGCAATATTGTCGTGCAGTACATGCTCAGGGAAGTTGCACAGTAAGTACCAGTCCGGCATCAACACTTCTCGCACATTCATGTTTTATCTGCCCATACAGGGAAGTCTGAGCTCTCTCAGTACATGGCATCCTGCACATCCAGCAAGGCATCCATGGCAACAGAAATACAGGCAAAACCATGCCATGTATGCTCTTCTATGGGAAATTACACTGACCATGTAATAACAGGTATTAAACAGGACGTTCTGTACCACATGGGATTCTCAGCACTTTCTGGCATTTATCTCTGTGACCACACCATGCTGTGATTGCCCAGGAGAGTGCAAAGGTCGACATTAGTGTATGTACATGAATTTGGTGAACAGAAGACACAGTGTGATTACCTAATATTTAATTAGGTTGCAACCACAGCACTACTGCCCTCATCCTTGCCATGTGAGCTCATCTACAAGGCAACATGATGACCCTACTGAAGCTTTGGGACAGTAACTGCTGAGACATGACAATACTGTTCACCCCATACCACAAGGATTCTTCTGGGAATTGTGTTTATAATCACAGCAAAATTAAAGTTGCAGGTCACTGATTTAACCTTCTACTCCAAACAGGGCTATCTTCAAGGCTAAATTAGGTTGCTTAAACTCTTGTCTAGCCTAGTTTTATCTTCATGGATGGAAAGTTCACAGCCATTCTGGGAAAGTGTTCCACTACTTGACAACTCTCACTTTGAACTTTTGTTTACTTATACACAATTGGAATATCTCTGGGTGCAACTTCTCGCTTTTGTCTGTTGTCCTGTTGGTGCTCATCTCAGAGAGAAGCCTTGTGCCGTCTTCCCTATAATTCCCCCTGGGAAGGTGAACACTGTAATTAGATCCTGGTGTAGCCAAACCCATTTCCTCACACAGGACGTGCTCTAGCCCCAACCACCTCAGCAGCCTCCACTGACCTGGCTGCTGCTGGAGGAGCCCAAGCTGGACAGTAGGTATCCAATGTGGCCTCACAATGCCACACAAAGGGCATGTACCTGCTGGATATATCCATAATGCAGCCCTCGAGGTGTGATGGCCAGGAACTTTTCTGCTGGGCTATTCCCAAGCCAGTTGGTTCTTAGCCTGTTCTGCAAGGATAGTGTGTCCCACATTCAGGACTTTGGACTTGGCTCTGTTGACCAACACAAGGCTCTCACTGGCCCACTCTGGCAGCTTGCCGAGGCGACTCTGAATGGCATGTGAGTGGGGAATTTATCAAGCAGGATTTGCTCCAGTATTGATCCCTAATCCCTCCCAACTGGTCATCAGTCAGACTTCAAACCAATGAGACATTACTCTTCAAGCCTGGTGGTACAGCCAGTTTTTCACACACATAGTCTGCCCACCCCTTCCGCATCTCCCCCACTATAAGGTTATTGAGGAAGCCTACCAAAAGCATTAATAAAGACAAGCTTAAATGGCATACTCTGCTTTCCCCTTGATCACTAAGCTCAAAATCAGTGACACAGAGTCAGATACAACTGAACTTTAGGGTGTATCATTTTCCTTTTCTTCAGTCATCTAGTCTTCTAAACACCATTCCCTTTCAAATGACACAGTGGGTGAGCACACAGTAACACTGACCAGCTCCCTCAACACTCACATGCAGGCCATCTGGTCCAATGGACTTGTATATTCCCAGCTTGATACAGTGGACTTTCTGTGGGTAGTCTCCTTCCCACTCCAGACCCTGCATAAGCCACAGAAGCTTGGGAGATATGGAAAGCCCAAGCCCAGTAAAACCCAAGGTGAAGGAGTCCTTCAGCCTTTTCCTTTTCCTTGACCTTTATTGGCAGTTCAGTGACCCAATTCTGCAGCAGGCCCATATTTTCCCTTCTCTCCCTTTTCCTGCTGATTCACTTGTGAAAGCTCTTTTTCTTGCCCTTCATGTTGGCTCTCAGTTGCAACTCCAGACAAGTTTTGGCTTTCCATATTCCACTCCTCTACTTAAGTACCAACCATCCTCTGCATGAAGTGATGGAATCTCAGACCAGCATAATTTGCTTCTTATCTGTTGAATGCTTTCTAGAAATGCTGTTTAAGGAAGATAGTTGTCTTTCATCCACATCTCATCTTTTGGAAGTTACAAGCATATCCCAGGCCCCTGTTCAAGCATTTATTTAGCTGGTACTGCAGAAAATGCCATTATTCTAAATTATCCTTTCTTCCTTTGTTCTTTGTTGTTAGTCGGTTTGTTTCCAGTAACCTCAAATTTGGTGCAGAAGCATAGGAAAAGTATACACACATACATACCTGATAGGAGAGAATCAAATGACTAATTACCTTTATCATGCAGCTTTGTCTGCTAAACCATCTCTCCAGGAGTTTCTCTAATATTTTGTAATATCTCAGCTCTACTGAAGCAGCCTCACATGGTTATTATCCAATAACCCAAGCCCTTAATGAGAGTTTCTTCCTATTATTCAGAATCTGGACTTTCTGACCCATCCTCCTCTAGGGCAAAATGGAGAAGAAGAAAAAAAAAAGAGAGAGAGAGAAAAATTAGTTTAAGTTTTATTAGTTCTAGTCAGGCCATAAATGACAAATTGAAGGGTTTTTTTCTTTTTTAACATTCCAAACCTGGAAAATAGAAGTGTTTCTTGCTGTTCAAACATTTGTATTTAGTCAAGAATGTTCCAAGACACTTTTCTTACACTGAAAGATATCACTTGTTCAACATGTCCTACATTGGTCACTTCACTGGTTGTTTTTGATAAGGAGTGATGGGTCTCTTCAGTTTTCTAAACTGCCAAAATAACTAAGAAATGTTTCTGCAGCATTTTTCAATTAAAGATGTGGCTGTCTACTATAGGAAGTTGTTTGAATTACAATAATGTCAGAATTGTACACATTCTAGTTATGTATTATGCCTCTGCTTCAGTAACTTGGCTGATATTACAACAACTGTATTTAAGTTTGCCAAAATTTGTCTTTAAAATTCGTCTCCTGAGTGTTTTTAAGTTTGTCACCTGTTATAGCTGAATTGTTCCATTTATTCTCTATTTTTGAGAAACTTTGAAGATGCCTAAATATGACAAATGCATACTTATGTTATTATAATATAGTCATCTGTCACAAGTGTATTTACCAGTTCATTTGTCTAATTGCTCAAAAAGCCGCACACTTATTTGGATTATTAAATCTGCCTTCTCTCATATGTGTGTGGAATAGAATCAGGATCCAAATCAGGGCTCAGCTGATGGAAGACTGACAAAGCATGGTGCCATTACCCCTTTCCCGATTCTCTATTTCCTTACTGCAGCATAGGGAAGAAAGTCTGCTAACCACACAGCTGTCTCTCAAGATCCCCTCCTGGAGACTAGGAAAAGCCTAGAAGGAAAAGCTCTTCCCTATGACTAGGAAAGCTGTAGGTGACAAAGGAGGACAGGAGCAGAAACTCCTCCACGAACTTTACACATGCGAGCTAGGATCTGGCTGAGGCATGCTCTTCACGTGTAGGATTCTGAATCATTCCCCTTCTACACCTTTATATCACCTGGGATCCCAAGAAACTTTCAGATGTCTCATCCAGCTCCCCCTGGCATAGGAATCATAGAATTAACTGGGTTGGAAGAGACCTCCTTGATCATCAACCCTTGATCCAACCCCACTGTGATCACTAGATCATGGCACTCAGTGCCACATCCAGCCTCATCTTAAAATCCTCCAGGGACAGTGAATCCACCACCTCTCTGGGCAGGCCAGGGTCTGTACCATCCCAACAATACTGAGTTTCTTCCTCCAGCTCTTTGTGTTTGTGCTGGGATATCTCCTCCCACCAGGAAGGAGAACATGTGTGTGAGGGGTGGGGTGAGGGGGGAGAACTTTCAATACAATTAATATGTACCTCTTAAAGGCTATCTTTTAGGTTCTTTTCAGCCCCAAGCACTACTCTTACTCCTTGAGAGTATTTAATTGAAATGAGAGAGGGAAACTGCAACTCTCTGAGACCCTTTTCTAGCAGAGCTGGGTATACAGAGCCACTTGCCCATACGACATTGCCCACCTACAAGAAAGGGATTCTGCATTTCTTGTATCACAGACATACTCTACACAGATTCACCAAGACAGACACTAGTGTGTACCTTGCAGCGGGGCACATGCAGGTAGCAAAAGCAGTGACTGACTAGGGAAGGCCAGGATCTTCAGGCGGTGTAAGAGCAGTGTGGCAGGGCCAGCAGCTGGAGGGACAGTGGCACCAACCAGTACAGCAGGAAGGGGTTTCTACCTCCCCATTCCACCCCAAACACTGTGGCACAGGGCAGGAAAGGATGATGAGCAACTCTACCTTCCTGAAACCTAGTCTTGATCTTTTGAGTTCACTTTCAGGTGCCTTCACAGGGTCTGTGCTGCTCTCTGTACTGTTCCTGTCATCTTTACCCAAACTTCTGAATTACAGATTCGGTGATGAAGGAGGACTGAGGAAGAACTCAGGAATGCTGAAAAGACAAAGCAGTGGAGATGAGGGGATAAACAGCAATGTTGAAGTGGTTAAAACACAAGCATTATCTTCTCCAGCAATGGCGGGTGAACTAAAGAACACAAAATCAACATTTTCCTCTCCAGAAGACCAATGTTGAATTTAATGCCACAGCTGCACCTGGGCAGATGGCAACGACAAAGCTCTTTCCAACCTCTCCCTCTGGTGTAAGAGTGCTTTGGCTGTTATCAACCAAATACCTTCTAAGGCCTCCAGACAGGGCCAAGGTATCTACTTCAACTGGCCAGGCCCCCACATGGTCTTATCTCCTTCTCTGGTTTCAATTCTTTCATGGACTTTGTCCCTTCACAGACTTCTCCACTGGTCTTGGGCCCGCATTCTCCCTCAGTCAGACTTCTTCGAAGTTCCACTCAAAGGAAAGTGCTATTGTCCAAACTTCCTGGTTTAACCTAAGTTGGTGCTCCTAAAACCTCAAAAAAAAGCCTCTGAAGAAAAGATGATTAGATGTTGATCTCAGTTTTCATTGAGAAAAAAAAAGTTTTGTTATTTCCCTTTGGGATTTGGAGAAAAGCTTGAGCATACCAAAGATAAAAATTACAGGTTCTAAACCAAGTAACATACAATGTATTATTTCAAGATGCTATTTTTAAAGATGAAGTCTTCACTCATCTCACGACTTTTGACCAGAGACTTGGCTCAGGATTTGAGTTTGCCTTCCATTACACAGGAAGGACAGCAAGGAGACCTCAGAGCAGAGACTGGGACCCCAAAATTCCCAGTGTCTTCCAACAGCCTGACTGGACAAATGTGCCCCAACTTGCAATATTCCTGAAAGATCTACAGCAAAACTGCCATTTACCCCCTCTTTCCATGCCCATGCATGCAGTGACTGCAACAGACAAGATCAACAGCGGGTTTGAAACCCTCCAGTAACCAACCTGGGCAACGCCAGGATGTGACCTTGTTGAGCATTTCCTTTTTTTTCTTTTAAAAAACCCCACACAGAATCAAGAGTTAGAAGGGACCCTAAGGATCATCTAGTCCCAACCCCCTCTGCCATGGGCTGGGGCACCTCCCACTTGACTCATCTGCTCAAGGCCTTATCCAAGCTGGCTTTGAACACTGCCAGAGCTGGGGCACCCACAACCTTCCTGGGCAACCTGTGCCAGTGTCTCACCAACCCTCACAGTAAAGAATTCTTTAAGAACACCTAACCTAAACTTCCCCTCTTTCAATTTGTACCCACTTGTCCTCGTCCAAATTGCACCGGGAAATCACCCGACGCCGGGAAGTGCCGGATCACCCGCACCGGGTGTGACAGGCACGGCCGGTCCCATCGGGACACGTCGGGGCGGTGGCGCCTCCCGCGCCCCCTGCCCGCCCGTCTTCGCCCCTCTCCCGCCCCAGGGCCGCCGGGTGCGGGGACACGCCGGGCACGAGCCCGAGACCCCCGGGACCCCCTCGGGCACGACGCCCACCGCCCCCGCAGGCGCCGGGGGACCCCGGGCGGGCGGGCGGCCACCCGGGCGCTGCAGGCGGGGCGTCCCCGTGCCCCCGGGGAGCCGCCCCGCCACCGCCCCCCGGCAGCCGTGGGGCCGTGCCCACCGCGGCCCCGGGCGGCGGAAGTGTGTGTAGGGGGCAGTGCAGGAATTTCCTGTGACGTCCCGGCCCGGACTCCATTAGGTGCAGCTGGGCTGAGAGGAGACAAACCCGGCGGGCAGCGAGTGGAGCGGGCCGGGCGCCTGGGGCTGCCGGGCGGGGGCTCAGGGCAGCGGCGGCCGCCATCGCCAGAGGGAGCCCCGAGCGGGCGGCGGCGCTGCCTCCGGGACCCCCGGCGGGCGCAGGGCCCCGCTCCGCCTCCCCTCGCCCCCGCCGCCTCCCCCTCCTCGCCCCCCCGGCTTCCCACCACGGCCGCTCTCGGCGAGGAAACTCTGGCCTCCGCTTCCTCCTCCTCCGACTCGGACACCGGCGGAGCCTCCCCGCCCCCGCGGAAGAAAGCCCGGGCCTCCCCGGCGGCGGCGGTGGAGGGAGCAGGAGAGCCCGGGGCGTCCACGGGCAGAGCAGGCCTCACCTCGTCCCAGTCCCCCTCGCTGCCCGCCGGGCTCGCCCCCGCCGCCGCCCCGCTCAGAGGCAGTAGCAGCAGCAGCGGCGGCATCGCCAGCAGCGCCATGCAGGCCAACGGGGCGGGAGGGGGCCAGCAGCAGTCGCCGCCGCCGCAGGGCCCGGAGCTGGGCTGCCTGGGCGCCCAGAATGGCGAGGCCTCGGCGGGCACGGCCACTGGCGACCAGCTGGCCCACGCCAACGGGCTGTTGCCCTCGGCCAACAGCGGCGGCCCCGGCGGCGGCAGCCCCGGCGGGCTCGGCGTCAACAACGGGGTGCCCGCCGCCGGGGGGCCCGGCCCCGCCGCCGCCGAGCTGGGGGGGAGCGGCGGCGGCGGCAGCGCCCTGAAGAAGAAGAAGCGGCTCTCGCAGTCCGACGAGGACGTGATCCGGCTGATCGGGCAGCACCTGCACGGGCTGGGGCTCAAGTAAGTGGCCGCGGCGGGCGAGGGGCAGCGCGGCCGGGGCGGCGGGGGGGGAGGCTCCTTCTTTCCTTGGCCGGGGCGCCCCGACCGACCGACCGAAGGGTCCCCCCGGGGCCGGGAGAATCCGCACGCCCGCCCTCCCCTTCTCTCACCGTGTTCGCGGGGAGGGTCCCCACGGAGGATGGGCTGGCCGGAGCAGGGGCGAGGGGAGGGAAAAGGAACCTCCGGAGCGGGGGTTGGTGGCCAGAACTGTCCTGTCGCAGCCTGGTAGTCCCCAAAGAGGGGAGAGCAGTGCCCGGGTGTGAGGCAGAGCCGTGGGGCAGGCCCGCTCCTGGAAAAAAATGGAGCCGGAGATGTGTTTTCCGAGCCTGGGCCGGTGTCTTTGCGAAGGGACAGGCCGGGAGCTTCCCCTGCTAGGAATGGCAATATGGAAGTCGAGTTGCACACCGATAAGGGTAGATCAATACAAATGTGTCAGTGGGGGAGAAGTTATCGGGTAGACATAATGGAGCCCGCAGCTGGGCGTGGGGGGGCGGCTTTTCGCAGATGAGCTCCAAGATTTGGCTTGTCAGCTCGCAGGAAGCGAGCATAAAGTAAACTGCCACTTAAAGAGGCTGTTTGGTCTCACTCTGAAAACCTTTGGCCCTGTAAATGGTGAAGGCCTCTGTAGATTTGTGCTGGACACGTGTTCTTGGTAATAATCTCACTTGTAAACAACAAACGAATATGTTGGCTCTTTCTTAAAGTCGGAATAGGGAAAATAATTTCCCAGTGGAGTAGGGGAAGTCTTAAGTTTTTAATCACAACACTCACTTTGTGAGTAAAACTAAAGCTAGCGTGTCATAATTTTGGAAGGAGGCTAGACAAGTGCTGTAAAGTGTTTATGTAACTACCACAAAAGAAGTCTTCAAAACACTGTGGAATGGATCGGCTATAAAGAACTTATCACATAAAATAAATTGCCTCTGACACAAGAGGCAAGTTTACAGCAGCAGACAACTCGTGACTATTCATAGACGACACCACGGTAAATAGGCTATTTTTAGTATAAAAGGGGGAGGGCTACAGGTTCATGAGTTTATTTTTTAGTAAGGAGCCAGTCTTTAAGATGTGAGGAAGAAGAAAAAATTAGGCCTGTGACAGATGTCGTCGCTCTCTGTGTTCTTTTAGTGGGGGGGGAGGCAGGGAGGGGGCCAGAGATAGCAGCCAGTAGCTAACAGCTTTCTAGTCTATATCTTTCTTCATGAAGTTTATCTTCTGTGCAGGGATGGCTGTTTGTGGTGGCTGGTAAGTCACAGACTTCATGGTACTTCAGCGAAGCTTTCAAGCTCATTGACAACTTGCTTTAGGTAGAGGTAGCTGTTTATGTGTCTAAGACAACTGAGATCCTCTTTCTGAACAAGCATCTGAATCTGGTCATAGTATTCTTGTTTTCTTAAATTTACTTTAAAATATGGTAAACTGTTATCATGGCAGGCGGTGTATTTGTGAGGGTAAAACTGGTCGGGTTTTTTTACACTGTATCTCTCCTGCAGCCAGACTGTTGATCTCCTCATGCAAGAGTCAGGATGTCGTTTAGAACATCCTTCTGCTACCAAATTCCGCAATCATGTCATGGAAGGAGAATGGGATAAGGTAACGTAGGGCTTATAGGACTGTATTAACCACTGTTTAAATTTATAGTATCTGTGAGAGAATTCAAAATCCACCCTCCTTATATACTCTTTTTTTTCTTATGCCGATTTCTGCAGGCTGAGAACGACCTGAATGAACTTAAGGCCTTAGTGCATTCTCCGCATGCAATTGTGGTAAGAGGCACACTTGAACTCTTTCAGAGCTGTGTAGTTGAACTAACTGTAGTGGTGTAATCTTTCACTATGGAGTTGGTTGTCCATAGTTCTTGTTTTCTTTTTTTGTTTACTTTAAGCTGCTTGCATGCTATCTCAAATGTCATACTAATCTGAACTTTTTTTATTCTGTTTTAGAACGTGAGATAGGCAGCCCAAAAGTATTGGGGCTAAGATTTAGTGTACTGAATGTTTAAACTCTCTTAAACATACCTAACTGATAAAATAGAAATCCTGTCACTGTCCTAAAATAGGTCAGTTTCTGTAGGAACTGCCTATGTTGAATACTAATTTGAATACTTGAGATACTTCTTACAGTCTTAGTGTTTACAGGAGTTAAGTTTTCTTGGGGGTAGAGAAGTTCAGAAATAAAATGCAGTAATACTGATGTGGAGTTGGCTTTGTAATAGCACATTACAAGAATATGGAGGCTGCTATACACCATGAACAATACTGTTGCTTTTCCAGATGGCTTTTAAAGAGCAAATGCATTTGTATTGCTGTTTGGGATTTTATTTAGAGCTTTTTCTCTTTGGCTGGCTTTTATTTTTTCTTTTTTTAAAAAAGATAAACCTAGAAATAGAAGGTTGGTAGATCCTGTGACTTGACAATTACAATATGTGTTGTTACGATTTCAGTTGCTTTGAGTGAAGTGTTTCTTGTTTTGATTTTTGTATCTCAAGATGAAAATCATTACTTGGCTCTTCAGACAGCTGGTTCTGTTGTGTTTAAACGTTTATTTTAATGAAATGAAGTTAGAACAGCTAAGGTCACTTAGGAAGAGAACAGTAGCAAGGCTTTTTGAAGTGTCTGTGACTGTAAACAATGAGGAATCAGCTGATGGCTGCTTGGTTCCACTTCTAGCTGATTCATTTGTTGTCAAGACAATTTCCTGTCTGGTGGGGGAGGGAGAGAAAGAGAGAACAGGAAGTGAAGTAGGCAAACAGATGTTTAACAAAACATTAGAGGGTACTTAACAGAAGTTTGCGCTCTTTTCTAATAATTCGGTCAAAGCTTAGCACCTCCTGATTAGACCAGTATTTTCTCTTCTCTCCGACTTAAAGTAGTTCAGAATATTTCATGCAGCTTTCAGTCGTTTGCGCAGACTGAAATTATGAAACTGCTGTATGTGAATAAGAATGGTCATTTGAAACAGATTTTCTCATGTTTCTGATGTGTGAAGTTTATGCAGTAGTATTAGTGTTTCGCATGTCCATGAGTCAAGGTTTAAATGAGGATCAGCACTGTACTTTTTGGATAACTGAATTTGAGGAAAAAAGGGATGTTTTCCTTCTGTTGTTTTGGAGGGCTCTGAAAGTGTGCTCTTCTTTAACGTTGATGCCTAACTGCTGCCAGAAAACTCGATGCAATAAAAATACTTGGTTTAGACTGAACTTTACCTGAACCAAATATTAACTGATTGATTTTTTTTTTCTACATTGTTCTCCTTTATATAAACCTCATATAATTTAAAACAGGTAACAGTTTTAGATGTCTTACATGTGTGTGTGTTTAGTAAGGCAACGTGATTTGCAAGGTTAAGTTGAGCTCGTGTGCATTCCATTGCGTGCACTCTGTCTCTGCCTCCCTCCCTGTCCGGCTTTTCTGTACGTGGTTGAGGTTTGGGGTGGGTATTAGTGTAATCAGCAATTGGAAGACTAATGAAAGACCCTTAGGGGTAAGGTAAGGAGGGATGCTTTGTGCTCTGCAGGTAATCCCAACGCAGTCAAGTCAGAGCTAATGAAGGTGATAAATGTGTTGATCAGGGAAAGTGCAAGCAAGATGCTGCTGCAGGTAACTCTTAAATAGAAAAGTAGATTTTGTGTTTCCTGGCTCCTGACTTGTGACTCACGCTGTATGACTAGATGTTTCAAAAATGTGTGCATACAAGAAGATGGGTGCCTAAAAGTTTAGATGACACGCAATACTTAAAGTAGGGTGTGTGTTTTGTGGTTTGTTTTTGGTTTGTGGTTTGGTTGGCTTTTTTTTTTCCCCTTATGGTTAATATGACCTGGGCAAAATGACCAGGATAAATAGCTGCTTTTGAAAGGTCTGGTCAGTGAAGGGGATACGTGTTTTTTTTAAAAATTCTGCTCATGTTTAATTTTAATATTTCTGCAAAGTGCCCTAAAGTTCTACAGGTAAAAACACTCAACATGAAATGGCTGATCTCAATTTTTAAACCTTTGAAACAGTGTGTTGATATGTGGGGTGTGTGGTAGCACACAGGACAGTTTTCTATTTCTATTTGTGTCAACACAACTGAGTGTTGTTATGTAGTATGTGATTAGTCATGTTTACTTTTCCAGTATATAAGATACAGATGTCTTGAGACAATCTGTAGGAAAACTTTAGTTGGATCAAGCATGATATTTTTCCTTGAGTAATGCTTAGAAAATGTCAACTTCGAGCCAGCCTGAGGTTTTGCTTATTTTAGGGCTACTCAAACATATTATGGCATCTATCTTGGGTAACTAATTCAACCTAGGAAGAAACCTAGAGGTTATTCCTTTACAGTCATCTAGAATGTACCTTCAAACTATTTTCTTTACTTTTTCTAGAGGTATACAGTCTGCAGCAGGCAATACAATAAAAAATGTGATTTATATATCGTTTGAGCAAAGTGCTCCACCTGCCTTTATGGTGTCCCTCTTGCTACAAGTATTAAGGGCAGTTCTCTATTGGAATTACTCACTTTCCATGTGGCAGGACTTGGTATGGTTGAAGCCTTGTTAAGTTCCTTTCTATATTTTGTAGACCAGAATGTTTTCTGCCCTTTCCGTATCAAATCTTACATTTAAGTTTTGGGTTGGCTTTAAGTGCTGTCGTCAGTGTTTTAGAAGACTATCAATGTGAAAGGCTACAGGATAATGAAAATTGAGGTCTTAGTTCTGCAGGCTGTTAAGTAGATAGCTACTGTGTTTGTTTTGAAACAGCAGCTGATAATTTCAGCATGTCTTTTAGTTACCTGTTTAACTTCAAAGAACAGTTGTTTCAGCAATGTTTACTCACTTGCTTTGGATTCTAACACCGTAGTGGAGCTTGTTAAAATATGCAGGTAAAAAATAACACCAAAATCTAATCCTAAACTTAGGTTGTTATGCATTTTGATCATTAAACTTCTGAAGACTCGCTACTGTAAGCAGTGATCAAAATGGCCTGATTTCTTGACTGTGGTAGTGTGCTTGTCCTGTTATCTTCCAACTGTGTTTGCTGAGGTTTTCACCTTTGGTTACCTAGTGCTGGTGAATTGTGGTGCATGTCAGATTTCCTAGAGTTTAACATTCTGGAAGGGGTTTTCCTATTAACAGTTCGGAAAATGAAGGAGTGCAGTACTAAATATTCCTATTAGTAATCGAAGGCTACAGTTTGAAGAAAGATGCTAATAATACATAGATTAAAACAAACAAACACCCCCCTCCCCCCCATAAATCTGTTAGCTCTGTCTCGGTTTTGCCACAGGTTAATCAGAGTTCAACCTACGCTTAAATAATATCTTGTCAAAACAATGAAGTAATGCACTTTATCCTCATCCCCTCTTAGATTTGAAATGCAGGATGAGGTAATAATAACTGAGCAAAACCAGCCAGACTGCAGTGCAGAAACTGTTGTATGGACTCTTCCATGGGTCCTTCAAGGTGAAGAGTCTTTGCTATAAGCTAAGCCATGCTGGTGTCCGAATTTAAATTGTTCAGTAGTAAAGACTGTAATGGTGTTGAATTTCCATTGCAAGCACTGAGATTATAATGGTACGATTTTGATTATGATAATCTTGATTCCCTTTCTTTTTAAGGAGCTAGAGAATATGGAGAAAGAATGAGCTGCTCTTGTGAATGCATTGCAGCAGATGAGTTTTATACTCATTCTGTTCCACTTAATTAGCGGAGCTTTTTACAGTTGCAGATTTTATGAACAGTTCTCTTCTAGAAGATGTTGTTTGGGCTCTAGAAGAGGTGATTTACTCAAAATGGTCTTGGATATTGTGATAAAGTGGTGTTGGGAAGAAATTAGCAATACTATTAGTCGGGCATAAAGTAGTTGAGAGAAAAAGAGGATAAAATTCAGTTGTTTAGTGAACTCTCTTCATCATTAAAGTCACTAGTTGCACAAAAAGAAGTAGGAGGCAGTGAGTGTCCTGATTTAAAAAATGACTTGAAATTTGGTGTCACTGGAGTGTGACTTCTGCCTTAAGGAAATTCGTGCCATTGTTTGAGTATGCTGTAGGGCAAGTTTGGGAGCAGTTATCCAAATAGCTTAGCAAATCAATTTAATTTTCCTATCAACACTTTATTGCCTGCCTTTTACTGTAAATAAATTACAATTTCAAACTGCTTATCTTTTATTCCAATTCACTGTTATAGTAACAGTAGACTCCTGCATGAAGTGTGTAGTACTGTGTTGTTCTGGAGGCCTTTATATTCCTCATGTGCCAAAGTCACACACGGCACTGATATTTTTTCTTT
>NW_020955224.1:1535657-1586323 GCF_003031625.1 Empidonax traillii
TTTTTCTCCTTTTTTTTCTCCTTTTTTTTCTCCTTTTTTTTCTCCTTTTTTTCTTTTAGACTATACTTTCTAACCCAAAACTTAATTTACACCTCTTTGGATAACTTGGCAACAGTATTCTGCATGGTAATATTCCATGGAGTTGTTGGGACTGGTGTTATAAAACCTATGTTTTGGTGTTTTATGCTCTTTTTACTTTTTCCTCTAACAAAATGAAATTAATGTGTGGAATCCTAAAAGCAGGGAGGGAGGAAGAGTAATTAGATACAGATAAGGTAGGTTATCACATTTAATGGTGATATTATATAAATTTAATAAATATTATATGCAGTGAATGGAGAAGGAAGAGGTGGAGGGATTATAGTTTTTATTACAGACTGGAAATGTCAGGCTACTTTTTATCTGGTGTTGATCATCAGCGTGAGGTGACCAAGAGGAGTGAAATACAGTCTGGGACTGCTACCTGAGCATCTCCAGGCGTCCTAGTGAGCATGTACACAGCTGGTAGAGGAAACTCTTATCCCTCCTGCTGCTGGTAGATAAGCAGACAGCGTGAGGTCTGCTGACCTACTGCATGGAGCCAACCACTGAGGTTGTAAATAATTGGGATATCTTTCTTTTGGTTTTTCATATGTCAGAGCATCAAAAAGTGTTGTCTCACCTGGAAAAACTGTACAGTGGTGGTCTAACAATTCCAAATTCAAATAAACTAAAGAGCTGGATAGGGAGAGTAATATGGGTTTGCCTGTCGTGTACAGGACAGCAGAGCACTGCAGATGTGTTTGAACATAAATCATCTTTACTGTGACATGTTTTATTCTTCACAAAGCTGTGTGGTAAGTTAATAGCACTGTATGTGGACACTTCCTTCTTTTGAAGAGCTGTGGAAAGGAAAACGCTTTATGCTTTCAGTTTGGATTTTACATCTAGTAAGCCTTAAACTTTCATGTGAGCTTTAATAGGACAGGAACATCTTAAACTTCCCAATTATCCTCTGCTGAAGGAGGCTGGCAGTGCGTTTGAAACTTAGTAAACATTGACCAAATATGAGCATGAAAATAGTGAGGTGCCTAAGGTCTGATGAAAGCAAAGGAAACTGGTGATTGAACTGGTGGTGTATTCATTAGAAAAGTGATTGTAATTTGCTACACATAATCTCCAAGCTGTTTGTCACCAAGATGTCTAAGCCACATGCATTTTCCTCTTTTAACCTGGAGAGTTTTGTGGACCAGAAATGTCATTTCTGTCTGATAATGGCTAGCAGTAAAGAACACATGCAAACACAGGAGAGTTGGTTTCATCCAGGAAGAACCAAGCCGTGTTTCTAATAAATTACTGTTAGAAGTTTCTAGGACTTTTTTTTAATATAGTAATTTAATACCTGATTTTCCTTTTTTTTTAAATCCACAGATATTTGTTGTTAGAATAGTAGGCTTGATTATTTTTTCTGAAACAGAAAACAACCAAAAACTGTGCAAGGTGAAAGGAATGCTATGAAATAACAGTGATTAAATTCAGAGAGGTGAAGTGATTCCTAAATATAAGAAACTATACTTTTTTCTGTAATCCTGAAAACACCACCCAAGGAAAACAAGGTAGAACTACAAAACAAAACCTCAGGCAGTGTCAATTTGTTATTGCTATATGTTATGCAGCTATGCAAACAATCCTTGTCTGCTCCTAAGTAAGCAGTGTGAGAACTTGTTGAATTGGCCTTTTGTGTTCTGTGCTGTCATACAGTCTTAAATATGTTGAATAGCTGATTTTGGGCACTTCCTTGACTGAATCTTACGTTGGAAAACCTGTCTAATTCAGGGTTTGAAGAATGATGACTAAAAAGAACAAGTTAAAATGAGACAAGTTGTAGGAGGGATCTGAGGAATGAGATAAAAATATACTTAAGAGCCCCATCGGTCAGGAAGGAAATTTCACGGGTAACTTAATTGCTGCAATGTTGTTGAAAACCCAGCAAAAGAAATTGAGTAATGAAACATTACATAGATCTGTATTTCTGAAGGGCGTAGTAGAATGGTTTCTACTGTTCTGTTTAGGCTCAAACGTTTTCTGAAACTTCAGTCAACCTTTTTCCCCTGACTGCTGCTTTCTGTCATGTCAGAGGATGAAGTTTTTGCTGCTGCAGCAGAAGTACCTGGAATACCTGGAGGATGGCAAGGTCCTGGAGGCACTTCAGGTTCTACGCTGTGAACTGACGCCTCTGAAATATAATACAGAACGCATTCATGTCCTCAGTGGGTAAGTGTTTGGACTTTGAGAGCCCTTGCAGTGAAGTTTCCTGAGGAATTCTGTGGCTTTTGATAGCTGACATTGAGAAGGCTCAAGCTGTGTTAAAGTTATTATCCTGTTGATTAATAAGCTGTGGTGAGATGTGATAAAATGCTGAGTAAAGAATACTATTCAGTAGGCAGTGTTCTGTTTCAGATGCTTGAAAGCAGCCTGATGATTATTTACTTTTGTACTACTAGAACCCAAATTAATACATACCTGTGGATGGTCATCTGATCTTGAGAATTAATAGCCAGCTACCTTATAATTGAATTAAGTAGGTGGATATAATCTGTTTTGTTCTTAGATGAAAAGAAGTTACTTTACCTTCTGTAAAATCGCTTGTATTTTGTTTTCTTTTACTGTGGCCAGTTTGTAGACATTTGTTCTAAAGGTGTGTTTTCCTGTGAAATGGTTTCCTGCCCCTTTTCCTATCAATCTCAAGCTTAAGTCACCTGTTTCCAGTTTCATTAAGAATGTGATGATCTGTATCATGCTCAAAAGTGAAAAGAATGATTCCAGAAAGACTTGGTCTGTTGGTGTGTGTGCACTTTTTTTGAACAGGTACCTGATGTGTAGCCATGCAGATGACTTGCGTGCAAAAGCAGAGTGGGAAGGGAAAGGAACAGCTTCCAGATCTAAACTTTTGGACAAACTCCAGAGTAAGATGTTCTAGTGTTTAGCATTTCTTCTCACCTCTGTAAATCCTGTATATCTTACATATCTCAGGGAATTGACTTTACCTGCATTTGCTGGTTGTTTGCTTTTCCGGTATTTCTTGGTTAGTGGGGATGCCTTTAGGTGCCTTTACCCCTTTGATCTTCTGTGCCTAACCTTTTGCTGTCTCTGATAAACTATTTGCAATAGAAACTCTTATTTCTTACCTCTGCTGCATGCAGTGATGGTATAACTTTGTGATTAAATGTGTGGTTCAGGGAGGGATGTGTGTGTTTGTGTGTTACAAATGCCTGCTGTAGTAAGAGGTGAAAAACTTAAGTGTGGTCTAAAACCATTAGCAATACTACTCTTGGTTGATAGTGGTCTCATACTTCATTATGAATTACAGTTTCTCCTCTCTCTTTCTTGTAGCTGTTGTAATACTATATATATCTCAGAGTTGTAAACCCCATGGTATTCTTTGTTTTCATAGTGTTAATGGGTAATTCCTTAAGTGAACGCTGCTGATATTGGCGTTTTGTGATTTTACTGAGTTTTTTAAATACCAGGTTAGCTTGTGTAAATGGAGCTTGTTGACCATGACAATATGTTCTATAACTGCAAATACCTTGCATACAGCTCTCCTTTCCAGGAGTTCACGCTTCCAATTCCAGGTGTGTAGCTGTAAATTTGACAAGCTGTGTACTTTATTTACTAAGGTCTCTTCCAAAACCACTTAAATCAAAGTATGCTCTTAGTTGTAACTTGCTTTTGATAAGTCTTTTTTTTTTTTAAATGTGATTGTATTTCCTTCATAACTCCCCCACAGCCTACCTACCCCCGTCAGTGATGCTTCCTCCAAGGCGTTTACAGAACCTGCTCCGTCAGGCTGTGGAACTACAACGGGACCGGTGCCTATATCATAATACGAAACTAGATAGTAATCTAGATTCTGTCTCGCTGCTAATAGATCACGTTTGTAGTAGGTAAGAAACCCTCGTGACTTTAAGATGGGCAAGAGTATCTTTTCTTTGTCTTTTAAAGTAATCTGATTGTACCTGCTCTTAGCAGGAACACGAAAACTATTCTGAGTTGGTTTAACAGGATTTTACTGGGAAGGGACAGTTCTCATTAAAGGAGTGGTGGAGGTGGGGAGTAGAGAAGGTGTGTTTGGGACATTTTGGTACGTGAACATGGAGTAGTGGGGTCAGACTAAAGCTTTAAAATTTTAATCAGATGGGTATGAATAGAAGATAGTACTAGGCTAATCCTTAGCCACTTGTTTCTTGTAATTTTGGACAGCCAGTTGATTTATGCATCAATATATGATTGCTGTGTTTTTTCATTGGAGAATCACTAGTAAGTTATTTATCCAGACTGTCTTCAAGATTACTGGAATGCAGAAAGCCTATAGAAGCATACTTCTATGAAATCAGCTTTCAGCTATAACTTTTAATAGTGGACACAGGTGCTTTTATACACAAAGGTTAAAGCAGAGGAGAAATGTGCAATAGATGTTTCTAATTTGCGCAGTATAAAGAACTATTTTCTCAGAATTGTGAAGTAGTAAGAATTGAATGTCTTACACGTTTCTATTGGCTCTTTAGGCTATCTCAGTAATGTTTTTTCTGTTAACAAAAGGGAGGCTGCTTCTGAACCTTCAAAATGCTATACTGTGGGAGACATGAAGCAGGAAGATGTTTGTTTTTAACAAATGACTGACCTGAGCGGTTTTTCTTCACCCAGCAAAACTCTGCTAAGGACCTAAAAACTCAGTGTAGCTTTTATGGAAAACTACTGTGTGTGCTGCAATGAGGGAATGAAGGGCAGAACATCTAGAAAGTGAGGTTGTATAGGATACTTTTATATGTTTGTTCATGTAATACGCTAACACTTGGGCTTACAGGGAAATTGTTTTCATGTTAAGGTTGGCTCATCTGAGAAAACTAATTAAGAACTGATGAACTTGGCTGCTTTGACTTACATTTCTTGGAATCTCTTTTTAAAGATGCAGACTTCCATAGCACTTCACTATGTGAAGTGTAGCCATCTTAAGGTTTTAAAATTATTATCTTTGGCACTTCATGTATTCAAGTAACTTTTTTAGCTTGCAGTTTTGCTACATTGCATTATTTCAGCAGCTGTGTGTGTATGTGTGTGCAGACATTTCATTGTTGCCCATTTTAAGAGCTATTGGAAGTGATCATATACTGGTATTGTGGCTTCAGAAGTGAGTCTTAAAATCAGACTAACAAACAGATTTAATTTTAGTCTTTAAACAAGTCCATAAATAGTCTTGAGTGTTCAGTAGGGGGTTTGATGTGATTAATCAAACCCCACAGAGCATTCAAGCTGACTGTGAAAAGTGTGGTTTACTGAAGTCGGACTAAGTAGAGCCAGATATAAAAGCTACTGCATGCAACAAATCTGGGCTTAAATTTCACCCGAGTCTATTTGCTGACAAGAAAGTTTGGCCATAGTTTGGGGTTTTGTTAGTTTTCTTTAACCTAAAGTAGTACTTCCTAAACTTGCATATTTGGTATACATATACATACCTAGATACTCACAATTACTGTAATTAAAACAAAAACCCACAACCCAACAACAATAAAAACCCCAACAAAAAAAGTGCCCCAAAAGCCCACTTGAAAATAAAGGCTTCCATTCTGTTCTCAACTCAACCTATTGTACCTACCTGTTGCAGGGGTCTGAGTTCAGTGTGTGGTGTGCTGTACGTGCTGCCATGTTTGGGCATATTGAGGTGAGTTAGACAGTGGAAGCCAAATTTTGATGAAGCTGACAGAAGTAACAGTAGTTCAATAGCTTAGACAATTTAAGTCCTGTGCTATTTAAATGATAGAACACTGACAACTTTCCCTTTTTTTGTTGGAACTAATCTGATTTGGACTTAACGCAGTATTTTGATTAAGCATGCTTGAATTGCACTAATAGGTAAAATGTTTAACTAAAACTTACTTTGTAAGAGTGGAAGATGAGAGTGAGAAACTGCTGGGAGTGAAGGTGAAGGATTTCATCTTGCTGTGCCTGATATTTTGATAATAGAGAACTCATGTTCTTGGGGATGGTAAATTTTGATTTTGAGAACTTTCAGCCTTGTTGGGTATTCTGGGATTTTCTTGTTTGTTTGGTTTTTTGTTGATGAATAAATCTTTCATTGTATGTACAGGGAGTGCAAAGGTAGCTGTTTGATGATTTACTTGTAATTTTGAACTTGTGTAATACAAGAACAGATAACTTAATTAGGTGCTTTATTTCAGTATGTAACATGATTCAGGTTTTTTGTGCTGAACAGAACATTTTGTAATGAAACACTTCAAAAAAGATAAACCTTTGTGGTACTATAATATCTAACTACCAAACCCAGGAACTGTTAGACACCTGGTTCTGGTTTCTTATTTCAAGACTGCTGCTATTTCCTTCTGCAGAAGGGTTATTTAATGTAGCTGTGCTGTCTTTGAAGTCAGACTTGCTGAGTTGTGCGTTCTGCTAGTTAAGAGAACTTTTTGTGGGGGTGCTCTGATGTGACTGAGTTGTGAGTAGCATAATGCACTATTGGGATGTGTCTCCAGCAGCTATACCAGCTGTTGCCCTTTTTAGGACCATAAAGGCCACCTTACTATAAAAACTCTGTACTCCAGTATTACAACTGCTTGCTTTTCATGTCTGCAAAACCTTGGCTGCTTTTCTTAAGCTTTAAAATGCAAGAGCTGTTGTTCCATAGAGTATTTTTTTAAAATGAAGTGTGCTGAAAAGGCTTTCCTGGGACATAGTGTGGCCCTTGTACTTTGTATGAGTTAAAAACTCGCCTTCTAGAGCAAGTTGTTGCTGAGTAAAAACATTAACTTATTATAATATGGCTAAATAATAATGAAACACTCTTCCTGTAGGTGCACATGTCTGTGGCTTACCTACTTCCCTGTAGACTTCAAGGAAAACAAAGTCTTTTTTCATGGGTGGGGCTTTTTACCTTGGGTTCAGTGTTCTTTCAGTGGCAACTAGACAGTTCCTGGTCAGCTTAAAGCAGGAGCAGAACACACTTGTGTTTCTCTATAAACAAATAAGTAGACATACCCAAGGAAGCCAACTGCAGATATGTATATGTACAATTTGTTTATCCCCCCCTACCATAAGACAGGGAATAAGACTGTGTGGTTGTTCGGTGCTGCTCGATAATCTCTAGTCGTGGACTAGGAAGCCCCTTCTAGTAAAAAAAAATTACTGAGAAGGTATAGACCTTATATTAAGCAGAACTTTTTCTAGCTTCAGGTAAGAAGTAATTTTTCAGGTGTCTGTCAGCCTGGCTACCACCAAACTGTATTTCTAAACACAAAGGTGAAGGAAGTAAGTTTTCTGTTCAAATGATTGGGGGAGGATGCTTGTTTTTCTTCCTTTGGGGAGGGGCATGTTGTGTTTTGTTGGGGTTTTTTTAAGCCAGTTTATCTCCAGTTAAAGTTACAACTGCACATTCCAGGAGACTGACATTACATTAGTAGCATCGTGTCCCATCAGAGTTGTGTTGCCCTGTTGTACTGGGTGCCGTAAAAACTCAGCCTAAGACCAAATCACTTCAGGATTCCTGGAGTTCGAGGAAAAAATGTGTGTGTGACTATTATTTAGTGCATCTGACCAATGAACTCGCAGTTGTTGCACTGTTACATCTGCTGTAAAAGCCTATGTTTTATCTTAGCTCTTAAATTCTTAATTGAGAGCTCCTAGGCAAGATGTAAATGAAATATGTCCCCAGTTTTTGCCTAACTTAATATTTTGACTGTTAGCTTTTTCTCAGTGTGTAACTAGAATACTAAATATTAGCCCTAGAGGAATGTTCTGACTCCTCTTCAGTAGGTTATGATGTAATATTTTGTTTGATAAACACAACATTTTATGAAATAATGTAGATTTTTGTGAGTTAAGCTTTTTAAACTCAGTGGTATCTTGTTAGTTATGCTTAGATACTGTATGTGGTACTCTGCAAGAAAGTGAAAAATGGCGCAAAGTGAAGGCAAAGAAACATCTAACTTATTGTGAGGCCATATTCAAGAAGAAAACTCTTAAGGAATAATCACTTCTAAAGAGTGGGCAAGATATATTAAAGTGAGTTAGATACCTACAAAGACCTCATGTGTAAATAAAACGTTGGACCTAGGGTTTAAAGAAACTTGGACTCCAATATTTTCTATACTGGTGCCCTCTTAATGAGGTCAGTTTTATCCCAAGCTATATGAAAGCATAACAGTTTATGTGAGTGAGATAAGAATAGTTCTGTGTTCTTAGACTTAGTTAACAATCACTTGATGACTACCAGATAAGACACTTCATTCTGTACTTATTTGAAGCAGCTGTTAATAGAGGAATTTTCTGAGTTGTGTGGCCTTACATTTAAATAAGGTGTTTGGTTGGTTGGTTTTGTTTTTTAGTAGCTTGACTTTCAAAAAATGTCTTACTGCTTGCTTATTAATCTGCAAATACCTGCCTTTCTTTTCCCAGGAAACAGTTCCCATGCTATACACAGCAGATACTAACGGAGCACTGTAATGAAGTGTGGTTCTGCAAATTCTCCAACGATGGCACTAAACTAGCAACAGGATCTAAGGACACAACTGTTATTATATGGCAGGTTGATCCAGTAAGTGTGCCAAGTGTTAAAATGTGTGTGACTTGTTTTTCCCCTCCCTCTCAGCTTTCTCTTGCTAGGATGAAACCATAGGACACTTGCAGGACAGGCTAACAGGTACTATAGCCCCCTTGACTAGGGTATTTTCCTGGGATGTAAAAGCCCAAAGATCCAGGTCAGTGTAAATTAGTGAAGGAGGACACTTGTTAACCTGATGGCAGCTTTGGGGCAGGAACTTAGTGTACTCCTAATTGGTACCACAGGGTAGAGCCTGCTGTTGCCCTCCAGGGAAGATTCTTAGCTTGAAGGCCTCAAAGCGCTGGGTGAGAGTGGAAGGAGCATGGCAATGAGGAACCTTTCTTCTAAGTCACCCTGAGAGTTCTGTGTTTTGTATGTGACTAACCCCTTTGTTATCTTGCTGCTACTAATACACATGGATTTAAATACTCTATTGGCTTCACCATTTATTACTTTATCCCTGACTAATAAGATAGTATGTGCTAAACTAAAAGTTGTATCAGGATACCACTTTGTGAGACAAAGATCTAAACATGCTGGCATGTGGAAGTATACTCATCCATTTTCTTTACAGACTGCAGTTGTAGGTTTTGATAATATGTGGCACTATTCCTCTTAAATCTTGTAGCTGTAGGATATTTTATATCTTTTTCCTACCCATATCTATTCTTACATAATTAAAAAGGTTGAGTGACAAATTTAATCTAAGTCTGTTTTAATTGACTCAAAAATGATTATGAAAGTTTATTTCATAACGATTGAAAATTGAATGAACTTGAACACATGCCTGGAACATTTGAAGTTGCTAATTTTTGGAAAACTATCAGAAATGAGATTCTTACAGTCTTTTAACAATGCATGGTATGCAAAATAGTAGACGAAAGGTTTTTTAAATCCATACTGACTTTCAGTAGAATTTGAGAGCTGAACTTGATTATTTTCTTTTATTTCAGGTTAGGAGACCATATAGTCTGTGTCCTTTTTGGTATTAAAATGATGGAAGGACTTAAAACCCTTTCCCACGTGCATAGTTGACGTGTAGCCTGTGGACTAACAGCAGTGCCATCCATGGCTTTTTCAGGCTTAAGAACTGCTGTGGTTTGTGTGCTACTGGGGCCAGTGTGTGCTGGGCCAAGAGCTGCGGAGCAGCAAAGCTGACTTCTGTTATTTAGTTTGGAAATATCAGTATTTTGTTATTGGTTTTGTTTTAACAAACAGTAATTCTAAGTAAATTAAGGATCAAGTGTTTTTTTGCTGTTAACTTATCACTTGGTTGTAGACACCCATCTTCCTTTTATATTGATATACCAAACATCTTGCTTAGCATATCTTACAGTGAATCATTAGCTGATATCTGGTTAATAAAAGCAAACAAATATTTTGTGAGTGTTTTTAGGCTAACCTGTTTGAACACGGTTGCTAAAGAAACAAATCTTTTAAATAGCTAGTGGGAAAGCAGCTTTATAGCATTTTATCGGGTTTTCTTCTTTTTTTGAATTCTATTTTAAAGAAACTGAAACCCTTTCAAGTAGGTGATGTCTAAATAACACTAGGCCATATAACTCAAATAATTCATTTTCATGTTGCCAGAGCACTTGTCTCACATTTCCTGTAGCAGTTGAGAATGTTTTTTGAACTGTAAGTCTAATCAGGTTTTCAAGGCTTTAGGTATTTAGATTTATTCTAATCTGCATATATAAACTACATGAAAACATCTATTCGACACTGTCTGGGTGAGTGATGGGAGAAGACTGTTTTAAATGAACAGTATTTGTTTTTCCACACATGTCATGTGTATGAGAATCCTTCATTTCTCCCTTTTTTTTCATCACCCTTCTTGAAGTGTAATGACACTGCTTCAGTGTGTCTTCTTCATTTCATCCCATGAATTTCTTATTTCTTTTCTAAGACACACCTACATGTCTAAAGTATCTTAACCCATGGCTCAATTTCCATTTTCATTTGTTAATTTCAGAGTTCTTACTCAGACTCAACAGCATTAAATAACGTCTTGAGTGAACTTGGTTTGTGTGTTGATGCATCATTTGACTCTTACGCAGTGTGGCAGAATCTTAAGAGCAAACAGGATAACCATACTTGGTGCATCACCTTGCCTAGTCTGCATCTCTCTTTCTCAGAGTTCTCCTTTAACTTGCTCCTTACAAAAATCTCCTGCACTTTCTGAAAACTGTTGACAGGTTTTTGGCTTTTCAGCCAGGGAGCTTAACTGCTGACTTAAATTGATGCCTGAATAGTTGTTTCTTACACATCACAAAAATTTGGATGATGTAAGGGATAGAACTTCTGAGATTTCTTGAGGTGGTGGGTGGGAAGCAGATTGACTACATTTGGGCAAGTTTGCCTGAAATTCCATTGACTGCTGTTTTAGAGCAAAACATGGCATAGCAGTTTGGCTGTATTTAGAGAGATGTATGAGAGCAGTATGGAAGATAGTAACAGCCACAGAGTTCTGTCATTAGAAGAGGAATATCTCGTGTGTCTTGCTCCTAATGAGTTTCGAGTATGCTGAAGGGACTGGCTACTTTAATTCTGTTCTAAGAAGAAATACATTAGTGGCAGGCAGGCTCCAGGATGTGAGATGATGTCAGATATGATTCAGTTTCCTTGCAGATCGTTTTAGCTACAGACACAGCTGTGTCTAATGCAGTCCAGGAGTAATGATTAGAATGGAAAAGGGGTCTTGAGGAGGTCCACTCATTTGCCCCTCTTTCTGTGTACTTTGAAGATTATTCTTAGCTTACTTTCTTTTGAGGAATTTGCTTTTTCTAGTCAGCAGAACCCTCAAAGCTGCAGAGGCTGGCTGAGAGTCACCAAATTCCTTGCAAAAGATCCCACAAAACAGTCCTTCAGGTCACTCTTCCTCTATTCTTTCTCTTTAGAATCAAGAGGTGCTCTGTTGATTAATACTGAAACAAAAGAAAGAGAAGGAACAATTAGAGAAATCAAGTTAGATCTTTTTGAAAAAAATTTGGAGATATAAGCATCTGCCATGCAGGGAAAAAACAGGGAAGAGGGAGAACAGTTTGATTTCCCTTTTCCAAGAGGCTTCACAAAAATTGTCAGCAGTTTAACAAGCTCTGTTCTACTTTCTGTACATGCATGTTGTTGTCAGGAGTCAGTGCTAATACTGTATTGAAGCGTGTTTCTATATTTAGGAAGCCAGTGTGTGGTTGTTTCACAGTATCTCACTGTACTATTTATTTTTATAAGCTTGTTGAAAGTCAAGTTCCTCTGACAAGGCAGCAGTAAAACAGTTGTAATATAAAGATGATACAAGATGCTGCATGTGCCAAGTATGCTTCATTCACTAAATCTGGCAGAAAACAGCTTGCTGTAGGCAACACTTTAGGAACACCTCTCAAGGAAGTTTTTAAAAATATCTTTCTGTAAAACTTCTTCCTTGAGCAGCACACACAAGATACGCTCAAGTTTCTAAAAATATTGGCACTTCAAGGTTTTCCTTGTCAGCCTACAGAAGGTTTTGGTTCTCGGTTTAACTGTACCAGGCTTCCACCGTGCCTTTTAAGCAAGTAACTTAATTCTGTAAAATATAGATAATATTACTTTCATATTCCAGTAGATGTAAAAAGACTTGACACTACAGAAATCTTGTGTACTAAAGCAAGTGAAATGTAATGCAAAACTTTGTGCACAGTGGTATTTTGTGAGTCTTGCATTTAGAATCACAGAAGATTAGAACAAAAATTACTAACAAGTGTTCTTGTTTTGCACTTAAAAGCTTTCATTTCCTGGCCTACTCTGTAAACTGGCAGTTGCTCTTCCAGTGGGAGCATGTTCATGTCTCGCAGGTGACAAGCTGCTTAGAGTAAACTTGCTGTACTGTACTTGGACACACTGGATATGTGAAATTTAGTAGGAGTTCATTTGCATCGTCTCAATAGTATCTCTCTTGTTCCAGGATACTCACCAGCTAAAACTACTTAAGACATTAGAAGGTCATGCATATGGGGTCTCTTACATTGCTTGGAGTCCAGATGACAACTACCTTGTTGCCTGTGGCCCAGATGATTGTTCTGAGCTTTGGCTCTGGAATGTACAAGTAAGTGGTGACTAAGAGTGAAAAATAAAAACGTTGTGGTCAGCCTGCTGCTTTTGTTTCAGTATGTGAATACTTTAGGTGTGGAAGAAGTAACTGCTACAAACTTTTGTGAAGATGTTGACTATAAAGAAGAGATGCTGCTCTCCCTGTCTCCCTTTGAATTTGAAAAAATAATTATGGCAGCCTACAAATTCTGTGCTCAGTTTGTACAGAACTGAAATTAGAATTCAAGTCTAAGTGCCTGGGATCGTGCAGCAGTTCTGGTGCATCTAGTTATGGATCTTTTCTGAGAAGGGATGGTGTAAATGCATAGAACCTTAAAGAGGTTCTGAAGAGAGGGACAGCAAATTAATCAAGAGAAGCAGAGGGCAGAAATATCATTGAAGGGAAGCTCACTGATGATTTTAACAAGTAGCAAAAGTAAGATAGAAGCTATTTTACTCTCTGAAACCCTCCCAGTGATGTTAGTGAAAGATCCACAGAGGCTTAAATTTATGATTTCAGAACTTCATCTTTCAGTCAGACACTAGGGCATTTTGCCATTTCCTTCATGAATTTGGAAATCACTTTCTGCTGTTGAATTTTATGGGCACTTGAGTTGATATAAAAGCTTCTCTTGCCTCAGTTGTGAGCTGTATAGTCTTCCTTGTGCTGTCTTGGACTCTGAACTAATTTAGTTTCCTAAAACAAAAATGTTCCCTTTTTTCACCCTTGGAACACTTTTCTTCTGTTTAATTGACTAAATTGGCTCAGTGAAAAGCACTAGAGCTGGCACAGGGGAACAGAGAGAAGCCCTTACTGTTCTGACAATGGTAAGCCACTCATTGGTGTTCTGTCTTGTGAAACGGTAGCATTATACACTGGGGATGAAAGCTGAATTTTGGCCTGGAGAGCTTCAGCTCAGGGAGGAAAACATTCTAAATACTGTGACACTGTTAGCTTCTTACCAAAATGTATTTTGTCATCTGTCTTTTCCTCCTATAGTCTCCTTCTCTCTTCTTGTTTTCAATGTTTGTTTGTTTATTTCATTTGACAGTGCTTCTCTTGCTCTTGACTTGTTCTTGTAATTTCTTTTCATTCCACACTTTACTCATAATATTTCAGTTGTCTGACACACCGGCTAATCTGTCTCTGTTGATTTGAGGGACAAAAGAAATTGTCCCAAATAAAGTCCACAATCACTGGAGATGCTAAAGTAATACTGCCTTCTTACTGCAGTATTCATAGATTAGTATTGCTTTTTAATAAACATGTTGAAATACATGCACTACCCAAACACTACACGTGTCAGATAAAGTTATCAGTGCCTTTTTGGGAAAGGGTTCTGGTGTAAGGCCTTGTTGCTTTTATTTTACAGACTGGGGAGCTGAGGACAAAGATGAGCCAGTCTCATGAAGACAGTTTAACAAGCGTGGCCTGGAATCCCGATGGGAAGCGTTTTGTAACGGGAGGTCAGCGTGGACAGTTCTACCAGTGTGTAAGTTCTCTGCCTCTGTCCCATTGAAGACAAAGCAAGAAATTAAATTTTGGTGAAATCTGAGGTTCGTGTTTTTTTCAGGTTTTTCATGTGTGTGTACACTAAAGCTTCCGATCCTTTGTAATTGAAAGAAGCAATACGTTAATGCAAGTATTTCAGCAGCACTTCTGTGTGTAGCAGTTCGAAGGGTTTGAGCATCTTTGGTCTGCCTAAAGGAGGATTTGTGGTGTCGGAATTTTTTCTTAACTCCTCCAGAAAATACACTAATAAAAAGTAGTGCCCTTGTCCACAAATGTTGTTTATTCCATAGAATTTTGACTACATCTTTCTTAGTTTTTGCATGCTGCCTTTGCTCGTGTAAACAGAAGTTTGAAACCCTCGTTATCTGAGTAGTGTTGATTTTGGATGGTGGTCCACCGTCTCACCCTGTTCTTGATTATTTGTCACCTGAGTTGGTGCCCAGAATAATAGTGCAGTATGTAAACCTCACTCGCTGCGAAGGTCAGCTGAGTGACTTGGTGTAGATGGCACATGTCATGCACGAGAAAATAAGTGACAAAAGGGATTCTCAGCTCTGCAGGGAGATTCCTACAAAAGCCCTCAGTTATGACAACCAAGTCCTCCCTTTTAAAGGGTAAGATTGCTTTCTGTAGCAATTGTCTGAACAGAAGGTGAAAAAGATACGTGTCACAACTCCTCAGAGATCTGACACTAATGGTTTGGTTTTTTTTTTTTTTGCTTGTTTGTGTCTTTTTTTTCTTCTTTTGATCAGGATTTAGATGGTAATCTCCTTGACTCCTGGGAAGGGGTGAGAGTACAATGCCTTTGGTGCTTGAGTGATGGGAAAACTGTTCTAGCGTCGGACACACACCAGCGAATTCGGGGTTATAACTTTGAGGATCTCACAGACAGGAACATGTAACTACTACCTCTTTCTTTGGTTTTGAATTCCTGCTTCTTAGTGTCAGAAGAAGATTGAGGAAGGATTTGGGAGGCAGCATTATTAAAATGCTCTCAGTATTAAAAGAAGACAAGAATAGTGTGAGACAAGAACTAGTGAGTAAGTTCCAGGAAGCAGCATTAGATCAAGTATTAGAAGTAAATTCCTAAGCACTAGAGTGGATGTTTTGACATTTCTATCATCAAGAGTTGTAGTCCTCTCAATTCCTGGCATATTTTAGAGGATCCTGCCTTGAATTTAGGAGTTGGAGTTGATGTCTGAAGTCTCTTTTGGTCTTGGGAGTTACCATAAGTATAAGCAAGCTATTGCAGGCCTGGCTTATACTGATGTGTAGAGACATACCTAATTTCAAATTCAGAATTGTCTTTTCCTGATAATATTTCAAATACAGGACATGCCTTTTACTTCGGTGTTGCATCGTTATCTGGTTACCTTGACACTCGTGTCTTATCATTTCAGAGTACAAGAAGATCACCCAATTATGTCATTTACTATTTCAAAAAATGGCCGTTTAGCTTTGTTAAATGTAGCAACTCAGGTGAGTTGGTGATGTTGAATAGAAATGCAAATAAATCTTGCAAATGCTGCCTGTTCCTAAATACTTCTGTGTGAGTTGGGATATTTGATATTAAACAGCTGTATATCATGTAATATTAAGGCTTTAATATTCACAGTTAGAGCATGGAATTTTCTGAAAAGAAGCCAATCTCATTCTTGAGACTGAATTTTTTTTTTTTGACTGATTTATGCTCAAGAGTTTCATATTGTGAAATATGTACTACTAAATGTTATTTAACTGGCTTTTGCATCAAAAAGCCAGGTACAGCAAGAATTGTGTCAGGTCAACATGTCTAGGGGCATGAGAATTGGATTTCATTTATCCGGTTCTGCTTTTGGAACCTTGGATAAGAAAAGGAGCTTTCAGATTGGAAGGGACCAAAGGCTGAAAGTTTATTGTTTTGATACATCTTTACTCTCTTTGTCTAGTAACAGTACTGAGGTTGGCTCTGAAGTAGTGTACTCTTATGCTTAATTTTTCTCTCATAGTTCAAAAAAAATGCCATTAATAATGTTTGATGAAATTCCTTATATTTATTATTTCCAGGGAGTTCACTTGTGGGACTTACAAGACAGAGTTTTAGTGAGAAAGTATCAAGGTGTTACACAAGGATTTTACACAATTCACTCGTGTTTTGGAGGTCATAATGAAGATTTCATCGCAAGTGGTAGTGAAGGTAACACCGTTCTCCCTTCTGTAGAGAACTGGAACACTCTATCCTTCCTGTACCTTAATTTTGTAGGTGACAGTTGCTAACAACATTAAAAAAGCAAGCAAACTGGTTCATGAAATAAATTTGAGGCATGCTGAGATGGAGGCATACTTCAAGAACTAATTGTGGGCTAGCAGAGGGAATCTTCTGAGAGGATGGTACTACTAGAAAGCATTAATGACTCTTTTGTGTTGCTCCTCTAAAGCAAAAGCATCTGCACAACTTTAATTAAAAAGTGAGTGAGGTGTGCTTGAGGATTTTTCTTTTCGTGGTGTGATATTTAGACTTATGGTTTGAGCAAAAAATACTCCTGGGGAATAACAGCTTCATTTACCTGTTGAGGGTACAGGTGTGGTAAGGTTATTTTAATTTCAGTAGTCATTCTAATTGCAGACAGTAGTCTCAAATTAAGCAAATTGACGTAGTCTGGTACGGTTTCCTGGTGATCAAAGGCTTTGTGGTATGCTTTTATTCAGTTGTCTTTGGCAAGGGCAAAAATTTGTAAAAGGTTTATATCTTGAATTGGTTCAGTTCTGTCACTATAGTGCCATCACCTGCCATGTAGGTCACTTAAAATTCAAGCTTATGCAGGACTAAGAATTACACTTGGAATATGTCAACCATCACTGTGAGTGCTATGTATCTGTAAGATGTTAGGAAACGCTACTATTCTTTTTTGGAAAATACCAAATATGTCTAAAATAAAACCAAGTTTCACCCTCTGACCATATCCAGGGGAATATGACTGAAGGGCAGCACCTCCAGTCTTCCAGTCCAGTGTGAACCTCTTTTGATGGTTGAACTTGGTTTGAGAACCAAGTACCCAAAAGTTCAGGATTTGTTTACCCATAACTACGTGTAGGTGTAGATACTGGAGTGCACCCATCCTTTTCTCCCCTATTTATTTACTCTTTATTATCTTCATTGTCTAAAAACTACTGAGCAGTAGTTGAAACTGATGGTACTTTATCTACTTAGACTTGAACTGTTTGAAGCTCTTGCCTCATTGTACTGATTGTTGCAAATGTGGCTATTGACAAAGTCTGTTTTAAAAACTAAGCAAACAAACAAAAAATAACAGATCACATTGTCATAGTCTCTTTTAAAATAATTGATTACATTGTAATACCTCTAAAAGCATATTGTCAGTTATGTAGGGCTTTTTCTTGTCATTGCATCAATAGCAAGAAAATAGAGGTGTCTAAGAGGGGGATCAACTACTGCCTTAATGTAGCCAATTGTTTTTTCCAAACCAAAATACTGGTTTGTGTTTAGGCTTTGATTCTCCCACACAGCAGAGATCTGTGTGTCCTTACACTTGACTGTGTAAGCAGAGTGTTGGTTGCATGGATATGGAGTCTCTTGCAATGGTTAAGTGGAATGTAAGCCCAGCCAGAGCATTTGTGTCAATAGGAGTACATGTAAAGGTGGTACACTGCAGTGAGCTGCTTCAGCAGAAGACAGTTGTTACCACATGGTTCCGTGATGCTTTTCTAGCAGGTAGGTCAGAGAGCAAGTTGGTTTTATAGGGGGTTGGGAGGAGGAACAGAGGAAGATTGGTTTGTTTGCAAACAGCCTTCAGAATGACGTCTACATTAAAGCTTTGCAAAGAGGTTAAAATACTTCCATTTGAGATGCTAGACCTGAATACCAGGCTTTTGTGTTATACTTGCAATTTTTACTCATTCAGTTTGTGCAGCTCTGCTTGGAATATCCCACAGCCATTACTAGACAGGTAAACCCACAGCCTTGTTATAGGGTGCTAGGCTACAGCTGGGAGACACTCCCACCCCCAATTTATTCTTAACCATGGTTGGCTGTGAAGCAGTAACACTTCTTTAAAAATTGCAGTAGAGTGTCTAACCAGTTTGCTGTTCTATTTCTAGGATGCTGCTAGAAGTAATTAAAAACTTTCCATCTAGGGTTGTTTATTGCATCTGCTTTAATAAGTACAAATTGATATCTTTAAATACCACAGAATAATTGTTAAAGACAGTAATAGGTCACAATTTGAGCCATTAAGTTTTGCCCTCCCTCACTTGCTCTGTTTGTGCTTTCACTGGAGTGTTGCAGGTTTTAAGTATTAAGATGTTTTTCGTAAACTATAGAGCTGTGATCTTATCTAGCAGTCATCAACAGGAGGTGGTTATAAGGAGGCCTTAGTACTCATGACTTTATAATACCTTCACTACTCTGTAAATACAATTACTTGAGGGGGGAAAAATCTACAGGTCTTCCTTTTGAATAAGATTATGACTCTGTACCTATAATTAGAGTAGCTTGGTTTCTCTCTTTAGCCATATATTCTCTTAACTTGCATTGTAGTCAAATGTTTTTCTTCAAATACCTAGTGTAATAGACTTCAGCTGTTAATGGAACAGCTTGACCTGTGTTCTTTTGATCACTTTTAGATTAAAAATTGTTAGTTCTATTGCACACTTGGGACACAGGTTTTAGACACAGCTTTTGCAACATTAATGAGAGCCGAGTTGCTGAGAGCTTGGGAGGAAGTGCTTTGTTTGGTGTTTGATACCACCAATCACTCTGTGCAGGACAGTGTTTCTCAGTCTCCTTTAAATGTGGGTTTGGTGTAGATCACAAAGTATACATCTGGCACAAGCGCAGCGAGCTGCCGATTGCGGAGCTGACAGGGCACACTCGTACAGTCAACTGTGTGAGCTGGAACCCGCAGATTCCATCCATGATGGCCAGCGCCTCCGACGATGGCACTGTTAGGATATGGGGACCAGCGCCTTTCATAGACAACCAGGATATTGAAGGTAAAAACCTGTGTGTTTACTAAAAAAAAGTTACTGGGTTTTTTGTTTGCTGTGGTTTTTCTGTTTGTGGGTTTTTTGTGGGGTTTTGTTTGTTTGGTTTTTGTTTTGATTTTGTTTGGTTTTGCTTTTGTGTTTGTGTTTTGTTTTTGTTTGTTTTGTTTGTTTTGGTTTTTTTTAGTGTATGAATGATTTTTATCTAAATTCTCCATGCTGTGCAATAAAAAAGAAACAACTGGTATTTCTAAAATTATTCTGACATGGCCCCATAGAAAACTGTGGTGTCACTAAGACCTCAGGATTATATTAACTTATTTATGCAGACATCTTAAAAAATCTTGCCTCCAATGCTTAAGGTTTAATAATGTAAAATGTTATTAAAGTTTAAATAACAAGTTCTAATCACACTGCAAGTTGAATAATGGTATTGTAATGCTTACAAAAGGAATCTCCAAAGTCTGGAGAGAGTGTGAAGTTTTCCCAGGAATAACTCTTAAGAAATGGAACCTTTACTAACCATCAGCAATTACATGTGTCCAGGGGAGAGAGAGAGACAGTTCTCCCGTTTTTTGCTGCCAAACTGTGCACGTGTTCCCAGCCCTTCTTGCCTCCCCCAGGGCTGCTAACAAGATGACTGCTGGGGAGTTGTGCTGCAGTTTATATGAATCTCTCGCTTCTTACTACAAGGTTGAATATGTATTTGCAGTGGATATTAAAATGAAGTACAGTATATCCTATTGCCACAGGATGACATGAATACTGGGTGTGGATACAATGTGTTCAAGAGGAACCTGGGCAGAGTAATCAAAAAGAAATCCATTAACTGCTATTAGAGAAATAAACACCTCTAGTTCAGAATGTCCCCTCGGTAAAAACGGCTGAAAATTGGAAGGATATTAGGAGGAAAAATTACCTCCTCTCCCTACACAGTTGTGCTTTCTGACACATCGGCTTCTGGTCTTGACCTAGGTGGACCAGCTTGGCTAATGTTTGTAACACCTGGAATGTACCCATAAGGAGTCAGAGCCTGCCATCCAGTTGGTTTTGTTGTTTGGTTTTCTCTAGCTAGCTGCTTGCTCACTCTTTCTTAGTTCCTACAGAAAATGGACTAATAAGTGCCATAACTACCAAAACAACAGAAAACACATTTGACACAGCAATGCTTTTGCAAGAGGTGTAGGTGCACAGGGTAATACCTAACAACTTAGGAATCTTAAATGGATGGCAAGACAGCTTTGTAATTAGAACACACCCCCAGAACTCAAATGCAAATGTGTTACTTCTTTTTGGAACAGAGGCTTTTTTGAGTACCCACACCTAACATGCTAAATTAATTTCTAGATTGATATGAATAATTTTATCTAAAATAAGTAATTTTTAGCATGGAATTTAGCTACAGTATGAGACCCATTAACCTAATGCATGTTCAGTAAAATCTGTGTAAGTACACTGTAATTACATTATAATTACCTTATAATAGAAATGTTAAGTATTGCTAAGATCTTCAAGCTGTGATTTCTTTCTCTTTATGTTTTTGTTTTTTGCTCAGAGGAATGCAGTAGCATGGATAGTTGATGGCGAATTTGGAGCAGACGACTTCAGTTTAACTTAATTAGTCGTATTTTAAATGGCTTGGGATTTGGTGCAAACAAACATGATTGATAGCTGGACAGACATGCTCGTCATGAAAAAGAACCATTTCTGAAGCCCGGTTGGGGCCAAACATTTACCACCTTGCTTCATAGTAACAAGTCGAGATGAAGCACGTCCTTAGAACTTTGTTGGACACCGTGTTGAAATTACCCCCCCATCGGTTGTGAAGAACTGTGCTACATTCAGGCTAACCATTGAACTCAGTATATATATTTTTCCCTCCTGCCTTTTTGTCTGGCAGGCTACTGTTCTTGTTGCTCTTCTGTGTAATGAAGTTTAAATGCTTGTTTGGAACACTTTATTTAACAGTTTAGAAGGCTTGATAGAAAGAGTGCTTTAGTCTGAAGAGTATACATTGGATAGGAAAGTATTTTCTTCTCTTGTTTCTCAAGTCTCTCTCCGCCTTACTTAGCTTGAGATCTTTGCAGCTTGGTTCCTGGATTCTAGCCTTGCCCGTTGCGCAGTATATATATAAATTGAGATGATAAACCAATGAACTATGTCAAAAGCACTCTCAGTATCACATTTGACAAAAAGTTTTGTACTTTTCACATAGCTCGTTGCCCTGCAAAGGGGTTAACAGCACAATTTTTTAAAAATAAATTATTTATAGGATTAAAATGACTTCATTTGTATACATTTGGAATTAAAACAATGCAAGAAGTGTCACGAAACACGGTATCACTGATGCTTTTCTGGAGTGTCTTGAGACCCAATCAGAAGCAGTGGCTGGAAGGAGCTTTATGTAGGCAGTGAAGCTTGTTTTAGAGGAGGGACTCACTGTCCATCTTAACAGATAAGTTGTATTATTTAGGAAAAAAAAAAAGGCGTTCAGACTGCACCACCAGACTAAGTTTAAACAAGAAAGGGTATTTTTTTTATTTTAATTACATAAATATATGCAACAGTGCTGTTGTAAAAGGTAGACTACACTTCAAGGGAAGAATGTGTTGAAAGGTCCTTTCTTCACAAAGTCAACATTTTGTATAAGTAATTAACATACAAATCATAATTAAACACTTGTATTAAGATGGAATTTTTTCTTTATTTGATAAACAAAGGTGTATAGATTTCTGTGTTGAGAATATACTTCTAAGTTTGTGGATTTAAATGCCTTTCCCAGACCTTGTTGCAAGCTGGTGCTGTAAACAACTTGACACATCTAGGAATAGTTCCACTAATATCCCATGATAAAACAAAAACATTTATAATTTAAATATTTATTCTTTTTGGTGTAAACAGATGGCCTGGCATCTCTGTGCTTCTGCACTACACACAAATTCATTATGGAATGGCAATGGATTCCCTTTTGCCACCGTGGGTGGAAAGGTAGTGTTGGTACTGCTGTGAAGTAAAGGAGGAGGAGGGAAGGGCACGCCATGCAGTCTTGTGAACAGAGGTGTGGACTTCATCCTTTAATGAGATAATAATCTAGTGTTCTTATTAGTCATGTATGGAAGAAGGATGGGGGAAGGTTTCCTGAAATTCCTGGGAAAAGAAGTGTAGCCACTTTGAATGGGAATGTGGTATTTCCCAGAAAACCAAACTGAAGGTTAGCAGCTTAGATTTTTTTTTTTCTTTTTAGATTCCAGCCATCAGGTGGTTGGTGTTTTTCTTGCCTTGTGTGCAAACTTAAGTGTGAGTTAAGATTCTGATACTATGGTTGAGACCAGCCCCAAATCTGACCTTAGTTTTTTAGTACCTCCAAAACCAGGTAAGAACTTAATGTTCTTCAGTCTACAATGCATCAGCCTTAAAGTTAAGGTGAGTGCTTTGATTAGCAATTACTGTTCTACAGTACTGGGAATACATATGTGAATTTGAGACTATAAATCATTTCCTCCTTCCATTAATTACTTCTGGAGGAAGCTCTTTGTTTTTCTTCCTAGTTCAGACAGTGTAGGATTAGTCAGGCTTGTTCCTGGGATGTTGGTGTTGCAGGGAAGGAGACAAGTTCCCAAGATCGAATTTGAGTAAGTTAAACCTTTGGGTTTTAAAGAAAAATTAACTACATTGTGTTTTACATGTGTTTACAGTGTTTTACATGTTCAAAACGTGGTATGATTCATAAGCAATGCCAGTATGCGGATCTTTGGAAGTTATTCTAGTATTGTCTTACTCTGGAGCTTGCGTTTTAAAACCAAACATTGTTTAGAGCGAGTAAAGAGAGTAATGGTTTTGATGTCTCTTAATAATGTCTCATACAATGGTCTGGCACTACTTGCTTACCTCATACTCATGGGAATAAGGTGGGAACTCTAGGCAGGTGGTGAAGGCTGGATCAAATCTCAAGTGGAGATTTAAAGTCTTGTATGCATTTCAAGAGGTGTTTTTAATGTGGTGGTTGTAACTAATCAGAGTGAGACTCCTTACCTGGCACGAGCTGTGTGGGAGAGTGTGTGTGCTGGTGCCTGGTTTCCATTGCAATGCAATTAGAAATTTAAACCTAGTACTTCTGCCCAAATACTGCCAAATACTACTGGATTTGGTTTGCACCCATAAAGGACACTTCAGGTATTAAGCAGAGTTAGGGAGAGGCACGTGTTCTGATCCCTCTCCTTTAGTGTCGTGGTGCAGCCGTGCCATGTAAAGGAAAGCTCCAAGCAGATGGCACTGCTTCCAGAGTGTCTCAGTCACAGCGTGTTGCGTCGCTGTCCGCGCCTCACGGGTGGTGAGCAGAGAGGAGAGGAAGGTGAGACTCATCTGCATTGTGCCACACTACTTGGTCCCATGGCAAACTGCTGTCATAGGTGTAACAGCAATGACTACCATTTTAACCTGGAGATGAAAGAGGAACCTAAACTATTTCTAGCACATCACATATTCGCAATATGTGAACTGAAAAGTACCAATACTTTTTGTGCGCAGACTGTAAAATGAGACTGGGGTGGGGTGGGGGGAAAAACCCAAATAAGTTTGCTCGTTTGCAGCGTGTTTATTTCCATGTGCTTAAAAATGTTCATAGGTTGGAGTCTAAGGCTGGAACAAGTATACACCCACAATAAATTACTGTATTTCTAGTCAACAGACTCATGATTTTAGAGAGGAAAATACTGTAAGTGTGTACTCATTTTGTACCTTTCTCTGATCACCTGTTGGCTTAAAATACTCACAGTAGCCCCAGGTTATTATCAAGGCAGATCTTGGAAAAAAAAAAAAAAAAAGAAGTGCTGAAGCATTTTATTATCTGAATGTTCTTTAGCTGTTCAGGTAAGTAATTTTCAAGGCACAGTGGAGCACAAAAGGGAAAATGGTAGCTGTGTTCTTGTTTTGGAGGGGAGGGTAGTGGGGGAAATGACACCTTTGTTTTTAAATTCCCTTTGTCTTTATTCTAAAGTTCTCCAACTTTAAAGTTAACTTCTCTTTATGATTGGAGCAAAGACGCAAGCTAGAATCTACCCAGATCTTGCCAGTTACTTCTCAACTTGGCTTCAAACAGGTAATGTTTAATAAAACTCCATATGCTGTTGGGAGTTGGTGCCTAGTTGTGAACTTCTACACTGCTAAGGGATGCTCCCACCCAAAGTCAGTTTTAAAGGCTTCCTTAGCAGGAAAGCAGGACTCAAACATTTAGCTGTAGCGTGAGGGGATATGTTGTAGACCCAAATGGGGAGGGAGGTAGAGAGAGAAGAATGGATGTAAAAAGCAGGATTTACTGAGCAACAGACAAACTACTATAACTCAAAGGGGAGGAGGAAAAATGCACTTTCAATAGTTTGTCCATATTTTTAGCTACAAAGTACACTTGTATCTGATTTTTATTTTTTTTTTGAGTCGACTATTAAGAGGAACACCCATCCCATAAATGGCTAATCCTCCTTTTGACCTCCTTCTGTCTTTTCCACATTGGCTTGAGTCCGTTTTCAACTGCCATACTTAATTTTGAAAACTGCTACTTTTAATGATGTTTAGAAAGAAGAATCATTAACTATGACACTTTTTTTAAACAGGGTGGACTTAATTGAAGTGTGCAGTGTTGAACTACTGCTGCAGTAGCTGCCTCTAGTTGTTGAAATAAACTGTAGACAAGTTTTCTGTCAATTAATCCAGATAATCTGGATTCAGTAAAACATCTGTGAGAGTGTTCCTCCCATCTGGTATGAATGTGTGTGTGCATGTGTTCCATGAACAGACAGAAAACCAAATGTTCTAGGTACTTGTCATGTTTTATTGCATACTTTAAGTCGTGTGTATGTGAAGTGTCCTTTGACCAGAAGGTTTTGGTTAATATCAGTATATTTTTATAAATTTGAAATTCATCGTGCCCCATCTTTTTTCTTAAAACATTTTTCATTCTTAGGGTATATGTGCTAGATTTGAAACTTAACATTTTTAGGCACAGATGGAAAAAGTTATTGGCTCCTTGAAAACATATGGGACAAAATGGATCCTCAAAGCATGTGTGTACTTACAAACCAAGCTGTAGAGATCAAGAAAAGAACTTTATTGTTGATCTCAAGATTTCTAAATTGTCGAGATTTATATGGAGTTGTGGTGGAACTAGTTAACACTTAGAGCTTTTGGTATGTAATGACTATTTGCTATGGACTGATATTAAATGTTTCAAAGGATTGCGTTCTTAAACTTTCTGGATTTTTGTTACTCTCCTCGGATATTATTAAGTAGTTAAAATTTCTTTGCTATATTACATTAAAAACACAAGAACTTTGGGTCTCGTATTTATTTTCACTTGTTTTACTAATTATTTACAGAACACCGTTTTAACTTTTTTATTTTATAAATGTGTAGTATTTTAAACATATCTTTAAAAAATTGTTCAATTGGAACTACATTAACTTCTGATTTGTTTTTATTAGGATTTTTAAAAAGAAAAAACCAAAAACAACACTTTTTTCATGTTGGTGCACAGCACTTAAGAGAAATGTTTGTATTCTCTTTCAGTTCAATAAATAAATAACTGGAATGAATAGTTCTTAGTTTCCCTAACTTCACTTATATAACTGACTTGGGATGTTAACTTCTTGATCATTAATTATAGATTTCTTCCATATTCCTAGTATTTCACTTCCTCACTAGGAAAATTTAACCTGTGGCCGTTGAGCAGAAGATGAGTCAGCCCGTGCTGTGTGCAGGCTTGGCAGTGTCTGATGTCTGGCTCTAACCCACCCACCTCACACTTGTGTTTTCACTGGACATTTCACTGGGACACTTGCTCGTGTCCCAGTCTGTGCTCATCTCCCTTGTTGAACACCCGCTCCTTTGAGGCTCCATGACATCTGTGATTCCTTAATGCTGGAGCTTGCCTAAATACTGGATGCAGGTTGCTTTGGGTGATTGGAGGGTTGTGTGAGTTTTTTTGATACTTCATATTAAGAAGGTGCTCTTAAAGCACTTGCATCTTGTCCTTGTTCCCTCCAACTAACTCTGTGTTCTTGTCCCTCCTCCCTGTGCCTGAAAACAGAACCTCATCTTTATTCTGCACTTCCATTCAGCTGTAACTTATTTCTGTTAAATAAAAAGTTGTACCTCGATTTTCACGCCCTGTAGCTTTTCCAAATTCAAACCTTTTTCTGAAGTGCATTCAGTTTTTTGATTCTTTGCCCTTATGTATTGACTAGAAAAGATCTTTACTCCCTCTAGTAGCATCTTTTAATTAACTTTATTCTCTCCCTTACAGTTTAAGCAATGTGTACCCTGCCTCAGGCAGAGTTTGGATTTAAGCTAATTATGAAAGGCACATCTACTCTCAGGTTCTTTATGTAATTTCTTTTTGAAATTACAGTTTAATCAGGGCTTAAATGCAGCTGCCAACAGGAGGGGGCATGCCTTACTCCACTCCATGTCCTGCTTTGTGCCACTTCTCTTGGGTACTGGTATTTGCAGGATTGCAGACCCTCTTAAGCCATAAATGCCACAGATGAAGGAAGTTACTAAAAAACCCAGCCAAAAACTGTGCTTCATCTGCTGTCCTGTCTGCCTTTACCGGGTCAGATGACTTCAAGAGAAAGGGGGATATGAATTCTACAGACCTGTGACGTTTCAGTATTTGTAAGATTTAAAATTACTGCTGTGGTTTGGGTTCTTGTTTGGTTTTGGCTTTTTTAATCCTTCAGATTATCAAAAAGAAATTACATAAAGAACCTGAGAGTAGATGTGCCTTTCATAATTAGCTTAAATCCAAACTCTGCCTGAGGCAGGGTACTTATCCTACACTTTGGTTTATGCTTTCTGTGCTGCCTGATGTACCTCTCTGCACATTTTGCTCGTGCTTAGGCTGTCAACTCATCAGAGATGGCAATCCCAGTTGTGTCCTCACTTTAAAAGATCTGTAATGCTCTGAAGAGGATCCACTGAGGTTGTATGGCTCTAATGTTTCTGCCCAAGATAAGGGGGTGAATGTACTGATAACTTCATGCTGGATCACATATATAGCCCACGTTTTCCTGTCGCTACCTCCAGTGCCCATCATACCATGATACTTGGGAGGCAAAAATTGGTCTTTGAAGTTATACTTGGATACCTCAGTTCCAAAGGGAAATATAGTCTGGGGAGTGAATAGGAAGGGATCTGTGTTTGGTGTCACACCCATTTATGGGAATAGATGAATTTTTATTAAAAATTGGTCCAAAGTTTCTAATTGTCTTGAATTCTGTGTAATAAGATTTGATTTAAATTACCCTGTTATCCTGTGTGGGAGACCCAGAAAAGAGGGATTTTTTTTCATTTATTTTTACTACCGTAAAATTTCTGTGCTCTGTGGATCTCCCATGAGGGAGATGACTGAGAATCCCTATTTCTATCTAATGAACCACAGTTGTAGCAATTGCAAATATATTTTTGCTGTTGCTGACACTGAAGAACTCTGCTGAGGCAGGAAAGGACCCTGTACAATAAAGAAGGCTTTGAAATACCAGTGGAATTACTCAGCAGAATTGTAGTCTGTGAAGCCTGCTACCAAGGTTTTTGCAACTATTATAATCAGTTGGTAGATATAAATGAACAGAGAATTTATTTATTTTAAAAAATTGAGGTGGGAAGTTTGCATTCATATAAAACTAGAGATTGTTTAATATTTGAGACACCCCCCCCCCTTTAGAAAACTTCTCTATTTTTTTTGTTGGTCTGTCATGGTTAATAATTCACTCTTGAGAAGGGGGGAGGAATCCACAATTAACATCCCTCTAGGTCAGGGCATACACATGCTATCTACTTGCTCTTACCTCAAAATCATGTCTTTAGAGTAAGATGTACACCTGCTAGTTTAAGTGATGGACATACAGATTAGTGCTCACATCTCTCAGTGTGAAACATGAATGAAATATCTACTGGCAGTACTACAGCAAGGACCTGACTGCAGCAGCTTATCCACACTGCCCTTTCTTCTGACAGATAGCACCCAAAATGTGTGTAGTATGTTTTCCTCACACATGAATAAAATAATTTAATTGCCCGCCACATAAACTTCTACAAAAGTTACTTTCTACTGTTTAGGTTTTACTTGCTCTCCTTTTCCCAGACTGCCATCCTGTCTGGGTTTCAGCTTTACAAGGCAGTACTTTCTGTAGCTTGATTTCTGTGGTGTAAATTAGTCAGTGGCATACAGCTGGGGTAGCTGTTTCCTTAGTAATTTTTTAATGAGCATGATTTTCAGCAGGTTTTCATCTTTACAACAGCTGAACTTGGACTCCATCCATCATAAATTTAAAGCCAAACTTTTCCTATAACAAACACTGAACACAAGGTATCTACAGAAATCAAGCCTCAGAGTTGTTTTTTTTCATTGCTGGCCATGAAAACAACCCATTAATTACAGCTGTGCACTGAAAAAACAAGCACTTAAGAAGAAAAAGATCATAAATTTTAGGACATAATTACAGAAGTGTACTTTTAAAGTGTTTTAACTGATGTGTTTGTTTCAAGAGACTTATTTCCAAGCACATATAAAAAAATTTAAAGACAGTCATTGGACAGTGAGGGTACAAACTCAGATTTATACACTTATCACTGAGGCAAGAGCTGCACAAAAAAAACTGAGTTTGCTGGTATCATCGAAGCAGAGTCATATCAGAATTGGGATAAATGGTGTTATGGTTTACCAGACCATTTCCCTGAGCTAGACATACTCTTGGTTCACCTCACTGGATGTGGAAACCGCAGGTTCAGGGAGTAGCAACTGCAAAGAGTCTTTTGCTCTGTAACCAGCTCCAACCAGCAAGATGATATTTACTGTACGTGAAGGTCTGTGATGTACTTCAATAACAAGATAGGAGTTGAAAGGAAAAAGTGAGTATTAATCATGTTTCTTATTTATGTTTTTCACTCTTACACACAAGTGCCACTTCCACCAAAGGGATCTTAATCCATCCAAACACAAGAATTCACAAAGGTGGTTGGAGGGAGGGGTGAAAAGGGAGAAAAGCATAACTTTTATTCCATTATTTTCTACCTGGAAAAAACATTGACACAAAGATGCAAGCTGTGCTACTGTTCCACTTTGAAATCTGTGTTCAGGCACTGCTTCAAACTGGGCTCGAGTAGGACAGCTTGACAGCCAGAGGCACATCCTGACACCTTTCAGTAAAGTAGACACCAGAGCTGCATTTAAATTTGTTCTGGAACTCCTATCAATACCAGCCCATGCTGCTGAAATGAGTTTCCCTTCTCACCATTTAATTCCTACAAGGTCAGTTCTGTAAGCAAGGATTGCATCTTACTGAAACAGCAACTCCAGCAGTTTGGGTTGTAAAGGAACAAAAACAACTGCTACACAAATCCAATGTCTTTTGAAAATATTTTATGTTAAAAATACAGAAAAATATTTCTTGTTCAAAGAGGAAAAATATTCTGCATGACGACACTGATCTAGGTGTGTTCGGAAGGTGTCTGAGGCTCCACAACCAGTCACTGGAGTGATGACCCAATTTGGCAGCTAATGGTTCTTTTTCAACTTCTCAATCATTTATCAAAGCCAGAATCATACTGTGACAAAACAGAAAACATGATACCAGTGGATTACTGAAGCATGTGCAAGCAGGAACAGCTATTGCTGTCATGAGAGAGCTGCACTTGAGCCTGAAATAGAAAGTTAAGGCAACTGCTGTGTGCTTTGCCTATGAGGACATGAGCTGCAAAAGTAATATTGCTGCAGAGTAACAGAAGCTCTCCCATCTTGTAGTAAGTGGCCCCATCACAGAACTTATCTGTTTGTAACTCAGATCAACTTTATTTTTTTAAAACAGAACTTGTAAAATAAAGTTGGCCCTCAAGATTATTTCCATTCCAAATAGGCCACTTACTGTAAGGTGCTGTAAGCATGTAACTCTTTATATTGTACTTGTTGTGGTTTAGAGATTACGGAGTAGCCTGAGTTTCCAAATAGTGTCTGATCAGAAAGACTAAAGGTATATAATGAGCCCACAGAGAGGTGTCAAAATATATTACTGAGGCTTAGCAGGATGCAAAAGACAAGAATACCTGCAATTACACTGGAAGAATAGAGGAGATAAAAATACCTGGCAGACAATTCCTTTGTTCCTTGGGAGCAATTTTTGAAACTAACCTGTAAAGGTACATGAAGAAACAGAGCAGATGAAAGCCCAGTTTAATCATGGCTTCTTTCATGTGTGATTTCAGTTGTCCTCGGTTATGGATCTCTGTGGGATCAAATACTCCCATGTTTCCACTTGGCACCATAATGTACCTGAAAGTTTAAGAATAAAGAAAAAAACACCACACAACAAACCCCAAAAATGTAGTTATTGAAACATTAGGGAGTGTCAGGGAAAGGAGAGGGGGAGAGCTTGCCCAGAAGAGACTTCCATCTAAAGACTTTTTTCATCATCCAAGGTAAGGGAGTCCTTTTTTAATTCTATTTCAGTTTCAGGATATTGCATGTATCTCTGCCACTACAACCCACAAACAAGAATAGGAGGACAAGAAGTACTAAAAGCATCAGCCTGGCTTCCCATGTATAAACGGGAGAGAGTCCAGGTAATAGCCAGTTCATTTTAATCGCTGTTCACGGTTACTTGCTGTCATGGAGAAAACATCCACCCACAGTGTAAAGATGCATTAGATGAAAAGGACTGGAAAAGACTTAGCTAAGAATTAGTGATTTATTTAGAAAAAAAACTCACAAAGATAATCGCAAACTCTGGTTGCCAAAATGAGATGGTGTAAGACAAGGCAAAGGATCTGTGGCTTTGTCACAGCCATTCTGTCGTATCTCAGCACTGACACTGAGAGGATGAGAGGCTGGGCAGAACTGAAGAAGTTCTGCTGCCCAAACCCACGCAAGAACAAAAGTTGAGTGAAAGCAAGTGAAACATAAGGAAAGAAAGAATATAATTGGAAAATCCAATGTTTACGTCCTGGGAAAATTCAGCAAGCACCACGTTCATTTTGTCACAAGCATTTCTCAAGGGAAGTTCTCACTCCACCTGAGCTCAAGCTGGAGCAGAACTTTTCATTGAGATGTCACACAGTCTTTACCTTCCTGGATTAATACTCTTTCTATATGGGAATTTAATTCCTTATGGAGCCAAAAAACAAAGGTCTCAGAACAGAAGACTCTGATTTTCTTTATGTACTCAAGTGGCCACACTTGTACTCCAAAAGGCACTTCCCCACCTCTTACAACATTCATTTCTATAAGAGGAGGAGAAGAAAAGGAATAAGAAACAAAGATATTTTCTAGTGGCAGTACAAGACTGGGGAAAAAAAAAAGTTAAGATCACAGTATATGTCTTTCACACAGAGGTACTGAAAAGCACTGCAGCATATTTGACAAGTTTCAGAGACAGTTGTGTCCCACTACAAATAGTTCATGTGAACAAATTCCAGTTTGAAATTCTCTTCCAAATTTGAAGTTTTAAAGCACTGTTCTATTTTTAGTATTATAACAGAAATTACTGTCTGTTTACTGGGAATGGAATGCATTTAATTTGAATAAAATGAAGAACACAAATTTCCTGTACCAATTTATCCTAAAAATAGAGTGCATAATTTTCTTATGTGTCTAGGATATGAGTGCCACAAAGGCAGCACCTATTAATTTTGCTCTCTAGGAGAGCAATGGTAACAAATTTTGCAACTTAATTGCAGAACCTGTGAGGTATTTTTTCCTAGAGGCCCAGGGCTTATATTATATAGCTAAGGAAATGATGCTAATGCTGACAAACCCAATTCAGGGCAGTTGTCATACTCTAAACAGGAAAAAAAACTTCTACAGCAGACATGAAAACTGTCAGCTTTAATGGAAACACACACTACTGCCTTCAGGATTTCCATTCAGTGGAAGCTGCTGCCCCAGCAACAGGACACTTCCCTCTAAATTACACAATTTTTAAAGGGATGTAGAAGTTCTGGTCAAAATTTTGCCTGCATTTTTAAGAGTATTTTTTTATTTTATTTTTTCAGTTCTAAGATGAGTATTATCTACTCAAAGACATGGCAAGAATCATATTATTTGGACCTATTCTCTCAAGATTTATATAACAAAGCAGAAAGAAAAAATTTGAACACTTCTTTAAGAGTTTTAAAGCAAGGAGAATGCAAGACAAAACTGTCTCACTCAAGACACTACAAAATTCATCAAAAAAACCCCCAAATTAAATGATCATCTGAGTATGCTGAACAAGAAGGACCAGTAGGATGCTACAATAAACAAGTTGCAAAGTCTCCCTTGATGCTGTTTTTGACCGATTTATCCTTCCCAGGATTTATTTCTGATGCCCCTTTCACACAAAACCTCTCTCCTCCAACTGAAATCCTTGAGACATTTAGTAAATTAGGCAAGTACTGCCATTTACTCATTGAGATTAGGCAGATTTTGATGAGAAGTGAATGACAGGAAGAGATTATCCTACCTTTATCACTTTTACTACAAAGCACAGACTGCTTCAATCTCAACACAATTATTTTTATTTCTGTAGTCATTTTGGAATAGACAATAAACTTCAACTCTTCTGAATTTGTGTGCAGAAATACTGTAACACACCGAGAAGATGCAGAAACATCTAGCCAGATGTTTGGAGCTCATGCTAATGGGTTCACATTTCATCTGTTCCCACTCGAGCCGACTTTAACTGACACCTTCTCCTCTCTTCAGGGTATTCCAGCTACTTTACAATCCACCACTGTCTGACTACCATACCTCTCATCATTGAACACTGGGTCAAATGTATGTTCTATCCCAAATCTTCAGATTTCCTTTATAATCATAAAATGGTTTGGTTCAAGGGATCTTAATGATCACTTAGTTCCAACCCTGCTGCCATTGGCAAGGACAGCTTCCACTAAACCAAGCTGCTCAAAGCCCCACCAACCTGGCATTGAACACTTCAGGGATGGGACATCCACAACTTCTCTGGGCAACCTGTGCCAGTGCCTCACCACCCTCACAGAAAACAATTTCTTCCTTATATCTAACCTCAATTTCCCCTCTTTTAGTTTGAAGCTATTACTCCTTGTCCTATCACTGCAGTTCCTGATGAACTGGTAAGGCTAAACAACACACCTGCTTTGGCAGATCTCTAATTCCTTCATTATAGATGGGATAATCCAGGCTATTAGTGTGAGTGAAACTCCTCAATCCACAGAAGGCAGGCAAGATTAGTGATATAGGCTTAAGATTTTGATTTCTTGTGGCAGGACAGGCGAAGTATCATATTGTCAAATTCAGTTATTGCCTACACTGCACATCTACACTTGAGGAAACAATCCTGGATTTTAGGATGTACAGAATATTAATGACAAATATAAAATGAGAGCTGTCAATACAAAACAGCAGTCAAAGCTTATTGCATGAAGTGTGGAAACAGAAATAATTTATCTTTGAAAATTCACTCTTACAGGGTTTAGAAGGGAAAGCAAGGTGCTACTTTAAAAATTAACATAAATACACAAAATGAAGCAGCAACAGGGTAACCAGTAAAAGAAATCTTCAAAGCTTCAAAGAAAATCCGTTCTCTCTCCGTTGTCTCTGCACAAACAGCCTTGCCTAATGAAACATCAAACTCCAAAGCTGCCAGCAGATACCAGATTGAACACTGGTCACTTTGTGTAACAGTTGCATATATGGGTGGCTGAACAAAAACAAGCAAAAACATGCCCTGTGTGTGTGCATTTAGGCAACATTTGTTTATTAAGCACAAAGTTATACTGTCTTATGTTGCTCCAGCTTAGAAACTTTTGAAGGCTTTGCTGGCATTCCACAGGAAACAAGGGTGATGAATGCATGGCTATTTTGCCCATGAACAGCCAGGTTATCAGTACAGAGATACTCAACTTTGTTCTGATGGGAGCTGTGAAACTTCTTGTTTAATTTTACCAGTGACTCAACCCACCCCTGCAAATAGTTAACCCTAACAGGTTCAGGCAAACAATAATTACAGCCAACTTTTCCTACCTGTACCCTAAACTTTTTTATTCCCACAGTATAGTGTTTAGAGATAATTTCACACAAATTCACACCCAGTTTTCATTAGTTAAACACCTGCAAGGGTCAGTTCTCCAAACATCAGATGATACGAGATAAAAAGAATGTTTTTTGAACTCACAGTTCCAATGTTGCCACATGGAAATCCCTACTGATAACTAAACCATTGCCCAGGGGACAAAGACCAGTAACAATGACAGCTGTCCTAGGATGAAAAGTCTGCAAACCTTTCCAAATACGAAGAGGAGGGATGGGGGAACAAAACCAGTGCAAATGAGAATGAGAGACAAGCTGGTGAATGCAGGAGGGTGTGGGGGACAACACCCCAGCCCAGTGGTTTTACAACCATCAGCCTTGCTTACCTCAGCACTTTTATGCTGATATCACTATCACACACGTAGGCACACCATGAAAAACATTACCAACTCTGTCTGCAGTACTACTTCATAGTCCCAATTAATATGCTATTACTTCCTATGGACTTGGGAATGACCCACAAATCAAGATTCCTTGGCACGGGCGATAATGAAAGGAAAGGCCTGAAGTTTCTTATTCTTTACACTGTTGGGTTTCTTATAGTTTTAATGTCAAGAAGAGGTTTTATGTTAGTTTGATCAATGAAGACTAGTAGCAGCGCAAGAACACAACTGAAGCATCTCATCATGACATATTCTTTATCCTTGTACTACACTTAAAGCTAAACTAGTAACAGTGAGGGAAAAAAAAAATTAACCACACAACCCCCTGTGCACTTACCTATATATATTCCATGTTGCTACTGGCAAATTAAGGAGAAAGATGAACCAGTGCAATGAAATAAGCATTAATACTGTTACAACAGCATGGCCAATCACCTCAGGGACCACCCACTGTAAAAAGGGAAAAGAAAAGAGTTATATACACAGATGTAAATTCCTTTCTGAAACAGAGATCTATATGGAGTTATCATCTCATTCTAATCATGCAAAACTTAGAAACATTTGTGGCAGAGGCATGTGATTCCATCCAGAGTGTGGAGAAATTAATACCTTCAGGCAGATTCCAGGCAAGCAAGCCAGGAATCAAGCCCTAAGATATTATAACAGAAGTGCTTTATCCAAGTATTACAAGCACTTCCAGAGAGCATCACAGCAGCTGCTTGAACACAAATGTATTACACGAGCACTTAAAAAATCGAGTTTAAAAGTATACAGTGCTCATTTGAAATCACTGCAGAGAACAGTGGATTTAGGAATATAGATAATTAAAATCTGCACAGACACAGGATGTACAAACAGCCTCAGGCTTGGAACAGATAAAAAAGTTGATCAATATGAAAACTGGCATAGTTAAACTGAGTCAGCCCCTGGCAATTACACATTTTTGGCTTGATAGTAGCCTATACCTTTCTCTCTTACATTAGCAAAAAAATACCTTTAACTCCAAGTGAACACACCTGCATGGGAAGGCCACACTGATTTAATGCAAACAGTTTTAAGCAGATTTGTTTAAAATGGTACTTTTCCTTATCACAGTAAAACTGCTGTTCAAGACAGGTTAGAAATTACACAGAAGCATCAGAGAAAGTTGCTGTGAAGACCTCAGAATTCAGTCATGAGTAGACACCCTTGGTGTGGCCCACCAAGGAGAACCAAAGCATAGAACTCAAGAGCTCTGTGAAGCATTAACTCTCAGTCCCACCAGTTTAGGCAGCAGCCCATCCTGCAGCACCAGGGGTCAGAACAACAGAGAACAACAGCCTTTTGTGACTGAATTTCCTGAGAGATGGGCAGGTTGAAATAAAGGATGTATGCAAAACACTGCCAGCCAAGGCTCTCCAGGTATACATTACACCCCAGTTATTTGCGATGCCGAGATGAAGGATGTGGTTTCCCCAAACCACATTAAATGCAGCGAAGAACAATTTACTTTATTGAGCTTGGAGCAGCACGATCGAGCGTTGATGTAGTCACATTCCAAATCTGATAGTGTGATTATCTGAAGTCCGAGATAAGGAAACATTGTATGGTAACTGGGAATACAAAAAGATTTATTTTTAGCCTATAAACTGGGGAGAACCCTCTTGCTTTCACTGCAGACATCTTGTTCCATGTTCATCTGGCAAAGACATATTTCAATTAATTACAACTCAACTCCTATGTTAGACAGAAAGCTTGGCTACATTTTATCATCAGGCCAAGTGATTTTATTATATTTTCCCAAGGGCAACTGTTGCACAAATGCTAAAGTTCAGTTCAACCCTTACAACAAGCCAGGGAGGCAAAGTCAGTAATTTTAGTAACAGATTTATTAATACAACCCTTGAAGCCAGAACTTAAAAGTAACAAAAAATTAATGCACTTTTTAAACTCTCCTCGGAATAAAGCTAAATAGTGCAGTTTCAAGAAGTGAATCTACTTTTTTTTAACACTTACAGCAACGCTGGATTAATTAATACTTCATTAGGCAAGAAGAGAGTAACATCATTATTGAATGAACTTTCAGCAACTAAAATATGAATATTTTGGACAGAAAAGTCCTCTCAAAAAAGGCTCAGGATGCACGTGTGCACATCATCATGCTATGTCCTGTAAAGACATGGTCCTTTTCTCCAAGGAAATAATTAGAATTTTTTCTATTCCTAAAAATAAAGGTGAAAGCGTTTTATTTTTCAACAAATAGTCAATCTATCCTTCTAGGCTGATTTTTTTTTTTTTCCCAAGCGCTACTGCACATCTTTCTGTTAGAAGCGGGTAGACTCTGAAATAGCACCAGGACTGAAAGAGGTGTAAAAGCCAGTTCGCTTTTATGGAGGAACATAAAGAAATTTAAGTCAAATCTGTGCCTCTGCGTTGCAACAGCGCCAGGCAGCGAAGGCTGCGGGCGGGTGTCTAACAAAGAAGATGGAAATCCTGTTTGTCGAGGAACTCGGAGCCACACAGCCCGGCACCCACGCCTAAGACAGGGCAAGGCACCCTCGGAATTCGAACCCTGTTGCGCGGCCGCGCTTTTTTAGGCCCGTGCGGTTCCCGAGGGCCGGCGGCGGCCCCGGTCCCTGTGCTCCCACAGCTCCCTGTGCTCCCACAGCCCCCCGCCGCAGGAGCCCAATGTGCTCCGGGCACCGAATCCCGCGGCGCTTTCCCGCAGCCAGGCGCTCCCGGCTCCGCAGATCCCCCGCTTCGGGGGGCTTGCACCCCGGGCCCCCGAACCGCGGCCATGCCCCGGCGCAGCCCCCGCCGCCTGCACCGCCGCCCTCAGCCCGCTGGCCCCGGCCCGCCCCAGCGCCCCATCCCTGCCCGCCCCCAGAGGAGCAGGATACGAAGTAGACGGAGAGGAAGATGAGGGCGCAGCAGTCGATCAGCGAGAAGATGAAAACCACCGACTCCATCCCGCCGCCGCGCCCGCCAGCCCGGGGCCCTCCCGGCCGCCGTAGGACCCGCCCCGCCTGGGCGGGCCCGGCCGCGGGGCCCGCTGGGAAATGGAGTCCCCAGCTCGGGGGGCCATGAGGAGCCGGCCTGGCCGCGCCATCGACCCGCGGCTCAAGCAGCGCGTCAAGCAGGTACCACCCGCCTCACGAGCACACCCGGCAGCGGCCACGGCCACAGTGCTGGCGGCGGAGGGGGGGGGGGGGAACTCGCGTGTCCCACGCCCGCTGAGGGGCCTTGAGCATCCGGCCCGCTCAGGGGCTGGAGGGGACCAAAGCCTGGCCTTACCTCCCACAGGTCTTTAAATAGGCTTTAGAAATGTCTATTTGTTTGCTTGGTGGGTGTTTTGGTTTTTTGTTTGTTTGTTTTTTTAAATTTATTTTCTGGTTTTTTCGCTTTATTTTCGCGCATCTTTCTGTTCTCTTCGGTATTTCTGGTCCTGAAGGTGGCTGCTGCTTCAAGCGTGCAATGAGTAGTGCAAAAAAAAAAAAAATACACTCAGAGTGTATATAAATGTATAAATGTACCATATGTGTACATATATGTATAAATATGTACATATGTAGGTATATGTGCATATGTGTTGTGTGCATATATGTGTATATACGTGAAGTGTATATATGTATGTGTGTGTGTGTTTAGATATATATATTTGGGTATTAGTAGGAATTTCTTCACAGAATGGGTGATTAGACATTGGAATGGGCTGCCCGGGGAGGTGGTGGAGTCCCTGTCCCTGGAGGTGTTTAAGGAAAGACTGGATGTGCCACTTGATGCCATGGTCTATTTGGCATGATGGTGTTGGGTCACAGGTTGGTCTTGATGATCTCAGGGGTGTTTTCCCACCTATTTGATTCTGTGATTCCGTGATATGGGCAAGTTTTAAGTGTTTGCATTTGGAAACATGTAGAGCAATTATATCAAATAGCTGAATAAAAGGGGAAAATAAAATTATTTCCCTAGTACATGTGTGAAGAACAGGGAAAACAGTGATTCCTTCAAGTGGCACAGTGCTGTGTTACATGATAATCTCTGGTGACTTTGCAAGTTAAACACCATTTTTTTGAGCCTCTGTATTAGTGTACTCCACTTCTAATTCCTTAAAATGCAAGTGGCTGCTTGAGGAACTTGCTTGGTTTAATTTACAAGATCACAGTGACTGTGAGTATTCTGAAGCCTTTTTATGGTAGGGTTTATGATAGGCTTGATGTTTCCTGCAGGGCAATAGCTGATGTGAAGTTTACTGTAATTTTAAAAGATAACTCTGTATTCAATTTGATTGTTTTAAATAGAGTTATTAATTTAAATGAGATTTTGAAATTCTCCTCATTGTGACATCTGTGATACTATATCTTTTAGGGAGATTCTCTGTTTTCTTTCTCCTTTTTAAGAAGGAATTGTTCTTTACAGTATCAGAACTCCTTCTCAGTCCCAATTTGGAGAGCGGGAAAAGAGAGTGAATGGAATTTTGTACATTTTCTCACACTTTCATAATTGTGGTTTGAAAACGGATTGGAGTAGCTGCTGTAATAACAATAGAAAGGCTTGACAGAATTCACTTTTGTTAATACGCTTTCCTGTAGTATTCCTTTAAACATCTTGTAAAGAATTAAGTTCTCATTACAATAGTATTCATGCTGATTGATATAGATGGTTTCATTTTTAGGGTAAGAGATCTAAACCAAAAGGAGGTTAGCTGAGAGGAACCAAGAACTTTAGGATTGACAGTAGGATGCTGTGTGGGCTCCAAAGTCATCTTTCTTACTAAATAAAAGCATTGGAGTTGACCCAGCCCCAAAAGTCCCAAAATGAAGGATACTGCCCTTCCTGGGGAAACAGAGCTACCTGTTATCTGTAATTTAATAAGCATTTCCCATTTCCTTGGGAAATACTGTCTGGTGTGTTGCAAGGCAGTGAAAAGCTGTTTCTGATTTTCATTTTGACTTCCTAATAAGAGTAGAGATTGAAAAAAGGCATATGTGGTCTAGCTGTTCTGGTAAAGTGATTAACAAGAACTTTGTTCTCTGCTTAAAATTCTTCATTTCAGTATCTTGCAAGCAGTAAATGTGGGCAGTATGTTGACATTGGAGTTCTAGCATCTGATTTGCAGAAAACCTACAGGTGAGCCAAGATGTGTGTTCTTACATTCTGTATTTAAAATATTGGATTATTATTTTTTTACATTTGTGCGTTTTTAATTAAAAAAATTTAAATTTTGTTATGCTAACTTATTTGCCAGTTTTTGAGGTTGATTGAAACAGTAGGGTCATTTCCCCTTCAGTGTTTCCCTTTGCTGAAATATGTAGTAACACATATCTTATTAACGCACTGGGATTACAAGATCTACTTGTGGGTTGATTTTTTTGTTTGTTTGTTTTAAATAAACAGCCAAAGATGCATGGCAGCATGCTGCTCTTTACCCCAGTGAGCTTAAAATATGAGGGGAGAAAACTGTTCGGTACAGGACACAACAAGAAATTCTATCTTGTTCGGTTGCTCAGCAGGACAGTCAGTCTTGCCTAATTATTTTTAGGCCATTATACTTTTTAGGGTAGGGAGCAAGGTTGTGTTTCAGCACATCATTGGTGGGGATTAATGAAGATGGAGAAGTGTATTCACTCATGTTTGTGTGCTCTATTTTTATGTACCTTGTTAGATAAAATGAGCCAAACTCCCTTGGTTAATAGATTATGGGTCTTAGGGTTTTGTTTTGCCTCTGTGGCTGTTGTATTAAAGCAAGTTAGTAAAACACGCCTTCAATAAGGTAAAAGGTTGATGGGTTTTGTTTGCATTTAAGGATACTCTTGAATCAGAATTTCTCATAGTGACCATTATTAATTAACACAGTTATATCTTACTGGACTGTCCTTTCTAGATTGTGTTCCTGTGCCCATATGTTCACGTTTGCATTAAAATTAAAATATTGTTAATGTTGTGAAGTAGAATCCAGCGTGCTCATTTGTACATTGCTGCTTCTCTGTATCTACACTTAAAGAAGACCTTGATCATTTTTACTAAATATTCCCTTAGAGATCAGCTTAGTTTAGTAGTTTGTTTTCATCCCAGTAACTGAGATATTCCAGTCTTAAATAAAAATAATCACATTTTCACACAGTTGGTTTTTAATAAGAAGTTGTGTGGAAGCTTGGGTATTAACTTACCATGTATTTTTTCCACTGAGAATGACAATATGTGGGGGGGGGGGGAATCAGTTGGTGTAACCTGCTTATTTTGGTTTTCTTTTTCAGTGCAGAATATGGACGAAGAAAAAGAAACGCCTTTAGAATACAAGTTGCAAGAGGTAGTTCTGTTAGTGTTGTGCCCAAGATGCCAAATTCTTTGATTATGCTTTGGCTGTTTTCTTAAATGTTTGAACTTTTTCTTTCAGTGTTTGGAATAATCAGTAATGAAAAACAGCGTGAGGATTTAGCAGCTTTAGAAGCTGAACATGTGGCAAAAAGAGCGAGACAAGAGAAAAATGAGTAAGACGAGTTTTTACCAGTAGATTTATAATGCCTTTGGTGTTACCATTTCTTTAAAGCTTTCTGTCCTCATATTATTAAGTTTTGGTAGTTTCAAGGTTACAGGCAGATCCTTGATATTCCACAGGCTTGTCTTCTTCAAAAGGTACCGGTATTTATTGGAATCACTTCTGTCCCTGAAGACAAGCAGATACTGGAGCTAATCATGACTTCTCTGTTATGGGGAACATACAGCCCTGAATTAGTGGATACCTTGGGGCTTCTTGGATAGCTTTCCACACAAGGCCTCAGTTCCCATGTGATTCAGTTCCTTTGTTCTGTTTTGTTCTTAGTCTTTCTTGGGCGTGAGAGATATTGTCTGCATCTGAGAGATAAGACTACAATACAGGATGTTCTGAGTAAATCACCAGTGGGAATGAAATTGGAATTGAGATTTCCTGACTCCTAAACCTGTGCATAGTCTCATGGACTGTTCTGGTTTCCCTAACTTGTGGTAGATATTAAGGATCTTGTGGGAAATGAGAACAGTGTTGTCAGAAGGACTAGTCTAGTTCAGCAGGGATATGCTGCTACTTCCCTTGTGCCAGCACTGGTGATTGTGTGATCTCTTGGTGAACTGAGTCAGAGTGATCCTACATTGCCTTTTTTTAGGACTCTCTTTCAGCCAAGCTGACGACGAGTCTATCCAATTCATCACAGACTTAGAAAGGATGCATTTTTTAACTCTTAAAAGTAGAACATTGGAAATATGCAAGTCAGGAATTTCTCTCCAGCCTTAGGCTGCCTGTCATAGTTGTGGGGAGCCACATTGTTGAAATCACATTTGTTTTATTTTATGGATGTCTCACTTGCAGTTCTGCTCTGATAATCATGGAGTTTTTGTCTTCCTTCCATGTAAAGGACTATTGGAAGTACCACAGATGACTCTGATTATGATGATTATCCAGAAGATCTAGTAAGTTGTGTTTGATTATGTTTGTATTTGCATAATATATGATTCTATGTTGTGAAAGTGCACTTGGGGAATTTAAAAGTGGAGATAAGAGAGGAGGTATAGACAGAGTTGACAATTCCAACTGAGAATCTGTAGAGCTGAAAGGAGACTGAATTCTGAAGGAATAGAAAGAACTTGAGGTGGGGAATCACTTTTGAGGAAGGCACTCTGGAGGCCTGAAAGACTTAGCTAATGAGTGAAGTGATTAAAGGAACTGACATACCCAACGACTACGGAAAGAGGTACCTGCCAGTTAATTAACAGGGGTCATTTCAGGGTGAGTTGCAAAGGCTGCTGCCCCTTCAAGGAGCACAGGTTTTTTATATGCAGTCATTTGATTTGCAGAGGAGTGTGTTGGGAGATGCATGCCTCTTTTCTCCAGCAGGGATAATGCTGTGTTTATGAAACAATTTTTGTTGGCCTCTTACTATAAATAATCTGTCCCCTAAATTTTCTTTTCAAATGTGTGAATCTGCAGTCTACAAATCACATGAACAGTTCCCTGCTGAGCTTATATAAGAAAGGAAATCCCGATTCTGTTCCAAGCACTCCAAAAACTGACCTGGTGGAAACCCCTCCTCCTGCACGAACAGCACCTCAAACAAGCACCGTGTCACCAGGAGCAAGAGGGGAAACAGGGATCTCTGATGGTGGCTGGTTCATTGATAAAACTCCATGTGGAAAAGACTTTTTCATTGACCTTTCTGAGGATGTAGAAGGAGAGGAAAAGAAACTGGTTTCTGAGGTATTGTGTTTTACAAACCCAAGATGATTAAACTAGAAGTATGAATATAATTGATCTGTAAGGTCCCTTCCAACTCAAACCATTATATGATTCCTGTGTAACTTGACAGACTTCTGAAGGGTGATTCTAAGACCAAAAAGAGAGTCTTTCTCTCTGGATTTTTAAAATACATTATTTTTTTTTACAAACATGCATACTGTGTTTAAAGACAGTGAACCTGTTAAACAGAGAAGAAAGATTGGCTTAAGCCCAGTAGAATACTTGTTTTTAGCTTGAGTTCTGAGGAAGGAATGTCTTAGCCTATTTTTCGGCAGTGTCAAAAGTGATTTTTGAACCTTCTGGCCCATTTCAAGCGTCTTTGTATGGGAGGTAAAAAGTCACCAAATTATGAATTTCTTCTACATTTTCTGAGGAAAATTAGTGCCTATACTGAGCAGTGGAAAGGAATAAGTAGCTGTTACTTGTTCCATTTGCCAGTGACCGCCCTACCTGGCTCGAGGCTTGCTGTAACCACAGCGTGTGGTAAAGTCTTAGTGAGCCTGGGAAAGCGGAATTTTTTTGAATGGACAAAGTTGCAGAAGATGAAAGGAAATTGCATTGATTTATAAAGCAGTTAAAAGTAGATTTGACTTCCCATCTAGTCATATTACCCAGTTTGGTTTTTTTCAAAATAAAAAAATAACTGGGGTGAAGGAGGAGATCACAATTTTGTTTAGCTGCTGAAAGCTTTCCATTTATGTATCTGAGTTAACATTTGTATTGCTTGGCTGGCCAGATGTTTCAGCAGCCTGTTTTTTATGTGAAGGAAGACCTGCATTTACATCTGCCTTTCTAATAACACAAAATGCTTACTGAGTAGGCAGATGAGACAAATCATTCCTTTATCCGAGTAGTACTGCATCCTCTCAGCTAGAGAAAATGAATAGAGATTTTCAAATTGTAAAATGTTTGCAATACTGTATTCTTAAAAACCTCCTCAGCTTTCATCATTGAACTTTTTATTTCTTTTATCCTGTAATAGTCCTTTTCTTACACGCAGTTATGTTAGTACTGAATAATATTTTCTTATAACCACTTGTGATTAGTAGTAATAAAAATTGTTTCCAATGGAGTAAAAACATTTGGGAAGTTTTATTCATCCCATTTTTAAAAGGGGCAAAATCCTAAGTACAAAAAGGATTTTCTACAAAAGGAGTTAAATTCCTGCCTTGCTTGTCTTTATTTTTATAGTATGCATAAGTTGAGCATCATAGACACACATTTTCTTCTTTTAAGTATTTGCAGAAGTTCCCTGACTTTAAAAGGTTATGTATATGTAATTCTGGTTTTATGGCCTAGAAATCAGCAGAATTTTCTCTCTTGGAGAGTGAAAGAACGAAGACAAAGGGCAAGAGAGCAAAAAGAAAAAAGGAAGAATTTCCAGATGTAGATGGAGAAATTGAATCCGTGTTACTTAAGAAAGGTGAGAAGTTATTTTTGGTGTGTTACTCAAAACAGAGATGGTATTTGACCATGGAATCTGTTACTGGAGAAGTGGGGTTTTTTTGAGGTGCAGAGAGGTGATCTCAAGCATTTAAAAAAAAAATTAGCCTTAATGTTATACAAAAAAAATATTTCAGTCCTGTGTCTATTACTAAAAAATAATACTACTCTATGTGCTTAGCTAATTAACAGTTAGCTAAGGCTGAGTACCTCTCTGTCTGGTGTTAGCAACTGCTGTTACACCACGTCTAAATTCGGGTGACTTTTCCTCCTTAACAGTGAGAAGTAAGGGACCAGAGCTTTACCGCCCCTCAGTGACATTTGAGGATGTAGGAGGCAACGATGAAACTCTAAAGGTTAGTTAGAATTTTATTTGTGGGCTACAGGATGCAATGAAAGAAATGTCACATGAAAAATGACAAAGAAGGAACCTTGCAGAATTCGTCTGCATGGCACTGAGAAGAGCTGCTTATACCAACAACAAGAAGGTTGTTTATTTTCCTTGGGTTAATCATTCTGTAAGCAGTCACTGAAATCAGATTAATAAACAGAACTTGCTTTTTTTTGCCCTGTCTATAATAGTAGCAATCTGTGATACAAATTTCTGTAATTTAAGTGAAGGTTGTTCTTGTTCTTATCAGGAAATATGCAAGATGCTCATTCACATCTGTCATCCTGAAGTCTATAACCACTTAGGTGTGGTTCCACCTCGCGGTTTTCTTTTACATGGGCCACCAGGATGTGGGAAAACATTACTTGCACAGGCAATTGCTGGGGTGAGATAGCTTTGAATTTACAGTTTCTTCTTTTCCTGAATTATATTTAGAGAGAAAGAAAATAGTCCTTCTTCACGATAGACTAAATCGTTCCACTTCTTTATCCTTCCCGTGACAGTCTGAAATATATTAATCTTCACTTCCTTTGTTTGAATTCCATCTGAATCTGTACTTGATGGAACCTCATATATAAAGAAGAGACTCATGGTGACAAGGTTTTACATTTGAAATTGTTCTGAGGCGTTCCCAGGACAACAGTATAGGCACGGGTGTTGAGAAGGGTGTAAATGGAAGGTAGTTTTGGTTAAATTTACATTGTGTTTCATTTTAAGTCTAGACTCAACCTTACCATCTTTTATGAGGCATTAACTGATTTCATTGTGTGGCATCCATTAACCAGTTAGTTTGTGAATTCCCAACCTGGATGTTGCCTTGCCTGTGTCAACCTGACATTTTCAGAGTATATGACACCGTTGGTGTGGATAGTTTGGTGTGTGGTGAGGGCACAACTATGTGTAGCACTGCTGTGCTATAGTCTATCAAAGTCACCATTGTATTTATTTATTTTTAATAGCAGAAAACCTTGAGTGTGTGTTTTACAAGTGTCTTATTGTACCCTCCTGCTCAGATATTTCTGAAGCAGAATTAAGGGAACCAAACCTGGTGGGGCCTGTGTTGCCCTGTTATGCATAGAAATAAACAGTTTTTTCAAAAAAGGAGCCCAAGCACAAACTGAAATATATGCATTGTGAAGGACTGGGTTGGGAACCAAGGTGAGAAGCTATTTGACAGTGCAGTCACTTAACTGAATTAGGGAAAGTGGGGTTTTTTTTAGTATCCATTTCTATTCACTTGTACAAATGGCTCAGACCCATTTTAAGTTGAATGATGCTATTTATTTTTTTTAAAAGCTCTTTAGGTTTTAGTCTTGGTTGCATAGTTTGTAGGTGTAAAAGATGTCGTATTGGAAAATATTTGTCTGCAAGGACAGCCAGCATTTCAAACCTCTGAATATATCAATCAGTGTTCCTTGTCTCTTCCAGGAACTCGAGCTCCCAATGTTGAAAGTGGCTGCAACAGAGATTGTGTCTGGAGTGTCAGGGGAATCTGAGCAGAAACTGAGAGAATTGTTTGAGCAGGCTGTGGTGAGACACCCCCTGGAAATAACACTGTGAATTGTTTATCTCTTTCTCTGTAAAGATTCGTACTTTGTTGCTGTGGTTTGAATTTGGGTGAATATTAGTGAGTGAATTCTTATACTGCTGCACACATGACTTCTCTCCCCTCCTGTGACGAGAATTCTATTGTACTGTCATGATGTCATAAGGCACAAAGCTCACTATTCTGAAGCCTTGACAAAAGATAGTTCATCATAGCAATGTAAAGAGAGCAACAGAAATTATTTACATATTTGCAGCTGCTTGGCTTGATATATAAAAAAACAAAATAAGAGCATTTGGTTGTGCTTTTTTGTTACAGGGTTTTTTTGCTAGTTTTATGTGGTGTGGAATTTGAGTGAATGTGAGAAACTTTAGGCCTTGGGGGTCTAAGTATAAAGTAGAAAATTTGGAACAAATGTGATAAGAGCAGGAGACAAGCTACAGTTGAAGTCTTGCTTTGGTGTGATTTCTGGACATGGTAAGAAGCAAAGAAAATGAGACAGGTTGAGATAATTTTAATGTAAACAAATGCAGATTTTTCTGATTTTTCAGTATGTGGCTAGTGTTTTACTTCATGAAGACAGTTTTCCATTCCTGACCTCTGAGAATGTTATGGTTTTCCAACTTAATTCCATTTTTCTGCTTTCCCTCATGACTACATTTAGGTATTTAAAGTGTTTTCCTGTAAAAAAGAATGCTAAACAGGGCAAAAAGACTGCTTGTGAAACTGTTAATATTTTAATGTTTCCAATTCATACAGTACTTTCATTTTTAGAGAGCCTTGTTAAGATGTTGTTTAGAATAAAATTAAATAGTTTATGGGAAAGAGTTTTTAGAAATTACATTTCTGTGTGGAGTGATTGAGGGGAGGTTGCTCTAAAAATCGTTGTTGCAGAATTTACATCTATTGCATAAAATAAGTTTAAAAAAAAGTCTAATAACTTTTTTGTAAGTCTCTCACATTCACTTAAAGGACTTTTCCACTCAGTTTTTGTACCAATTTTTGTGCAGGAATAAGGACACGATTCCACATTATGCAGGTCCTGTGGAGTCTTGATGGCTTTTTTCCCCTGTCAGACAGAGGGAAAGGGAATGACCAGTAGATGGCGCAGCTGGTGCCTGATAACACCCAGTGCGTGGGGTGTGAAACGCTATTTTTTTATAGGGCACTCCTTTGCAAGATGATTCCAGTGTTTTCCTTAAGTATTCCTTTGTACTACTAGTGCTTTATGTAAATATTAATAATCTTTTGTCAGTTAAACACCATTCTATTAGTTACACAAATTATTATTCAGAATTAGTCTTGGCTTTTTATGAAGTACATGGAATTCTAGAACACTTGTAGGAGTTTCTCACAGCTCATTTTTCTTTTTTGAACACGGTCAGGCTCTGTAGTAGTCTTGAAGTTACATGACCACCTACTGCTCCTTTTATTCCATTATGTGTGTCAGTAACATTAGCTCTTGAAATTCCACAGCTCTAATGTCACTAACAAAACAAACAAAAACCCAAACTAGACCTTTCTTGTGTGATTTTCGTTTATGGACTTAAACAGGCAGTCACAGTGGAATGTTTGTGGGAAACATAAAGCAACATAGAGGTATATTTAAATTTTAAACAGTGTGTAGAGACATTTTGAATCTCACACCTCAGTTATTCCATAGCCTCAGCTCAGTGCAGTTTCGTAGTCTGGTGACTCTCCAAATCCTCAGAAAGAACAATAGAATTGTTCCAGGAGCAGTTGATTATGCAGCAGACTTACAGTAATAATTACAGATTAGAGAATAGGAAAAATTTCTTTCTTGTAGTACACCCTGCCAGTGTCATTTTGTAATTATTACTATTTTTTGTTCCTAGTCCAGTGCACCATGTGTCCTTTTCATTGATGAGATTGATGCAATCACCCCAAAAAGAGAAGTTGCGTCTAAGGACATGGAGCGGAGGATTGTTGCTCAGTTCCTGACTTGTATGGACGGTCAGTTTCAGGAACATCTGTGCTAAGCTTAAATTTCTGATTAGCAGGCTCACTGTCTGCTTTACTTCAGTACTGACATGTGGTTACTTTAGAGGAGCTCGTGATAATAATTTTTCATGTTTTTGCACTGTGGGGAGTGATGGGAAGCCTCTTATAAATTTGATGTTATTTTCAGTGGTCTGTCTAGCATTATATAAGCCTGTCTCTTGCATAAGCAGAACTAATGGAAATATCTGTTGAATTTAATTTGAAATGCTTATTTCTGCTTGCTTGTTCAAAGTGCGAGTTCTGGGTAGTAGAAATAAGGATGAACGGCAGTGACTGTTGGTCAGTTTTGTCTGTGCTGAGTGTTATCGTGTGCAGCAGAAACAGAGTCCCACAGATACTGGAACAAAATTGGGACAGTGAGTATGAGTATTAACTTCCTTCCTTCCTTCCTTTAGACTTGAATAATGTGGCTGCCACTACCCAAGTCCTTGTTATCGGAGCAACAAACAGACCCGACTCACTGGACCCTGCGCTGAGGAGAGCTGGGAGATTTGACCGAGAAATTTGTTTAGGGATCCCAGATGAAGGGGCGAGAGAAAAGTACATGTTATGAACTTTAAGCTTCTTTATGATTAATTAGTAGTTAAGGCAGTAATGTGTAAGTTGACATACTAATTAAGGAAAAGTACTTTACTGTGTTTAGTCCTGTTTGTGCCTGTACATACCTGTGGATCAGCACACACTGAAAAGTGCAGAAGACACTGTGTGCATCTACTCTTTGTCTTGGAAGCTCTGTCTACATTTGGAGTGGTCTCCTTTCTTGTGTGCAAATCTGCTTTTAGCGTTATATTAATGGATTTTCAAGTGCCTTAACAGTATAGATGATGGAGTCAAATGTATATTTTCTGTTTTTCAGGAAGTTAACATTCTATCTTTGGTGTTCCCTATGGAACCATTAAATTAGGAACATAAATTAGGTATAACCTATTTGTTAGTCCTCTCAAGCACATACCTTAAGCAACAAGCCTAGATTCTTCATTCCAGTCCTCGTGGAAATACACCAGTCCAGGCACTAAACTGAGCTGCGTCCTCTGTTGTGTAACTGGCCCTTTTTTATCCAAAGAGCTGTGACTGTCAGACTAGGTTAAAAGTAATAAATCTGTTTTTGCTTTCTTAATTAAAAAGGAACTGCTACTCATTTCCACAACAGTAGAAAACACAGGAAAGGAAGTTTGAAAACAGCTGTGGCTTATCTTGTTATAGAAAGGAAAGGAAGGTTAAAGGATAAGTTTCTTCTACCTCAACTAATCATATTTCTAAGTTGAGTTTTGTTTGGTTTTTTTTTTTCCTCCCTTCTTCCTCCAGATCTACAGCCCTGTAGAAATTATGTTCCTCTTTGTTGGTGGGAAAACATGCAGATTGTTAGAGGCAGAACTAAAGAGTTAACTGATGGGAGTTCTGATTCTGTAGTACTTCTTAGAATCATGTTAAAATTCACATTCCCAGAAACAGCACTGTTTTGAAGGGCAGTAGTTGTGAATGGCAAAGTTATTGTAGTGTATAGAGGTTGTTCACAGGTGGAGAGTAGTCGTATTTGTTCATATTATTGTTTTGTACAATTGTTTGTGTTCCTGGAGGTGTAAGCTTACAGGAACTGTTGATTTTGTTTTCTTTTTTTTTTTTTAAAGTTATTCCCTCCCCATGCTTCCCCTGCTTTTCTGTTTTGTTTTGCCAGGAAGTTTGGGGATGGTGTTGTTCCTTTATTTTAAAATGGAAGAGTCATATAGAAACAGAAACCCTTACAGTGTGCTGACTTAGGATAAATGAGTCTTGCTGAAGGCAGGCTTTGAACTGCTTAGCTGAGGTGGAGTAAGATGAGGATCTGGAGGTCTTGCTTTACTTGCAGTGTTTTCTTGTACATGTATGAAGCCCATGAAGGAAAATAATATCTGTAGGACACAAATTCAGAACGAACCATTTATAGTTCTTAACTTTTTGCTTTCTCAGTTAATTAGCTACAGCTGCTGTCAGATTGAAAAATTCTTGAGAACCACACTGATATCACTAATAAAGTTTTAAGGGAGAGTGGGGGAGGCAAACAGATGAAACATATTATAATTTCAGAGTTTTGAATAGCTTAATCACTTGTTTCTTTCATAACTTTTCTGCAGTTTCATTACTTGATCTGGAAATAATTTGAACTAGTTTCATTGGAACTAGAAATTATCTTTGGTTTGTGCTGCCTCTTTAAAATATTTTCCCAATGAAGTGATGTTTTCCTGTTTTAAACAAGTTGATTTGATCCCTTTCCTCAGAGTTCTTCTGCCAGTTTCTGTGCAGTGACAATGGCGTATGCCTCCTTTTTTTTTTTTTTTTTTTTTTTTTTTTTTTTTTTTTTTTTTTTTTTTTTTTTTTTTTTTTTTTTTTTTTTTTTTTTTTTTTTTTTTT